>NC_089504.1:188977990-189287990 GCF_036850995.1 Saccopteryx leptura
GAAAATGTTAACAATGATGATTAAAAATAAGGCCGATATGGCTGACCAGGTGGCGGCACAGTGGACAGAGCACTGACCTAGGACCCTGAGGACCTAGCTTGGAAATCCTGGGGTCTCCGGCTTGAGTGCAGGCTCATCTGGCTTGAGTATGGAGTAACTGGCTCAGCTGGAGCAAAAGGCACATCTGAGAGGCAATCAATGAACAACTAAAAATGCGCAGCTATGGGTTGATACTCAACTCTCTCCCTTCCACCTGTTTCTTTCTCTCTCACTTGCTGGCTAAAAAATAAATAAGGCTGATGGATATGTCAACCTGCTTCTGAGCCTTAATGTCTAATAGCTTATAAGTGGTAACCTAGCTAATGTTTGTAGACTTGCAAGATCAGAAGTCTATTTCTGTAGCTCAGAAGACTCATGTTTCAGTACAAAGTAATCTAGATTGTACTAGATGTATGTAAACTTTTATAGTAAGTAATCAACTCTTTTGTGGTGAAGGATAGATACCAAAATCACTCCTACCAGTCTCAAATTATTTAATAATTCTAATTTTATACCCAAGAAGTATATATTTTTGTCTTCCTCTCCATTTTAAAAAAAATTTATTTATTTATTTATTATTTATTTATTTATTTTAGTGAGGAGGGTAGAGAGAGAGAGAAGGGGGGAGGAGTATGAAGTATCAACTCCCATATGTGCCTTGACAGGGCAAGCCCATGGTGTCCTCAGCATTCCATGTCGACGCTTTATCCACTGCACTACCAAAAGTCAAGCTTTGAATAATTATTGAAGTAATAAAGTATGCTTATATTGATACCCCTAATTCTGAATTTATAGATTATATTTAGAAAATGGTAGTATTCAAATTAGAAAGTACCAACATCATCAATGGCATATGTTGAATGCAAATAATTACTTTCAGCAATAAATATGAGATTAATCACAAAACAGAAAATAAAGAATACCAGATTATCATTACATAATATTTATTGAATACTTTCTACATGTCAGACTTTGAACTACCCACTAGGGAACCCAACAGCCAGACATATAATGCTAGCAATAGGGTAATGTTTATATAAAAGATGTTTATATAACAAATAATATAAATTTCTTATGTTTGACTTATATTAAGTAATGGATACTGATTTTGTTTGAGGTTGAAGTACAAAGGGTAGGTCAAATGACATTAATTGAAATAAATATACAGAATGGGGTAAAAGTGGGTTTATAGTTGTTCATATGGAAAATAATAAAATACAAAAATTAATAATACTACAGGAATAAACTCTTTCCTGTGCTCAGAACTATAAACTCATATCTTTTTTCTTTTTTGAGGTACTCTTTTTTAATTTTTATTTATTTATTTTTTACAGAGACAGAGAGTGAGTCAGAGAGAGGGATAGATAGGGACATCCAGACAGCAATGGAGAGAGATGAGAAGCATCAATCATCAGTTTTTCATTGCGCGTTGCAACATCTTAGTTGTTCATTGATTGCCCTCTCAAACGTGCCTTGACTGCAGGCCTTCAGCAGACTGAGTGACCCCTTGCTGGAGCCAGCAACCTTGGGTCCAAGCTGGTGTGCTTTGCTCAAACCAGATGAGCCCGCGCTCAAGCTGGCGACCTCGGGGTCTCGAACCTGGGTCCTACGCATCCCAGTCCGATGCTCCATCCACTGCGCCACCGCCTGGCCAGTAAACTCATATCTTTTTCTCTCCAACGTCCCCAAAGTATATTTACTCTCTATATAGTTTATTGTGAAGTAAAGAAATTATAAGCATCAATCAGTTTTAAAGTTAATTACACTAATTTTACCCTAATTTTTATGATATAGCTTCCTACATTTGAAGAAAGTTACAGAGAGTGATGATTAAGACCTCCTAACATGTAACTAATGGTCCTCTCCATCCTAAGCACAGGGGAACAGTGTTCTTTGATGCATGCCTATAATTAATTTGTGGTCTGTTACTATTTCTGACCCTGACTTGGATTCATTGCCTTTGCTCAAAAAGAGTCACCAGGAGTTTAAATTACACTTTTGCTAGACATTTTAAAGAAGGTACTAATTATGCATTTATAGTTTAGTTAAGGCCATTTTTCCTTTTGATATAATCAAGAACATAATACAACAGAAAAGTTATTTATCATAAGAATCTTTAACCCATTGTACTAATAGCACAATTGCCTAAGAATCACTTCAACAGCTCAACTAATCTATGGATATATTTAGTCCCTACTCTCAGAGGCTTTTATTTATTTTTTTAAGAGTTTCAAAGTTTTGTTTATTGTTAAAAGAATATTAAGAAATGTTTAAACAGAAAAAAACCTTCTTCACTTGCATCTTTACAAATTTATGCATTTTCATTTGCCTCAGAGGCTTTTAAAGAGTAAATCATAACACAAAATTTGAAATTTGTTAAATTACTCTGATTGTAAATGTTTCAACAGCTTCTAAACAAGTGAACTAAAACAGCATAATCAATTTGCCTGAGTCTATATACTCCTTAATTTTAATGAATAACCTTTACAATGAAATACTAATAATTTTTTTCTATATTAATCATTTTCATCTATTCTACTATTAATCACTCTTTCAATTATTACTTTGGTACTATATGGTTTTAAAATAATACTGACACATTTAAGTCAGTATTTTCCTTTAAAAATATCTATGTAGTAAATAAACTGTTAACATTTTAATTTTTAAAACAAAAGATCCCTAAGTGTCTAGAGAGAGAATATAAGTGATCAAATTAAATTAGGGCACCAAATCAAAAGTCAAACTGGCAAAAACACTTGTTCCTGTCTTAGGGATGCAACTGGATTATTTTATATAATCGCCAAAGGAAAAATTTTTTAAAACCCCAGTAAACTATATCAAAATAAAAGAACTTCTGGATGTCATCTTCCTAAGGCACCATATTATTTCACTTGGAAAGGTTCACAGGGCTGGCACTTGTCACCTGAGGTGTTAAATGCACCCTCTCCCTGCTTCTCTGCCCTATTTGTACATTTTTTTTTGTATTTTTCTGAAGCTAGAAACGGGGAGAGACAGTCAGACAGACTCCCGCATGCGCCCGACCGGGACCCACCCGGCACGCCCATCAGGGGGCGACGCTCTGCCCACCAGGGGGCGATGCTCTGCCCCTCCGGGGCCTCGCTCTGTTGCGACCAGAGTCACTCTAGCGCCTGGGGCAGAGGCCAAGGAGCCATCCCCAGCGCCCGGGCCATCTTTGCTCCAATGGAGCCTCGGCTGCGGGAGGGGAAGAGAGAGACAAGAGAGGAAGGAGAGGGGGAGGGGTGGAGAAGCAGATGGGCGCTTCTCCTATGTGCCCTGGCCGGGAATCGAACCCGGGCCTTCTGCACGCCAGGCCGACGCTCTACCACTGAGCCAACCGGCCAGGGCCTGTACTTCTGACAGAAAGCCGAGTCCCTGCCCAAACAAGGCTAGCTTTGTAACAAAGCAAGCGAAGAAAGCAAACATGGCAACTTCCAAGACCTTGGAGGTACAATTCTTCATCTTTGTTATGCTCTCATAAACACTTATATTAGTAAAAACGCTGTTTTAAAAAAGGTTCCCTTTTCAAAGAATTATCATCCTATAAGACACTCCTCACCCCTTATTTGGAATTAAAACAGGTGTGCAAAGGGTCCAGTGAGCATGCATAATTCTCCGAAGGAGTTCCAACCAGACGGCAGCGTCCCAGAAGACAGGTCCCGCCACCTGCAAAGGCCCTGCGGCTGTGAGGGCGTCATCCGGAGGTGGAGGGCATGGGGGCTGGCCGAGGGAAGCCCAGCCCAGCCCAGCCCGGGTGTGTGGGGCAGGGCTGCTCGGACCTCCCCTCCCTCACGCCTCCGGATCCTTCTCCTTCCCTCCCACACCCTCCAAATCCTTCCCACGTCACCCTACACGCCCCAAATCCTTCCCACGTTACCCCACACCCCCCAAATCCTTCACACGTCACCACACGGCCCCAAATCCTTCCCACGTCACCATACGGCCCCAAACCCTCCCGCTTCACTCTGCGCCCCTAAACCCTCCTCCGCCCTCCCTCACACATCCCTTTTCTCTCTTCTCCTTCCTCATCACGCGCCTCAGTCCTGTTATTTCAGACTGCCTCCCGGAGTCCCCCCCATGCCCTCTCGCCCTCAGCAACTCGCTCTCGCCCCTTGAAGTAGTTCCACTCAAAATCCCCAAACTCCTTCGCGATCGCGGGCAACCGGCACCCGAAACTCACGAGAAGAAGGGGTCATCCTCAAAGCCGTTGCTCAGCATCCGGAACATCCTGCTGTCCCGGGCGGCGGACGCAGTCCGGCTGGAACACCCGGGCACTGGCCGGGGCCGCGCAGGACCCACCCGCCCCGCTCGGTGGTCGCAAGTCTCTGGGCTGCGAAGGCGCTGTCGGGAGAGGCGGGGCGCGACACGGATCTGCTTTCCCATTGGGGCGCCGGTTGTGACGTCACACAAACGAGGCGGGGACAACGCGCCGCTGCCATGACAATGGCGATCAACAGAGAGGTGAGAGCTCAGCCCTATGCCAGCCCGGCAACCCGTCTTCAGCCTTGTGAGCGACCAGATGGCTTGTTCGCGGGCCTGCACGGACACAGAAGTTAGACCGTCCTCTGCGCGACCTTGGGCAAAGAGCCCCAGGCCTCAAACCCGTTTCTCCTTTCAAGAAAGTAGAGATGGTCAACGTGGCCGCCAATGACCCATTCACCGGCCATAGTCTGGTAGTTGGTCAAAGCTGTGCACAAATAATGTGAAAAAAAAGAGTGGGCAAAATTTTTTTGGGTAGTGTACTCATTGCTTGAAGGAAAGTGGATGAATGGGGCCTATAAGATTTCAACAAACTTATTGGCCCTTTGTAAGTCTAAAACTCAAAGCAGTAGATCTCAAAGTTGGAATTGCTTAAGTTATATGTACACATGGTATTTAAAAATAAGATGAGAAAGTTGTTTTCGGTCATCTTTCTAGTCTCTATTTGAAGAAGCAAGTCTCAATGATGCTGGTATGTCTTTAACACTTCTCCACCGTTCTCTAACCTAACAGAGCAGAATACAGGCACAGAGCTTGCAGCAAACAAAACCTAGCCAACAAAAATTCCATTACTATACATTTTTGTTTTAATTACATGTGAATCTTATTTTTATGCCAAGTGAAACAAGTTTTAAAGTTAAAGCACGCATTAATGTGCTTTAAAATTTAAGTGAAAAAGTGAGCTAATTTAAAGAAACAGTACAGGAGGAATTTGAACATGGGGGAGAGACAAGATAATGTTACTCGTATTTCTGAGTTGCAAAACACTGCCCTGAGTGTTATATTCGCCGGGTTCAAGAAAACTCGGGAGACTTTCGGAAGGTTCAAAACAAGTTTTTATGGCCAAAGATATAAACCTGCGCAGGGGTGAGCTCTAGGTGGCAGTCACCAGAGTCACACCGAGCGCTTACAGCCTTGGGGTTTTTATAGCGGCTTATACAGAAGCAAACTTGGCGTTAAGCAATTGGCTATTTCAAACTTGAATAACATCATATGTCTTAGCAACAAGGAGGGTTTTAGTGAAAAATTTTAAAACTCAACTTATTTCTAACAGGGATGTGGTTGTCGCTCAAGTATATCCTGAAACTAATGAATGACTTCCTTATCTTAGCAGCACACCAGGATGAGGGTGAGATTGTTTTTCTCAACTGACCTATTCTTAGGACAGCTGCTCAGCAGGTGTTTTCTATGTTCCTGCTGGGACCCTTTTCCTGTTTTCAACACTGAGGTCTTCCAGGAACCTACAGGCAGGTAAAGGAGAAGATGGAAATGAGGACTTACAGAAGGAATAATAAGACTGTAAAAAGAGGGAAAATGCACATTGCATGTCCACCTTTAATTCACTGGCTCCCCAACCTCTCTAGGGTGCTTTATGTGGAGAGAGAGGGCCATCTCTGGCTCCACAGGGCTTCTTGGCATGTAGCCAGCGAGGTGGCACTCAGCCATTGTGAAGAAGTGTGCAGGGCCTGATTTGGAGGTGGCAGGAGTACTTAGGGTTTATTTTGGGAGCCGGAAATGTAATCCTTTGGACTTTTTACCTACACATCTTTATCCAAGTTCTCTGGTAGCCTCCTTTTTCTGTGACTGGTAACAAGAGATAGGGCCGACTTCACAGTCCAAGGGAAGCTAGTATAGCTCTTCCGGGGAATAGGGTATTTTCTTCTCCTTTGGCCTCAGTAGGAAGCAAATACATATTAGGAACTTCCTAAATTAATTTCAAGGCAAAAAATTGTTTTAGAAGACCTGAATTACTTTCTCTTTAAAATAGCACAGCCTGGCCTGACCTGTGGTGGATAAAGCATCCACCTGGAAATGCTGAGGTCGCCGGTTCGAAACCCTGGGCTTGCCTGGTCAAGGCACATATGGGAGTTGATGCTTCCAGCTCCTCCCCCCTTCTCTCTCTCTGTCTCTCCTCTCTCTCTCTCTCTCTCTCTCTGTCTCTCCCTCTCCTCTCTAAAATGAATAAATAAAAAAAAATTAAAAATAAAATAAAATTTAAAAATAGCACAGCCTAAGATGTTAAGGAAGCCACTCTTTAAAAAAAACCTTAAATAAGGTAAGTTTTGGTGATACATGACAATATAGAAATAGTTCTGGATTAAGGTAAAATAAAACAATTTGTGAGAAAATGTTCTCTGTTGTTTCTGTGGGGATTTTTCTTAGAATCACATTGTTAAAACATGAAAACTTGGCCCTGGCCGGTTGGCTCAGCGGTAGAGCGTCGGCCTGGCGTGCGAGGGACCCGGGTTCGATTCCCGGCCAGGGCACATAGGAGAAGCGCCCATTTGCTTCTCCACCCCCAACCCCTCCTTCCTCTCTGTCTCTCTCTTCCCCTCCCGCAGCCAAGGCTCCATTGGAGCAAGGATGGCCCGGGCGCTGGGGATGGCTCCTTGGCCTCTGCCCCAGGCGCTAGAGTGGCTCTGGTCGCCACAGAGCGACGCCCCGGAGGGGCAGAGCATCACCCCCTGGTGGGCAGAGCATCGCCCCTGGTGGGCATGCCGGGTGGATCCCGGTCGGGCGCATGCGGGAGTCTGTCTGTCTCTCCCCGTGTCTAGCTTCAGAAAAATACAAAAAAACCAAAACAACAACAACAACAACAAAAAAAACATGAAAACTTTAGTTACATGTTAATCAGAGAGTTACCTGGAACTTCTAAATGCATTTTGGGCCAAATAGCAAATGCTTTAAAAAAAAGTTAGTAGAGGAAATAGAGTTGAAGCTGAAGAGACCTCATCCATTTCAGACCTGGTGGGTAAGAAGTGAGATAAAAGAAAGGGTTAGTATGGAGAGGGTGAATACCTAGGCAGGGGAGAATAAAGATGTAGACAGAATTAAGGAGACAGGGTCCTGAACTTGTCTGTAAACAGAATCACAATAGCTAATATTTATTGGCTGTGTGCCAGGCACTGTGGTAGGCACTTCATGTGTGTTCACTGAATCCTCAAAAGATTTTTATGGAGTAGAGATGGTTTTTTACCCCATTTATAGATGATGCCACCGAGACACTGAGGAGCTAAGTAAATTGCCTGGGCTCACACAGCTAGTGATTAGACTGGGCTAGGCGCCTGGGGCTCTCCCTAGTGTGGGAAGGGTGCATGGGATGTGGAGGATGGGCCACACTTAGACATTCAGAATGAAGACTGGTGATCATTTCTCAAATTCATGCTGACAAACTAAATAATGGGCCCAAACGAAAAAGTATAAAATTCAGTGAGAATATATTCAAATCAATTCAATTTTACAAATATTGAGTGCTTAACCTATGTCAGAGACTGA
The DNA here is from genome assembly GCF_036850995.1 of Saccopteryx leptura. Lineage (NCBI taxonomy): Eukaryota > Metazoa > Chordata > Mammalia > Chiroptera > Emballonuridae > Saccopteryx > Saccopteryx leptura. The sequence continues at coordinate 188,985,803 of NC_089504.1, forward strand.
TCCAGACACTGTGACATTGGTAAACAAAAGAAACAAAAATCCTTGTTCCTGTAGTTTATATTATTATGAGGGCAGAATGAAAATAAAGGACACAGAAAGTAGTATGTTAAAAAGATTGTGTTAGGGGGGAAATCTGAGCATGGTAAGGGAGATAAAGATGAGCAATTATAAACAGGGAATTCTGTGTAGGCCTCATTAAGAAAGTGAATTTGAGCAGATCTACTGAAAGTAAATGGTTATCTGTTGGAAGAGCATTTCAGGCTGGTGCAAAGGTCCTGGGGTAGCATCTGCCTGGAGTATAAAATGTACAGTCTATTCATAAATCCTAAAACTTGCCTTCAGAGAAATGAGATAAGCCAAATAAAGAGAAAATCACCAATTAGAATAATAGCTCCTGCTTATACTACCTTTTTTCAGGTATTGCATTAGGCATTTACTTATTTATTTATTTATTTATTTATTCACGTTTAGTGAGGAGGGGAGGCAGAGACAGACTCCCATATGAGCCCTGATTGGGATCCACCTAGGAGGCCCATTAAGGGGTGATGCTCTACCCATCTGGGGCCTTTGCTCCACTGCAACCAGAGCCATTTTTTAGTGCCTGAGGCAGAGGCCATGGAGCCATTTTCAGCACCCAGGGCCAACTCGCTTCAAGTGAGCCATGGCTGCAGGAGGGGAGGAGAAGAGAGAGAGAGAGAGAGAACTAAGAGGGGGGGGGGTGGAGAAGCAGATGGGCACTTCTCCTGTATGCCCTGACCAGGAATCAAACTTGGGACATCCACATGCTGGGCTGACACTCTAGCACTGAGCCAACTGGCCAGGGTGCCTTAGGTATTTTAATACATTCTCTCATTAAATCCTTGTACAATCCCATATTACATATGAAAAAACAAACCCAGAAAATTTTGGTGATTGTCCATTCAAATTCAAAAGCCAGTTAAAATCAAATTAGTTCTACTCCAAAGTTTATACTCTTTCTACCAGCCAACTTTGCCTCCCTATAAAAAATTAAATTAACCATTTACTGGGTACCTCTATGTACTAGGCACTTTTACATATACAATCTACAACCACACTACAACTTATGGTTTATTTGGAAGGTCACTGACAAAATTGAGAGAACAGAGAAAAATGTGAAACCCAAGGCAACCCACAACTCTATTAAAAACACCAAGAATTCAAAATAACAGAGTCCTCTTTTTTTTCATTCATCAATTCATCAAATAGTTATTAAGGTCCAACTATATCCCAGGTACTATTCTAGGTATCAAGGCTACAAAACTCTCTGGCTTGCTGGAGCTTACATTCTAGTAGACAGCTCTCTCACCAGCCAGTTCTGCGATTACCTTGTACAGCACATCAGAATTCTCCAAATGCTTTTGAAGACATTATCTCAAGTGCCCAAGAAATAAACAGGCTCTGGAGTGCTGGGCTTTCAGACTTAATTATAGCTCTGCAGAGCCATGGGTGGTAGGCCATTAGAAACACCTTCACTTCAGTTCGTTTCAATGTGTCTAGAGTTTCTTTGTCCTAATCCTTTTGTCTTAAACTGTGCACAGAAATGGTCTGGAAGAGAGATATCAAACAAAGTTACAGGGGACATTTAAAATTTTTGAGAGAAATATGACATTTGTTGGACATTGTACAAACTACTAGATTGACATAGTTCACATATTTCAATATTATATTATGATACATTCCTTTAGATAATGACATATTTTTGGGAAGCTAGGTTTTTAAAAGTTGACACAATGAAAAGGAAATACCTTGTGAAAATCAATATGGGTCATAAAATGCTGGTGTCAGAGTTCAATCTGTTGAGTTGTGCTAGACCAGCACACATCTATTAGTAAATGTGATTATTTAAGAACGATATAAAAATTATTTTTTCTTTTGAGTTATATATATTATTTTTTACAAGGTTACTGAGTACTTAGAACATAACTACTTAAGTTATTTGGACCTTCCTATATAAAAAACTGTGTTTTTTTGGTCCTGGGGGCACAGTGAAAATATTATTGAGGAACTTATAGTTTGGGGACCCCTGCCCTAATCCCACCATCTCTCTTTTTTTCAAATTTATTTTTTTCAAATTTGGAATTGTATCATGAATCCATTTTCTCTAAAAGGCATGATTCATTTTTCTTTTTAGTGTTTATTTCATTTTCAGCTAGCTGTCTTTATTATTATTATTATTATTCATTTTAGAGAGGAGAGAGAGAGAGACAGAGAGGAGACAGAGACAGGGGGGAGGAGCTGGAAGCATCAACTCCCATATGTGCCTTGACCAGGCAAGCCCAGGGTTTCGAACCGGCGACCTCAGCATTTCCAGGTCGACGCTTTATCCACTGCCCCACCACAGGTCAGGCTTTCAGCTAGCTGTCTTACCAGTCCTCTAATAAGGTTGCATTATACCTTATGTAAGATGGAGAAAGATGCATAGAAATGAAATGAATTACCTAATAGAAGCGTAGGCCCCAAAGTCTTCAAATTCCCTGCCAGGGCTGCCTCTGGTCCAATGGCATCTTTGTTCAACTACAAATAGGGGTCTTTTTCAAAATGCTTTTATTAATGAGAAAAATTATTTAATAAATGTACAAATCAACAATGTGTGTGATACAACTGGGGCACTGTTAAGTGTTGGACACTGGTCCATGGCAACCCCATTCCCAAGTCTGAATTCTTCCACTGCAGGAGTATATGAGTGCCAAACTCCATTCACAAGCTCACGTGCAAAACATGTAATTTTATTTTCCTGAAAGTAAACTTAATTTATATTCTGGGATCCCACTCCATTGGGAGTGACACCCCCATCACCCAGGGAGACAAGGCCAAGGTGTAGTTGGCTGCGAGGATGCTTCCCTTAGCAGGTAACTCAGTGTTCTATCGTTATAGCCTGATGCAGCTTCCTCCTCTTAATTAGGGAGTGCCAGAAAAGAGTGTTCTTTCTCAGTTTCCCCAAGAATGTGCTCACTTTAGAAATACAAAGCCAACTTGTATTATTAGTATTCATCATTTTACACAAAATCAACATTTCAAAAAACACTTTGAGGTCTTAGTAAGTTCAAATTGTTATCATTATTCAAGTGACATGAAAGGTATTGTCCTGTTTTATGGACTTATTATATGAGGGGCTAAGGAAGGCCAGGATGCATCACCTAGCTTGAGTTATGTGTTTGACAGTGTTCTATGAAGTCTTTCTCATTAAATTTGATTTGGCTTCTGTGGTAATATCATAGTCTTCAATAGAAATGCAGGTAAACACAGTTAATAGTACATTAAAATGAATCACATTGGAAATCAAGAAGGAGGGGAATAGTCATTGAGTTCCTGCAAGGACAAAGTTTAGTTAATTAAAAAGATAACTTCAATTCTCTACCTCTATGAAAAATTTAGCTTTAAAACACAAATTTGTTGCAGTTCAAGCTTCTGTATTTGGGCTACCAGCCACAGACGAATACTGGTATTACACATAAGTAAAGTAGATCATAATATTTTCACTATTTTGTAGATGAGGAACATCAGTTATACTGAGAAAAACTGCCTTGTTCATGTTCTCTGGAGAATCACTCATGGCCCAAATGACAAGCCATATTCTTTGCTAGACCACTACACTAAACTTTCCAGAGGGGTGGTAGTATTTTTATTGTTTACAAGTTATGCAAAGAATGAAATATAAAATGTTTCAGAAACAATAATCTTTTTTTTAAGTCACTAAAAATTTATGTATCTATATTAAAATCCATAAAAACCCAAGTTCATAGTGGGCACCCACAGCTAAGGAAAAAAGAACACTAGCATCTGTTTAAAATATGAAACCTGTTTGTATGAAAACACGTATGTTATCAGTCTCTTTTCCATACCTTTTGTAATTAAGTGTAAGCTCTTTATACTTTTCATTTGTAACAGGGATTAGTTTCCGAAATATAAAAAAGATAGCATTTGATGTCCTATATATTGGTAATCTGGTCCACAAAACCTTTCAGGTTTACATTGTGATCTGAGGTACAGACTTCACAGAGACTAAATTTGAGTAAACGAGACAACAGAACAAAACAGGAAAGGGAAATATTTGTCAGTTGTTGAAAACTAATTTTGTAAGGCAAAGCCTAAAAGTCCTTATCTCTGGCATGTCCAGTATGGAATGCATAGTTGATTTTTATTTGGCTACTAGAGAAAGGCATTCTACAGTGATAGTTAGCCTTTTCAAAATTATAATTAGCTGGCTTTCTCTACAGGGAACAGTAGGTGGTTAAGTAAGACTGAAGTTAGAGCTCTTACCTGTTTTCTCAGAAGTAATTTTTTTTTATCATGGCTAGTTTGCCAACTGGTTAGGTCTAGCATGAACATGTGATTTCTAAAACAATGAACTGGGATCTGCTAACATGTTTAAAAGGAGCACTTAGTAAAAGATCATCTGTAAGCAATAAATCATCAATTTATTTAATTTCTAAGAAATTTTTTCAATAAATATGATACGCTTAATATTAACATGCTCATTCTACTTAGATTATTAAAAGTGCTTTTATTGTGCCTAAATTTTTCCAGAAAGGTGAAATAAAAGACTCAAAATGGTTTTATAATACATGGAAGATGAAATCTCATATTTATAGCATATAGTTTGATTCTTATATGTGCATGATTAATCAAAATTGTGTCTTTTTTTGTGACAGAGAGAGGGACAGATAGGGACAGACAGACAGGAAGGAGAGAGATGAGAAGCATCAATTTTTTGTTGTAACACCTTAGTTGTTCATTGATTGCTTTCTTATACATGCCTTGACTGGGGGGCTACAGCAAAGCAAGTGAGCCCACGCTCAAGCCAGCAACCTCTGGGTTCCAAACCCGGGCCCTTTGTGTTCCAGCTGACACACTATCTACTGTGCCACTGCCTGGTCAGGCAATCAATATTGTGTCTTTACATGACAACTTGATATTTTAAACATTATACTCAGAAACACTAACACATGCTATTTATTTTAACATTGTTATTTTTAGAATTAACTTTATTAACAGTAGGACATTTCCATGCATTCCTCAATTTTACACTAGTTTTAATAGTACTCACAATGTTGAAGTTCAAATCAACAAGTATCCAAGTTCACATGAGAAACAAAGGGAATGAGATTACCTTTTCATATAATCAGATCAATTCTTTTTAAGACTGAAAAGTTAAATTGGGATTTAAAAATCTAAATTTCAAATGTTACTGTTAATTCCACTTTATGCATTTTTTAGGCTACAGGACTGCCCATTAGCCTTTCTTGTCGAAGAGCAATTAATCTCCTGAACCACTTTTCCTCAGCTTCAGCTTTCTCAATAAATAACTGAAATAAAAAAAGAAAAAATGTTAATGTTTGCCAATAACTTCAATTTGACCTTACATGACACAAATCACCTTTATAAAATATATCTTTCAGCACAAGATTTGGATACTGTTTAACTCTTGATTACTTCTTAATTGAAGATCCTCTATTTGGAATTAATAATGATCAGATAATTTTGGAGAAAAAGGACTAATATGAACATCATTTGGTTAACAATTTTATGCCTTTTTTGTGAAGTTTATTTCCTGCTATCTCTCTGAAAGAGTGAAATGATATGATTTCACAGAAGATAGCAAAATATGTCAATGACATGCTCACAGTCAATGAACCAACTAGAGTTGAGCCTGGACAAACAAAACCCTTCTTTTTTGCCTATTTTTTTACTTCTAGAAGTCAGGCAATGTGGGTTGGACGTACCACATTTAGATACATGCAACAGCTCTAAGGGCTGGGGGTCAACTACCTATTTTTAGCAAATAAGAACATGGGAATCCATTTCCTTCAATGGTCATCTTGTCACCAACACAAAAGGACAACAGTGTGATTTAATTTCACTCAACTAGACTTCAATCTGTGATCTTAAGGTTTAAGGATCTTACATTTGGATGAGCCAGAGAATTGTCATCTTGGTACTTGATAGCAGTAGGGATGCTGCTAGTATCTATTTCTTTTTCATTGCTGGGTAGATCAGCAACTACTGATGCTGGTCCTGATGTTGCAGGTGTGTGCTTTGCTTCACTAGGCTCCAATGACTGAAACATAAAACACATATTATTAATTGCATCGCAACATACAATTAGAATTTTCCTTTAATAATATTTCTAATTTTAATGATAATTGCTCAATAGTCTCTGCTGAGATGATACTAATCACAAAAAAGCTCTAGGTTATATGTATATAAGAAATAGATATTCCTAAAACAAGCAGATAAATACAAAAACATTGGCAAAATGTTTATCAGTTCTTATGCATAATTTTCTTAAGAAATTGGTACTTATAAGTCTACACTATTAAAAAAATATATATTTAGTCTGACGTTTGGTGGCACAATGGACAGACAACACGTCAACCTGGAGCACTGAGGTCGCAGTTTGAAACCTCAGGCTTACTCAGTCAAGGCACATACCAGAGGCAACTCTGAATTGATGCTTCCCACTCCTCCCTCACCTTTTCTCTCCCTAAAATTAACAAATAAAATCTTAAAAATATATTTAATATATGTAAGTTCTATTATAAAACAGACTTGCAACAAATCTCCATGACTTATTGACCTCATTAGGTGTAGAAAGCAAATTCATAGGTTATTATTTTTTTTAAATAACTGTCTTACTAAAATATAATTCACATATTACAATTCATATAGCTTTTAGCATATCCACAGAATTTTGTAAGCATCGCCACAAGCAACTTTAGAACATTTTCATCATTCTTCCCAAAACTGCATGTCCATTAGAAGGCCCTGCTCCCTACTTCTCTCCTGCCTCCTATCCCTGGGCAACCACCAACCTGTCTGTCTCTATGGGCTTGTCTATTCTGGACATTTCATATAGAAGAAATCATACAATATGTGTTATTTTTGGTGACTGGCTTCTTTTATTTAGCATAATGTTTTCCAGGTTCTTCCATGTTATATCACATATCATTATTTCATTCCATTTTATTGCTGAATAACACAGGCACTGTGATGAGTGCTGGGGACAAAAAGGCTAATAGGTCATTGTTTCTGCCAGGAAGGAGCCAGCAGTGTAGTGTTAATGTGGACTAATTTCAATATTTCCTTTCCTGAAAAAGAAGCAAGCCAGGGAAGTAGCTGATTAGCAGCAAGGTTTCAGGGATAATATAAGATGGATTAGACGAGAAGTTGAAATTAAAAATTAAAAAAAAAAAGACAATTGGGAAATTAAGTCAACTTCTTAGCCTTTTTCTATGCCTATTGGTTCTACACCTATTGTTTTTCAATTTGTTTCCTTTTTGACTTATCTACTTCTGAACATTCACATCTCTGGACAAAGTGCGAAACAAATTTCACTGGGAAAGTTCTCTAGAAAATGAAAGGTGGGCCCTGGCCGGTTGGCTCAGTGGTAGAGCATCGGCTTGGCATGCGGAAGTCCCGGGTTCGATTCCCGGCCAGGGCACACAGGAGAAGCGCCCATCTGCTTCTCCACTCCTCCCCCTCTCCTTCCTCTCTGTCTTTCTCTTCCCCTCCCGCAGCCAAGGCTCCATTGGAGCAAAGTTGGCCCGGGTGCTGGGGATGGCTCCATGGCCTCTGCCTCAGGCGCTAGACTGGCTCTGGTTGCAACAGGGGCAGAGCATCACCCCCTGGTGGGCGTGCCGGGTGGATCCCGGTCGGGTGCATGCGGGAGTCTGTCTGACTGCCTCCCTGTTTCCAGCTACAGAAAAAAAAAAAAAGAAAATGAAATGTGCATGGATGAGTTAATCTTCTCTTAGAATACATTATCTTAGAATTAGAGATCACTCTATTTAACCAGTCCTTACCGAGTACTACAAACTGCTAAGCACTAGGCACACAAGAGAGAATAAAACAGTTATGTGGGGTGTCCAAAGTGGAAACTACATTTTGCTAATGGGACTGACAGATTACTAACAAATAAATAAGAAAATAAATACATAATCACAAATTGTAACAAGTGACATAAAATATTTAAAGAAATATTTGTTAAGTTTGATTGGGCAGTTTTATTCTTATATTTTGGAACCAATACTTCCCCCTACCCCCGGTCACAAACATTTCTATGTCTCCAACATACTGGGCCTAGAAGACTCACAGCCTTTACAGAAGTGATATTATACTGACTGTAAAACTGAGGTCATAAAACAGTAAAGCCCAATATTTTGCGTAGGGAAAATGGGAAGTATTCCAACTCAGTGAGGTCCAGGACATCACTTTTTGGTAGTTTATATTGCTGTGTAGACAATATAAGAGCATGTCATTCTGCATATCACAGCCACTCTTCGATAGGATTTAGCCAGAACACTGGCTGTCTGTGTTGAACTGCTTTGAAACGTTGTGGAGTGCTGTTATACTAGTTGCCAAATGTATGGCAGAGATAACATTTTATTATAAAAAACAAATCTTTCTATATTTACCTACACAGTACATATTTCTGAGGGAAGTTCTTATGTACACTTAAGTGAAGTTCTCAAAGGTTTGAATTAGAGCATGAAAGTTATTACTTAATAATAATTTAAAATGTATGATGAGAACTATTAATTGCTTTTTCATGTAAGTGAGGAAAATTATTAGAGAAAATTTCACTATTAGATAACCTGCAACACAGTCTCTATCAAACATCTGGCTCTCAGCAGTACTGCCACCTGGTGGTTCAGTTTAGAAAAAATTGTTTCCAGATGGTACTTTCAAGTTCCTCTTTTTAAACATTAAATAGTGGTTATCAGCCAGATAACAATTTTAGGGTTGAATAATTGGTAATAAGTTTATTAGGAACACAAGTTTGAAAACAAGCTGCATCTTTGCTCCTGAAGTTGATGATATAGCAGGAGCTATCAGATTACCTACTCATGAGAGAAATATAATTGCAGAGGGTGAAACTAGTGAAATCGATGTGTTGCAGACAACCCAATGTCTAGCATGTCATTAGCAATAGCCACTTTTCTGGTAACAGCTCCCTAGATAATTAGTGAAATTAACACAGATAAACAAAGACCCTACCAACTGAAGGGTAGGCTAGTATCAAAAAGCCTTTTATCAGAGATACGAACTTTATACCAATGAATGCCAAAGGCACCAGGAGAGAAAGATGTTGAAACTTAGGTCATGGGTAATTTAGTCCTCAGGAGAGTCTTTGTTATGAATCAAGGCTAACCCATCACGTCTCCCCATGATCATGATCTGGACCAAACAGTCTTTAAGATAATTTACTTCCCTGTGTTAAGTAATCTCCTAATAAATAATTCAGCTTCTTGGGCATCCTGAATTCCTCCTACCTTATACTATAGACACAAACATTCTAGAAACTGAAAAAGGATATCACTTTCTAAACTAATAAATTGACCCTCTGTTTTATATTACAGTTGAGTGAATTTATTCATTGTTGGCCTAGCACTGCTCTTTTGATCATTTTGAAATGCAGTGACAAATAAAAGTCCAGTGTTGGATGGCTAACGCTATTGTACATTCACCAAGGTACATACCATCTTCTGAGGCTTATTAGCATATTCTCCTGCTGGTGCCACTGACTGTATTTCAATCATGCTTAACTTACACTACAACAAGGAAGGTGCCCTGAGCTCACAATTATTAGAGACATTTGATTAGTAGAAAAACAGCTCTGGAGTTGGACAGATTTGGTTTAGATGCTGCTTCTTGTCATTACTAGCAGTTTGACCATAGGTTACACAATTTGCTGAGCTTCAGTTTCCTGAGTTATTATTGGGATAGTCAATAAATTATCTATGTTAAATGTCTGGTATTAATGATAGCCATTTAAGTTTAAAAAGAGGGGCTAGGATACAATATTGTTTCATTGGGGAAATATTTTAACAATACATTTCTAACTGACTTAATTCAGAGTTCTGAATTAATACATAGACTTTTTTTTTTTTACTTCTTTGTCATAGTTATCCAACCTAAAACTAGCTAATTCTAGGGTTCCCAGAACTGATTTGATTACTTTCTATGATTATTGTGAAGGACCACCTGTTTTAAACAGTACTGGAAACAGAAGATGGGGTTCTTTCACACAGATTTAAAAAGGTTCCTCATGAGGCCCTGGACAGTTGGCTTGGTGGTAGAGTGTCGGTTCAGAGTGTGGATGTCCCAGTTTGATTCCCAGTCAGGGCACATAGGAGAAATGATCATCTGCTTCTCCATCACTCCCCCTCCTTTTTTGCCTCCTCCGCCACAGCCATGGCTCAATTGGTTTGAGTGCATTGGCCCTGGGTGCTGAGGATGGTTCAGTGGGGATTCTGCCTCAGGTGCTAAAAATAGCTCAGTTGTGAGCATGGCCCAAGATGGGCAGAGCATTGGCCCCAAATGGAGGTTGCCAGGTGGATCCCAGTGGGGAGCATGCAGGAGTCAGTCTCTTTAACTCTCTTCCTCTCACTTGGAAAAAGAAAAAAAAAAAAAAAAACTAAAAAAAATGGTTCCTTGTGAAATGGAGAGGCCCTATTCTATCTTAGCCTTCTCAGTTCCTAATGATAGCATCTAAATCAGAAGGCAAAAAAAAGCTATAGTGAAGGTAAAAGTAAATTCCAACTCGGCACTAAAAACTAAAGGAAACGGAAACTTAATTATTAAAATAATTAATAATGGTGTCCTCTTTGATCAGATTTAGGTGAAATTCCTTTATATTGGTCCCATGAAAAGCTATTTTGTTCTAGATTTGGAAAAAAAAGAGTTTTTCTCTTAGATTTAGTCATTTTAAGACTAATAACCTAGGCCCTGGCCGGTTGGCTCAGCAGTGGAGTGTCGGCCTGGCGTGCGGGGAACCTGGGTTCGATTCCCGGCCAGGGCACGTGGGAGAGGCGCCCATTTGCTTCTCCACCCCCCCTCCTTCCTCTCTGTCTCTCTCTTCCCCTCCTGCAGCCGGGGCTCCATTGGAGCGGGGATGGCCCGGGCGCTGGGGATGGCTCCTTGGCCTCTGCCCCAGGCGCTAGAGTGGCTCTGGTAGCAGCGGAGCGGTGCCTGGGAGGGGCGGAGCGTCGTCCCCTGTGGGCAGAGCGTTGCCCCTAGTGGGCGTGCCGGGTGGATCCCGGTCGGGCGCATGCGGGAGTCTGTCTGACTGTCTCTCCCCGTTTCCAGCTTCAGAAAAATATAAAAGAAAAAAAAAAAAAGACTAATAACCTATAGAGAAATAATCTTTAAAAACTTTTCGATGGGATACAATGAGGTAAAAACATTACTAACCATGGAACTCAAATGAATTCAAATATATAGATAGTATTACATTTATACATTTCAAAAGAGTTTTAAGGTAAAACCAGATGTCTAAGAATTTCTGTGTTTCTCAGCAACAGGTACGTCTTACTGGTGAGCATGGAGAATTGGGGAAAATAAGAGATATATGAGAGAAATGTAATAGGGTAAGGTGTTCATCCCTAAGACAGATTGAGCACCTAGAGCAGTAAAAGTTTTCAAGCACTATGCTTAGTTTATAGAGCATACTTAACTAGATAACAAATAATTTAGATGCTAGAGTATGAAATTTAAAATAAACATTAGATCAAGAATTATGCTAGATATTTAATAATCATTATATTTAATCCTCAACAACTCTATACAGTAGACTTTATTAGCTCTATTTTATGAATTTGGACTGAGGCTCAAAGAGGTTGAGAGGCTGCTCAAGATCATATATCATAGTAGGAGGTGTGGAAATTAAAATTCGAACTTGGATCTCCGTGAGTCCAAAAGCCCATTTCTTTCCAGTGTATCATGTAGGCTATTGATTAATTTTCTTGGTCAGTGACCATTTCACTAGTTATTGGAATTGCTGATAGTATTAGTATCTTGGAAGAGAGGATGAAATTAAAAATAATTTTATTATATTAGTAATTAGTATCAAAAAGGAAAAAAGTTGTTAGCAAGAAAACCCAGTGAATAATTGTAGAGGAATAGTTATCTTAACTTTTAGAAGGAAAATGTTAGTTTATCTTAATGCAAAGTCCAGTGAGAACTGCAAGGTCAGGATGGACTTTACAAAACAAAGACCAGGAAAGTAAATTTTAAATTAAGTAACAATTCAATCAGGACATACAAATGACCTTTTAATATGTAAGAGGAAAAAACTATAGTAAAAAATAAATTAAAAAAAATTAAATGTAAGTAAAATATGAAATAAAACAGGCAACTGTATTTATAAATGTTTATTTTACAACTTTATTTTTTAGGAGCTATGAAAGCAAACTACAAAAAGTTCAAATAAAATCAAAATGACAAGGCAGGGACCATGGATTAACCAAGGGTGTCTATACTATGTGCCCGTAAAGAGCGCACTCTCAGTTCATGTCTCCAGCATGAATTATTTTAAATAGTACATGGTAATTAAAAAGATGTTCATCTCACTAGTAACAAAAGAAATGCTAATGGAAACACACAAAAAATTTTATCCTATCTGGTCAGTACCACTAAAAAGTCTGAAAGGATCTGTTTGTTACCCAGGTTATGACAGGCAGATATCTCCTTGTACTTCTAGGTGGCATTTTAATTGTACAACTTTTTTGGAGGATGACTTTGGGAACCCGTGAAAATAAACAACATTAATCCTTTTAATTTTAGTGAGAGGAGGGGAGGCAGAAATAACTAGGGGGTGATGCTTTGCCCATCTGGGGCTCTTGCTCTATTGCAACTAGAGTCATTTTGGTTTTTAGTGTCTGAGGTGGAGGACCTGGAGCTGTCCCCAGCGCCTGGGGCCAACTTGCTCTAATCCAGCCATGGCTCCAGGAGGGGGAGAGAGAGAGAGAGAGAAAGAGAGAGAGAGAGAGACAGAGAGACAGAGAGAGAGGAGAGAGAGAAGGAGAAGGAGGGATGGAAAAGCAGATGGACGCGTCTCCTGTGTGCTCTGACTGGGAATTGAACTGGGACATCCACACACCTAGCCAATGCTCTACCACTGAGCCAGCTCACCAGGGCCAAACAACATAACCTTAAACAAATAACTAATCTTGAAAAATTTATCTTAAGGCGAAAGTAATGGATATTTGCAAACATGTAACACCTGCAAACTTACAACTACTTACCACCTACAAGGTTACAACATCTTAAATATCTAATATCAGAGAAAATATATATGTGATATATCTACCAGTGGAATATTATATAGTTGTTAACATATTTAGATTTGTGAAATATTTTTGAATAACTGGTAACTATACCATGTTTTGTTATATGAATGTTATTAAAGATTATATATATTTCATAGTAGAATGCCATTTCCTACTAAATGAACATATATTCCTAAAAGCAGCCTTAATTAAGATGGAAAGAATACACAAAATAACAGAAATAAAATGCTAATCAAGGCCCCTTTTACTAGAGTTGATTAAGTGATACCCATTTGGGTAAGAGTGTAGATATATAATTTTTTTGTTGAAGTTCTTTTCTAACTTTTCTCTAGCAATATCATTTCAAAAAGTAGATCTACAGTGGTACCTTGAGATACAAATTTAATTGGTTCTGTAACTGAGCTCGTAAGTCAGTCAACTTGTATATCAAACTGCTGATACTGGACTCTTGTACCAATGCACCAACTAATGGCAGCTTCCTGAATCACGACTTGTATCTCAAATTTTACTCGGATCTCGAACAAAAATACGGACTGAGTTGCAGCTCGTATCTTTAAAAAAATTCGTATGTTTGTCTGTTGGTATCTCAAGGTACCACTGTATATGCTTGAAAAGAAAACTATGGATGTTCATAAAATGCATATTACTATTACAGAACTGTTGTGTTAACATTTTACTTTGTCTTTTCAGTGAATTTTAAATAAAAATTGGGTCCTGGCTGGTGGCTTAGGGGATAGAGCATTGGCCCAGAGTATGGACATCCCAGGTTTGACTCCCAGTCAGGGCACACAGGAGAAGCAACCATCTGCTTCTCCCTACTTCTGTCTCCTCATTCTCTCCCTTTTCTTCTTCCACCACTAATGGCTTGACTGGTTTAAGTGTGGCCCAAGAGCACATCAGCCTCAGGTGCTAAAAATAGCTCAGTACTTGAGCATTGGCCCCAGATAGTGTTGCTAGGTGGATCCCAGTTTGGCACATGCAGGAGTCTGCCTCACTATCTCCCCTCCTCTTACCTAAAAAAAAAAAAAAAAAAAAAAAAAAAAAATAGTACAAAATACATTTTTACAGTATATTTTTTGACAAGTTAAACTGATTCTCTGGTTCATTCTCTCTCTCAATAACATGCTGATACAGTATCACCCTACTTCATCTTTCTATTAGAGGAAGCACTCACTTACATTTAAGTAAAATCCATTAATAAAGCATCTCTTCAGTTGGAATCTAAAGGCTTATTCATAATGCCCAGATGAAAACTTACCTTTTTGACTTCTTTACTTGATCTGAATGTCTGCTGAACAAAAGAATCACTTTCAATGGCTTCAATTTCTTTTACTCTTCTTACTTGTTCTACCAGGGTGGTTTGGTCTAAAAAAAGGGCATAATGTCAGTGTTATTTTGGCATATAAGCTTGTTAACGACACTATAAGCAGTATTCATTCTTTCTATGAAGTAATTTTGACTTATAAAATTTAACTAGATGAAAAAAAATTTAACTGGATGAAAAGCTATAGTTATAGTTAAGCTACAGCAAGAACTTTTCTTCCCCTAAGATCCATAAATATAACATCCCTGCACACTAAGACTCATCCAAAACCTTCAACATCGCCGAGAAGGCAATGCTATAATGATCTAAGCTAATCTGATGGGAAAACTTAAAAAAAAAAAAGCAAAAAAATAAAAAAAGAACCCCTATTTATTTTGAAAATATACATGAAAGAGACAAGAGAACAATAAATCCACCTGTTCCCATCATCCAGCTTCTATATTCATTAACTTTTTTATTTTTAATTAATTTATCCATTTCCACTTGAGTTTTTTTTGGGTAGACCTCGAGTATTTAAAAGTAACTCCCAGATACCATACTATGTTACTCTCTTTTTTTTTTTTTTGTATTTTTCTGAAGCTGGAAACGGGGAGAGACAGTCAGACAGACTCCCGCATGCGCCTGACCGGGATCCACCCGGCACGCCCACCAGGGGTGAGGCTCTGCCCACCAGGATGCGATGCTCTGCCCATCCGAGGCATCGCTCCGCCGCAACCAGAGCCACTCTAGCGCCTGGGGCAGAGGCCAAGGAGCCATCCCCAGCGCCCGGGACATCTTTGCTCAATGGAGCCTTGGCTGCGGGAGGGGAAGAGAGAGACAGAGAGGAAGGAGGGGGGGTGGAGAAGCAAATGGGTGCTTCTCCTATGTGCCCTGGCTGGGAATCGAACCCGGGTCCCCCGCACGCCAGGCCGACGCTCTACCGCTGAGCCAACCGACCAGGGCCAGTTACTCTTTATTTATTTATTTATTTTTGTATTTTTCTGAAGTTGGAAACGGGGAGGCAGTCAGACAGACTCCTGCATGTGCCCAACCGGGATCCACCCAGCATGCCCATCAGGGGATGATGCTCTGCCCATCTGGGACGTTGCTCTGTTGCGACCAGAGCCATTCTAGCGCCTGAGGCAGAGGCCATGGAGCCATCCTCAGCGCCCGGGCCAACTTTGCTCCAATGGAGCCTTGGCTGTGGGAGGGGAAGAGAGAGATAGAGAGGAAGGAGAGGGGGAGGGGTGGAGAAGTAGATGGGCGCTTCTCCTGTGTGCCCTGGCTGGGAATCGAACCCGGGACTCCTGCACGCCAGGCTGACGCTCTACCACTGAGCCAACCGACCAGGGCCACTATGTTACTTTTAAATATTTCAGTAGGCATCACAGATAGGGCTTAAGAGAAAATAAAAAAGACTGCAACATAATGGGTCCAAGGTAATGTCAGCCTGACCCTTCTATTATAGAGTTCACCATCAACCTTTCACCGTGAGGCGTTAGCAGACACTAATGTTCGTTGCTTAGATCTACCATTTCATTAAATGTTGCAATATGATGATTTTCTAATTCTATGATTCTTCCTACATTTATTAGCTCTAATTCCTCTATAATAAAGAACTTCCCTCACTGACTATTTGGTGAGTGTAAAATATAGTTTTATAGGAAAAGAAAGAATATATGTTTAATTCTTTCCCTCTATCAATTTTGGTCCAAAAATGACCAATATGAGTTAATAAATATTTATATATTCAATGTGTTTCAGTTCATGGTAGTCATTTTCATATTTTGATGCTCAAATTATTCCATGTTTGGGTAGTGGGACCCTCTTCAAGGTGGTTCCTACCTCCTTTTGTCATGATCCCTAGTAGATAAGGTGTGATAAGATGTTCCAGACTCATCTAATAGCTTCCATCCCAGACTTGAAATTAGCCATTTCTCTAAAGAGCTTGGACTCCTTTTAGTGAGGAATGGTATTTAGGGAATGGTATAATGGTACCTGGGCAATAGGGGTGCTCATCGTTAATTGGATTGTCACTGTTTCTCAGCCTTTTCAGGGGGGTGGAATAAGAAATACAAGTACTCCCTCCCTTAAAAGTTCCCATTATGCCACTTAACTTTTACAAAAGACCCATTAGTTTTTGCTAACTAAAAAAAATCTGAAGAGGATTTTCACTTTTAGGGAAAAAGGCAAAAATGAGTAGCTTTCAGTGTCTGTTTTGCAGTGAGCCATTCCAGAGGCAAGCATGAGCAGCCAGGGTGGCACTTCTTTCGCTCTTTTAGTGGTATTTTAGGTTATGTGGAATGATTTGGTAGGCTATCTTTTTGGGTCTGGGAACACACAAAAATTTTTTTATATAAATTAATGGTAATCGCTTCTTTGCTTTACGCCATTTTGACTTATACAAGGTTTCATAAGAATGCTCTTTTTTTGGGTAATAGGGAAAATTGTACATATTTTTAAAAGAGAAAAATTAATATGAGTTCATGCTGATACTACCAACCAAATGAAAGATTATAGAACTTTTAGATAAAGTCTTGATTTTAAATTTGTATATCTTTTCTCTTACTCTAAAAAGCTTAGGCCTTAATGATAATGATCAAAAGTACATAATTGTTTTAACTAATATGTGAACTGAGTATGTAGTAATTTCAAAATTGTAAGGTAAATGTTACTATTAACAACAAGGTGAATTAATGCAGTTTAAAATTTCTTTATGGTTCTTTTTAATCTTAGAATTTATTTCTCTCAGTAACTGTCAAAACACTCACTTGAAATAATTCTCCCTGTGATTAAGCTACCAACTTGATATACAGCTAGGTTAATTTGTTTCAGTTCATTTTTGATTTTTAGGTCTTACTTTATTTTACTGTCTTTGTGATTAATATTTGTGGGTTTTTAAAAATATATTTTATTGATTGATTTTAGAGAGAGGCTGGGGGAGGAATGGGAAGCATCAACTCGTAGTAGCTACTAAGTGTATGTGCCTTGACCAGGTAAGCCCGAGGTTTTGAACTAGTGACCTCAGCATTCCAGGTCAACACTTGATACACTGCGCCACCACAGGTCAGGCAATATTTATTTTTAATTACATAGAACATACCGTTCTAAAGTATTAAAACTTAAAACATCATTCAGAGAAGTGAAGGTTTCCTTTCCATTCTTACTCCCCTAGTTCTCTCCCCAATCCATAGGTAATCATTTTTATTAGGTTTTTAACCTTCCATTGTTTATTTCTGAAAACATAAGTATACATATTCTTTCTTATGCAAAATAGCATACTACACATTCCTATGTAGGTATGTTACTTCTTTCACTTACCAATGTCTTCACTATCATGGCCCAGTAGTACAGAGACCTCCTTATTCTACTTTGTAGCTATAGTAATCTGTTTAAAGGATTTATGATAGTTTTTCCCACCAGTGCCCTATTGATGGTCATTTGAGTTGTTTCCAGTCTTTTGCTTTTACAGTTAGTGCTTTAATAAATAGCCATAGCACATGTGTCATTTCATATATTTTTTCTTTACATGCTAGCTGTATGGGAATAATGCAACATTGATGCACAATCTTGCTGTTTAAACTCTTGTTCAAAGCTAATATGAATATATAGCAAAACTAGGGGCTACTACAACCCTGGGCTTACCTGGTCAAGGCACATACGGGAGTTGATGCTTCCTGCTCCTACTCCCTCTCTCTCTCTTTCTCTCTCTCTCTCTCTCTCCCTCTCTCTCCCTCCCTCCCTCCCTCTCTCTCTTTCTCCTCTAAAATGAATAAATAAAAAATAATTAAAAAAATTTGGTTTCATTAGTTCAATAAAAATGAACATTTTATTAAAAAGCTTTGTTTCAACTTTGGCCAATCACAAGTTAGAATTATAGTCTTATGCAAACTCCAGTTTATTTAAGGGAAAAATAGTGCTTCCAAAGCTGTATCCCCGAGAGCTCTAATCAGTCTTTCTCATGTAAGAAAGCATGCATGGAGTGTTTGGAAGTCACAGCAGTCAAAGCCAACATTCCAATCTTTGGAGGAATATATTTTCCTACATGAAAAAAAGCACAGTAACAGTGTCATGGAAGAGTTAATAGCTCCACATGCCTTAGAATAAAAGCTCCTGTGGATTTTAATTATGCAATGTACTAACTGAGCATGTGAAATGAGAGAAGAGGCTTTGCCCAGCTAATTTATTAATATTAACACATCTCATGCCAGTGGATGATATTTTTATTAGTGTTAATATAGCAGAGAAAAATTATAATGTATACTACTCCATATGATCCAACTTTAATTTGTCAATATGAAAACAATTTGTTTGTATAGGTCATAATTAGCTCACGATCATTTCAGCATCATTAAATCCCAAAAAAAGTCATTTTATTTCTGACTTTAGAATGATGTTTTATATGTATCAACTGTTTGACCCTTTGGAATTTTTCCTTAACATATTCTCTCATTTGGATTTACAAAGCACATCATTAGTATTAAATGTCAGAGGTGAACTCACCAACAGTACTTGATGTATAAAGCGTACAGTGTTTGTAGCACTAAATATGGACATACAACCAGCCAGTATGTTTAACAAAATAGCACCAGGGAAATTATAAAGAAAGGAAGGAGAAAGATTAGAGAAAAGCAGAACATTATCTTTGTGTTTTTCTAATGACCCTCCAGGAATAACAAAATGGCAGGGCAGATGGGGGAAACCCAGTTTGCCTGACTCATGATCTGAGAGTAAATCCACATAACTTTTACCCTTCAGTGTGGGAACCATTTTACTGGTGATATTTAAAGAGTAAAAGTGATATTTAAATTAAAATTTGAAAGATTCATGGGTGATTTACATTTCTAGCCTTATAATAGCTCAGCTCCATGCTGTCTCAAAACAACAGGCATAAAATGTTTTAAATTGCTTCATACTCAAATTTTAATATCAATGTACACAAATTATGTCTTGAGTATAACCCTATCATTTTGAGGAGCAGAATAAAATACATCAATAATACATATTAAATTGTTTTACATTCAGGTTGTTATATATGCCAATTTGTCATTTAAAAATTCTGTATCAATTTTAAGACTGAGAAAAAAGTACATGAAAAGTATTTATTGTTTATATACTTAGAAATGAATGCCTAGCATACAAAGTACCTTGTAGTCATCAACAATGAAGTAAAATTAAATTGAGAAAATTACTGAATTAAAATTATAGGATTAAAAAATATTAATGTAGTAAACACGAAGAAAACAGCTTTGAGCACTTAATAAACAGATTGTTGGTAAATAAAATGACTTCAATAGGTTGTTTGTAAGATGTCAGTAGAAGGAAACACACTTCATAGAAATAAGAAATAATAAAGCAGAAAGCTAAGTTACTATAGATCAAAACAATCAATTCTAACTCATTGCATAGAAAATCATTTTGTTCCTTTTGTGGTGAAAAAATTAAAATCTAATGTTTTATCAGTTACTGTTGATGTTATATTATAAAAATTAGGTTTACCTGCTACTTCAAGTTACATATTTGACAATCAATTTCAAATGATACAACACTTACAGAATTTTCTTTTAAAATATTATCAAATGGTACATAAATTTAAAATTATTAAATAAAGTCTAATATAAGCCATTTATTTGAAAAGACAAAATTGTGCTTTATAGACCATTTATAGATTATAAACACAGACCTCTAAGCAGGCAGCCACACTGGACTGAGAACAGCAGATGGCACTGTTACCTAAGACGTCCTGACAGGGTAAAAGAACCAGAACTTCATGAGAAGTATTTTACCCAGGAAAATCTCATCTTCAGCTGACTCCTTTTGAACGATAATATATTATGAATTTACCCAAAGTTAAAACGCATTTCTGTTACAAAGAGTTTGAGTTGGTTGGTCTTACAGTTATAGAGTTATTTATGCTGCTCTTCTCTTCCAGAAAAAAAAAAATTTATATACTAATAGTACCGCTACAAATATGTGAATAATACAAAAAAGGATATCTTAGTTTCAGTTTAAAGTGACCCAAGTTTTCATCAAGTATGGAAATGGCCATAAAAGTCCTCTTTTAGAGCACAATATAGGTGCTGAAAACAAAACATTCAGGTCCCGCAATGGGAAGCATTTTCATGTGCTTTAAGAATGAAAACAAGCAAAGAGAGGCAAGCTGGCTATTCAATAACTAACTAAATAAAGCTATTCAATAAAATCTGTAAACAAATAAAACATCCCATAAAAATTACTTGAAATTCTAAAGCTATTAGAATAATCTCTTAGGAACACTAGTTTTAACAGAACACAGCAGCACTGCTTTCCCTTTCCAAACAAGCACACAAGGCACGCACTAGAAATCACTGCCCCAACAATTGTAAGGTTGTGCTCGTAAGTTCCACATCCCCGGGCATACATTTCCAGAACTGATACATACAAATGATTTGAAAGATGAGAAAACTTCAACAGAATGTGGTTTGTTTACTAGTCTTCTGGAAGCTTATGATGCAGTACCAAGTCTTCTCTGTCAGCGAAGTGTCTGTAACAACAACCCCTTGGATGGACTCCAAGACAGACTCATCTTACATTAAACTGCTTTCCATCCCAAATTAAGTTACAGGCATAACTTTAATGTAGATGTACCAATGAAGACTTTCTGATAAACATTTTAGCAAGTGCAAGCAAACTGGGTATCAGGCTCGGCTTTATTAAAAACAAAGTTCACACTGAATCGTTCATTCAGCTCCTCTCTCCTAGAAAGCTCTCAAATTTCCTGAGTCCCTCCTGTCATTCAGGCCAGGTCTAACACCCACTTTTTGTTACTGCTTTCCCTGCCACCCGGAGAAAAGGGGGCTCTCCATAACGCACTCGGCTCCCACTATGTTGCCTTGCACTGCTATTAACTTCTTCATGAGTGAAAGCTCTATTTCTCCAGCTAGAGGGGACATACCTTTTGGTGTCATCTCTAGGACTTAGTGTATTATGCTTTATTATTTAATAAGCTGTCAGTAAACATTTGTTGAAAAACTAAAAACTAGAGTGATTAAAGTCACCTTTTAAAAAATAGAACTTCATGGGGAGGAATGTCAAATTATCCCAAGTTTCTTAAAAAATTAAATGTCTCTGCATAGGAAATAGAGTCAATAATACTGTAATAATTGTGCAGTGCTGGCTGGATACTAGAAATATCGGAGGAACACTCTTGCCTAACCACTACGCTGGATACCTGAAACTAATACAACATAATATTGACTGAAAATTATAATTAAAAAAATTAAAAATAAAATTAAATGTCTTTAAGTGGTTAGTTTTAACAGCTATAGGTTTAGACTATCTGGGTTAAACCCTATCTCTGTTACTTACTAGCTGTGTGACCTTGGGCAACTGGTTCAAGTGGTGATGGTCTCACTTTTATCCTCTGTGGCATGGGGACAATAGCTAAACATCACAGGTGAAAGGTGGCCCCTCCTCCATTCCTCTCTCCCTCCCTTCCTCTCTCCTTTCAAATATTTGAGCACATTCAATGTACCAGGCCTTGTCTGTCATATTAGGGTTTAGAAACAAATAGGAGTTTCTTCTCTCATGGAGCTTATGGTTTAATGGGAGAGACAGATAATAAAAATGCAAATAAACAATACGATATCAAGGAATATAAAGCAGGGTAGAGGGCTAGAAAGAAGGAAGGGGGCTATTCCAGACAGGGTCACCAGGGAACAACTCTCTGACATGATATTATAGTGGAAAGATCATATGAAGGAGCAAGGCATAAAGATGTGGGAGATTATAGCTGTGCTCAGTATAGGGCTAAGGAAGCATTAAAATTCTTAGTAAGTGATTATTACTAGTAACAGTGCTAGTGTGGTAATTTAGCAGTTGTACTAAAGACATGGAAGTTAGCTAAAAAGTCTGCAAATAAACTCAATTTCTGACCATATGGTTGAAGATGGCAACCTTTTTTGAGTTTAGCTGGTAGTAGCTAGCTTTAGCTCATACCTCTGTGGCATCACCTGAGGTGTGGCAGCACTGTAGAAAGGATCAGAAGAGGGAATGGGCCTGTGTACATCTCTGATTAGGCACAAAAGGCCCACCTGACTTTATCTCCCATCACAATGCTGGCGTTCACTCTGACTTGCTGAATGCTGCAGGGTGAGTGGGAAGCGGTACTTTGCTGACACATGGCCTCCCAGGCTCTAGTGACAAGAGATGGGAGGTCCTGTCACTTGCTAATGGATGTCTAGTAACATGAACTGCCCAATGGTAGTTGTGTGGTAGAAATCATGTTATAAAGCAAGTGTGTTTTAGTTTAGTGTCCGCAGGTCTACACTTTGTTTTGATCATCAATATTTGGAATGCCTTTCTAATGAGGAAGGCCACAGAGGCTAATTTTTCATTTAAATGGTTGTTAAAAAGGCCAGATGAGCTGTTCTGGTAGCAGAAATAGTAACTGCATCAATAACAAAAGCTTACATTTATGGCACTCTGCTGAGCTAAGCACTTCACATGGACTACCTCATTTAACTACCATAAGCAGGAGAGAGAGAAGTATTAATATTCTCATTGTCCAGATGAAAAACTGAGACTAAGTAACCTTGCCCAAGGTCACATGACTAGTTAGCCATCAAAATGGACCCAATCTCTAAAGTGTAATCCAGTCATTATTCCCTGGTCAAATAAATCCTTCACCTACACGTGCCAAACAACAAATTATTTTTCTCTCCTTCCCATGCATTTACAAGAAATAATACATGTTCTTGGTATTGTTCTTATTCTGCATTTTAATGCTTATTCATTCAGTAAGATACAATGCACTTTTTTTTTGTAGTGGAGATGCAATAAATATTATCTTAGTCTCCTGTCATTATCTTGAACTGATTACAGATATATATTTTCAAAATCGTTCACATTTGAAAAAGTTTCTACAGAAACAAAAATTTAGAATGGTTTTTGTGAATGTGTCTAAACGAGTAACCACTAGTAGCCCAACCTCAGCAACTACTGCCTTATGCTAGTTTCAAATATAATACATTTGGGTCAAATCCATTCCAATAGAGTGGTAAGAAATAACCATTCCAACGAAGATAAAGCTACTGAAAGTTTCCTTATTTTAATAGAGAAGAAGAAAGAAATATAATTCGAGGTATCCCAGATTAATAGAGCAGAATACAAATGCTGAAGTTGCTGTCTGCTGTGCATTTTAATTCTAGAATTCTTACTGACTCTAATTAAAATTCTGTAGATGGAAGAGTTGTGTGTTTCTAAGGAACTTGCAGTGAATGCTGTCTGCCAGCCATCTCCAAACGCCCCATAACCACACACAACTCGCCTGTCAGGAGAGCTAATGCAGACATCGCAGGGCACACCAAATTTGTCACTGTGGCTAATATCAGAGATACGCAGCTCTTTTTTCTTAGCACACAAAAGCAAAATATGTAATTCAATGCTCAATTTACCCTTGTCTCGCAGGAGATTTCCCCCCGCTAATTGATAGAAATTAAGCCATTAATCAAGCCACTAGTCATCATTCAAACCAGAGAAGATGAATACAAACTTTCATCATAACCACCTTCCCCATTTTAGTGTTCATTAGCATTAATTTTTAATGCAATTATGCTATTCTTTTACGCTGAGCTCATAAATTACTGCTCTTTTGTTGCTGGCTGGCCTTGTAAAATCCAAACTAATGTTTTGTGCTCTGATCTTAAAGGCAATTACTAGGTTCTTCTATCTTTTATATCTTTGCATCCCCAGTAACCTTTATATACAAAGAACACCCATGACTGACTATGCCTGTTTGTTATTTTAATGCCTCTATATAAGTCCCTGTGAACATATAAATGTAGTCAAATGTATGTAGAACATATAAATACACTTACACAGACACACCATGCACATTACAAAATATAGATACTAATATAAAAATAAGATCTCACAAATTCATATTATAGTCTATGCTCAAATATAAAGACTTTAATATGGTTTCTTGTGATTAAAATATAATATTATATTAAAGTTATAATTTTTATAACAAAGAAGAGAAAGAAAAGCGGAATAGTGGCTGGCTATTATAAACATTTGTAAGGGTCAAATAACTACTAAAAATAGAAAGAATAACTGAATTATCAAAATCCCTTAGTTCTTTACCTAGGGTTATTGTTTTATGTTTAAGTCCTTACTTTAAAAAATAACTGTGTTGAAACCTGAAAATTAATGAGATGAAAATGAAGAGTACTAGAAGATAAAAAGAATCATTTATTCAAAAGTGTGTTAATAAGCACATATAATAACTGCATATCTTCATATTCTGCAAAGTGGATGCATCAGTTTATAAGATAAAGTAAAATGAAAAAACAGAATACCAGAAACAAATACTGAACTCAGTCCTCCATCCCAGAGAAGGTGGAAAAGATGAACTCTCCATATAGTCTCCCAAAAACACTGGTCATGCTCCTTCCTGGGTGCAGGGGATACAAAAATCTACACCTCTCTTCTTGTATCATCTCAGTAATGCCTTTGCATTTGTTTGCGAGTTGTTATGTTCTGGCCTCCCACTAGCTAAGGAAAGGCTGCATATGTGGCATTAAGATTAATGAAATAAAATTTAATGGGAAAATGTCGGTAGCACTGTGGTGTTGGTATCAGCCCAGTCACCTTCTGGAGAGGCACAGCTGCTGCCCACCCCTAACACTACGGGACAGGGGTAGGAAGAAGAGATATATTCAGGAGTTGTGTACCCCCCACCAAAAAAAAAGGATTTGAATATTAACTTATTAAGATATAAAGAAGATGATGGTCAGCTTGATTTCATCTTACTTTTCCTCTCATGGCTAGTTCTTTATTAGATTTTATCTTTAACGGGAAGTTATACATGAGTTAGTAGGGATGAGGTTGAATTCTACAGCGACTTGATGCTTGACCAGGGGACTTGTCATGTCAGGATACGTGGACAGCCTAAACTCAAGTCTTTTGTGATTGTTCCTTTCAGAAGCAAATAGGCACCTAACATATATGTATCTGAATATTCAAGTTGTTGGTATAATGTTGTGAGTTCTAATACCTCTGTCTATAAGCATTCTGTGTTTGGACTCAGAAGCTTAGAGAAGGCAGTCCATGGCTCCACGTGCCTTTATTTCCCTGAACATACTGATGAAAATGTTGGGGGTCAGAAGCAGAAATTGAAATGAATTTACTCAACATGTATTTAGTGCCTATATATGCCAGGTGTTAGACTAGGTTGAGAGATTTCTGGTTGAAAATCACTTACTTTTTGCCCTCACAGAGGCCATGGGCAAAATGAAACTAAATTTTCTTTAGAATTTTTACTTGCAAGAAGTTATAAGCTAATTAACAATAGGGATTTGTATTTACAAAGTGCCTTTGCATCTTATTTCACTTGATCCTGAAACAGACATGATTTTTGGTAATAAATGATGCCTCCATTTTTTCAAATCAAATATTTGATACTCTAATAAGTTAAGAGATACTGTAAGAGGCAGTGTTGGGGCATCAAACCAGGTCTTTGTAATTCAAATTCTGCTCTTTCCCATTGCACCAGGTGGCTCCTTAGCCTTTGAATCTCTGGTAACCTTACCTGATGAATAGTTACAATTATACATGCTAAATGATTATCAAACATATACAATTTTAATCTTTTAAACAGAGATGGGGTCAGAAGGATGGTAGTGGATGATAGAAGATATTAATTTTTCTCTTTTTCTGGTTAAAATTCACTTTTATTTACTTTTTGTACTAACTGAATTTGTTGGGATGACATTGGTTTGCAAAACCACATAGCTCTCAAGTGTACAACGCAACAACACACCATCTGCACACTGTATTATGAGCCCTCCGCTCCAAGCAAGGTCTCTTTCTGTCCGCACCCACCTTGCCCCTCCCCCTTTCCCTCTGGCTATTGCCACTCTGTTGTCTGTGTCTATGTGTGTATGTTTTTTGGCTAATCCCTTCCTCAAAAACAGAGTATAAGGTTTGAAGAAACTACTAAATACAATTTTAATTGTAATTTAAAAATTAACTTTCTCGAGGTATGATTTATGTATAACTACACTCACTTAAAAGCATACAATTCAATATGTTTTGACATATGCATACCCCTTTATAACCAACACCATAATTCAGCTATAGACTATTTCTATTACCACCAAAAATTTCTTTGTCCTTTTCTGTGGTCAGTCTCTATCTGTACCCTGATCCCAGACAATCCTAGGTCTGCTTTCTGCCAGTATGCATTAGTCTGCATTTTCTAAAATTTCATATGAATGGCATACTCTCTCATGTCTGATGTCTTTCACTCAGCATAATTTTGTGATAACTCCATGTTGTTGGGCATATCTTTCTATTACTGGTAGAATCTACTCCATGAATATCCATGACTTGTTTATCTATTCACATGTTGATGGACATTTGGAGTGTTTCCAGTTTCTGGCTTTTGAGAATAAAGTTGTTATAATATTTATGTAGATATTTTTGTGTGGACATGTATTTTCACTTCTTTTGGATCAATATGTAATATTGGACTGGCTGGGTTATATGGTAGGTTTCTATTTCTCCAATGACTAATGACATTGAGCAGTTCTTAATGAGCTATTGCTCATTCACTTCTTTTTAAAAATGTGTTCAAATCTTTTGTTCATTATTTTATTAGGTTCTTTGTCTTCTTCTTATTGAGTTCTTTGTACATACTGAATATACATCCTTTGACAATATCTATTGCCAATATATTATCCCATTCTGTGACTTGTTTTTTGGCACCTATCAAAGAGCAAAACCTTTTTAAATTCAAAACGTCTAACTTATCCTTTAAAAATATGGTCTGTGCTTTTCGTGTTTATCAAAAATAACCCTCAAGGCTATGAAGATTTTCTCCCGTTTTCTTTGAGGAGATTTTTAATTTTAACCTTTATATTTAGGTCTACTATACATTTCAAACTAATTCTTATATATGTTGTAAGATAAGGGTCAACATTCATTTTTCCCCATAAGGCTATCCAGTAATTTCAGTACCATTTATTGAAAATAGTTTTCTCTCCTCATTGAATTGACTTGGTATTTCACTGAAAATTAACTGGCCATACATGTGAGAGTTGATTTCCGGTCTCTCCAGTCTGTTCTATTTATCTATATGCACACCCTTACAGTACTCTACAGTCTTGATTACTGTAGTGTTATAGTGAGTCTTGAAATCAGGGAGTGTAAATCATCTGACTGTTCTTTTTAAAAACTGCTGATTATGTTACTTGCATTTTATATAAAATTGACTCTTAGACATTGATAAGAGTGTGGTGGTTACGGGGGGAGGGGAGAGAGGGAGAGGGAAAGGGGGAGGGGGAGGAGCACAAAGAAAACTAGAGAGAAGGTGACAGAGGACAATCTGACTTTGGGTGATGGGTATGCAACATAATTGAATGACAAGATAACCTGGACATATTATCTTTGAATATATGTATCCTGATTTATTGATGTCGCCCCATTAAAAAAATAAAATTATTAAAAAAGAAATAAATAAAATTGACTCTTAGCAGAAACTTTGCTCCTAACATTTGATATTGAATTTTAGCATTGTGATGCAAGGTTCAGTTCCAGGGACAGGTTGAAATATAATAAAATTAGACACTCTCCAAACATTATTTGTTAGGTACAAAACTTAAAATGAGAAAAGAAAACATTGCCAATTAATTAAATCAACTTTAAAAACAGCTTTTGGAACTGATAAAGTTGTAAAAATGTTATTTATCACAAATAATTACTGCTATTGTAAATTTTATGTCTTCTGGTTTTAAAGTTAAAAACTGAGCCACTTTATATTACTTTATAAAGGGAGTTGCCACATAAACTAATAATTATTTAAATTACTAAAAACATGTTGATAGATTTTGTTTTGGTCAATGAATGCAGTTTAAAAATATAAGCTACAAGCATAAGTGATGAAAGGGAGAGCAGGAGGGAGAATTAAGGGTGAGAGACTAAGAGAAGAAGCCATTTTCAGGGAATGTAAAGGACCAGAACGAGCATGTGTGTTTAAAAGTCTGAACTACTTGGAGAAATTCTAACTACATAGGAAGCATAACTGGAGTATGTAGATCCCAAATCAAATAGATGAATAATTTTTACTCCTGAAATTATCATTTAAAAAGCAACATACATACACATCCTAAATTGAATTTGGGAGTCTATAATCTTCACTCTATTTGGTCAATCATTTTGCCAATATTTTGTCCTCATTACAGTGTTTCTCTTCAAGAAATACAAAGAAGATTCTTGGCTTTTAATCAAGAAAATCCCCAAATACCACAGCATCTATATTATTAAAATAGGGTGGGCTCTATGCGTTTCTGTATATTGAAATAATTGGTCAAACTGAATCGATAATGTGCGTGACTTTTATTTGGTTTAATTGAATGCTGCTAACTTTGGACAGGCATGAAATCTCCAATGTTATAAAAATGATATGATAGTCATAGCTACGAATTATATGCATAGCTATATAATTTTCTCAATTAAAATATTCTGGTGAGACAGTCCAGTGATTTTATTTATTTATTTATTTATTTATTTATTTATTTAGTGAGAGAAAGGGAGGCAGAGACAAACTCCTGCATGTGCTCCAACTGGGATCTACCCGGCGTGCCCATCTGGGGCCCTGGCTCCACTGCAACTGAAGCCATATTTTAGTGCCTGGGGTAAAGGCCATGGAGCCATCCTAAGCACCTGGGCCAACTCGCTCCAATCAAGTCATGGCTGCGGGAGGGGAGGAGAAGAGAGAGAGAGAAGAGAGAGGGGGAGGGGTGGCGAAGCAGATGGGTGCTTCTCCTGTATGCTTGGCCAGGAATCAAACCTGAGACATCCACACACTGGGCCGATGATCTACTGCTGAGCCAACCAGCCAGGGCTGATTTTATATTTTAAATTATATTTTAAGAAAAAGAGGGTAGCAAAAATTTAAGTTGGAAATCTCACATCAATAATGATCACACTCCTTATAAAAATGGAGAAAGTTTTCTTTATATAGGTCCTTTACATTCTTTGTTATGTTTATTCCTAGGTATTTTATTTTTTTTTGTTGCAATCGTGAAGGGGATTATTTTTTTGAGTTCGTTTTCTAATATTTCATTGTTGGCATATAGAAAGGCTATGGACTTTTGTATGTTCATTTTGTATCCTGTGACCTTACTGTATTGGTTTATTGTTTCTAGTAATCTTTTTGTGGAGTCCTTTGGGTTTTCGATGTATAGGATCATATCATCAGCAAAAAGTGATATCTTTACTTCTTCTTTTCCGATATGGATGCCTTTTATTTCTTTGTCTTGTCTGATTGCTCTGGCCAGAACTTCTAGCACCACGTTAAATAAGAGTGGAGAGAGTGGACAACCCTGTCGTGTTCCTGATTTAAGGTGGAAAGTCCTCAGTTTTACGCCATTTAATATGATGTTGGCTGATGGTTTATCATATATGGCCTTTATCATGTTGAGATATTTTCCTTCTATACCCATTTTGTTGAGAGTCTTAAACATAAAATTGTGTTGTATTTTATCGAAAGCCTTTTCTGCGTCTATTGATAAGATCATGTGGTTTTTGTTCTTTGTTTTGTTGATATGGTGTATTACGTTAACCGTTTTACGTATGTTGAACCATCCTTGAGATTCTGGGATGAATCCCACTTGATCATGATGTATTATTTTTTTAATATGTTGTTGTATTCGATTTGCACAGAGAAAACTAGATAGAGGGTGACGGAGGACAATCTGACTCTGGGCGAGGGGTATGCAACATAATTTAATGACAAGATAACCTAGACATGTTTTCTTTGAATATATGTACCCTGAATTATTAATGTCATCCCATTAACATTAATAAAAATTTATAAAAAAAAAGGAGAAAGTTTCCATATTTTAGCCTGTTTCTAATATATTATGATATCAATAATGCAAATAATACCTAATTCACACATTTGCCATAGAATACTGAGACATAAACAGAGCCATTCAGATATGATGAGGACCAGAATATAAATAAAGAAATATAACCATTCATTTGCTTATAATAGTGGATTTTTTATGACAAACAAAATACTTTAAGTCATAAAGTTACAAAATAATAGAAACTCCAGTTCTACTTACAGGTGAAGTATGTAATTGAAAATTATTACTCTAAGTTTTAGTTTCTCAACTAATATACTATCTTAAGTAAGTTTCCCATTAGATTTCTATCTTCTCTTTTGAGTTAAGATATGGTATATAGTAAAGTGCAAATATGATCTCTAGTGGGAGGAAGCACTTGGCAGAGGTGAGTTTACTGTTCCATAGACAAGTACAGGACCCTGCAGGTCTTACAGATTTAGAGGATGAAAAATCCCAGGAGATAAGGAACTGATGATGGAATGATCAGGATTGTGTGGGACCTAAACCCTGGGAATAAGGGAGGACAAGGGATTCTGAAGAAGTGAAGAGAGGGAGCAGGACAAAAGGAAAGTGAGCTAGTGACAGAATATTTACAATAGTTCTGAGCATTACACACAGACCTGCCAATGACAGTCCAGGTGGGAGGACAGTGGCTCTAGTTTAGGGCGTAATCTCTAACCATAGGAACATAATTTCTGAGCAATCTAGTCTTTACACATTTTAATCTTATGGGTCTACATCAATTACCACTGTGTGATTAGTATGCTAAAGCTCTATGATTTGGGAATGGGAAGATGGCAGGATTTGTGGTAATCATTTTGTTGTATTTCAAAATCTGAGCAGAAAAATCTATAATGGATCCATACAAGTGGAGAAATTTATAAACTTCTTAAGGTATATTTGCCAGTTTGTAGCACCTGTAACTGAAACAACCAGGAAATATTAGTTATGTTGTATATGAGCAAACTTTGAGTAAAAAATGTAAAAAAAAGTACAAGTAAAATTCTAATTCATGAACACTAAGATTGACTACAAATATAAATTTTATATATACACATATACACATATATGCATAAACACTCTGGGCCTACTTAAACTCATTTAATAAACCCAAACTGGTATCATATAAAAATATTAGCACTAAAAATAAACCTTTGAAAATGAAACCATGGCAAATTCACAATTAATTTTAAACGTTTCAGGAAGAGTTTTTACAGACTGACTCAGGGCCTCATCCTGGCAACCAGATGGACAGAGGAGGTCAATAACCCAGAAGCAGTGGGATGGTGATTAGTCAGACAGTAAACAAGTCCTTGGAAGCAATTATTGGCCAACATGTCAGGAAGGCATTGAACCAAAATAGTCAGAAAATGAATTTAGAAGCTTCAGTCTCTCCCTGCTGTCCTCTTTCTAAAAATGTTGTTTAGTAAACACATTTATAAATCCAGTTACTACTGCAAACAATAATTACTGCAAAAATCTTTGTTCAAAAGTGATGATTAAAGGAAGGTTCTTCAAACAAGACAAGTTTACCTAGGCCTGACCTGTGGTGGTGCAGTGGATGAAGTGTTGACCTGGAACGCTGAGGTCACCGGTTTGAAACCCTGGGCTTGACTGGTCAAGGCACATATAGGAGTTGATAATTCCTGATCCTCCCTCACACCCTCTCTCCCTCCTTTCTAAAAATGAATAATTAAAGTCTATTAAAAAAAAAGTTTACCGCATGACCAGGTAGTGGTGCAGTGGATAGAGTGTCAGACTAGGATGCAGAGGACCCAGGTTTAAAATCCCAAGGTCGCCGGCTTGAGCACGGGCTCATCTGGCTTGAGTGTGGGCTCACCAGCTTGAGCGCGGGGTCACTGGTTTTAGTGTGGGATCATAGACATGACCCCATAGTCACTGGCTTGAGCCCAAACGTTGCTGGCTTGAAGCCCAAGGTTGCTGGCTTGGGCCCAAGGTTGCTGGCTTAAGCAAGGAATCACTCACTCTGCTGTAGCCTTCCCCCCAATCCCAGTCAAGGCACATATGAGAAAGCAGTCAACGAAAACTAAAAGATCCTCAAGGAAGAATTGATGCTTCTCATCTCTCTTCCTTCCTGCCTGTCTGTCCCTATCTGTCCCTCTCTCTGACTCTCTCGCTGTCCGTCTCTCTCACACACACACACACACACACACACACACACACACACACACACACACACACAAAAGTTTACCAATTGCAAGGGAGAACATATTTGTTCCTTTATGTCTGTGCAGTCTGAGATACTGCAAAGTTGTAAGCTCTAAAAGAATCTAATCTGATTCAAAAGGTTATCAACCATCCAGAAATTTCTTACACAAAACTGCTGTGGGCCACACCAGCATGAGTGAGAGAGTCAAACATGTGTCACAAACAAGAATAGTATTTGGATCATACTAATCATTCACAAAGAAATCTAGTAGGTATTTATTGAATGAGAAGTTGAACATAGGCTACTGCTATTAAAGAACATGGCATTCCTTTATTGGAGAGGGAAGCTCCTTGAAGATTCACTCTTTGGGAATATAACAGATACTTGTTTATTGTCCTCAAGAACTGTTTAACAGCACAGTACTTAAAAGCTGTCTTTCATTGTCCTACAAAATGATGACTTTTATAGAAGTAGCATTCTATTTCTATTTCTTCTCCAACCCATAATTCTTTTTTTTTCTTCTGTATTTTCTGAAGTTGGAAACGAGGAGGCAGTCAGACAGACTCCCGCATGCACCCGACCGGGATCCACCCAGCATGCCCACCAGGGGGCGATGCTCTGCCCATCTGGGGCGTCGCTCTGTTGCAACCAGAGCCATTCTAGCGCCTGAGGCAGATGCCATGGAGCCATCCTCAGTGCCCAGGCCAACTTTGCTCCAGTGGAGCCTTGGCTGTGAGAGGGGAGGAGAGAGACAGAGAGGAAGGAGAGGGGGAGGGGTGGAGAAGTAGATGGGTGCCTCTCCTGTGTGCCCTGGCCGGGAATCGAACCTGGGACTCCTGCACGCCAGGCCGAAGCTCTACCACTGAGCCAACCAGCCAGGGCTCCAACCCATAATTCAATAGATATAAGAAGTTCATTATTCTTGAAATTTTTTCATTTGGCTTCCATAATATCCTATCTCCTGGTTTTCTTTCTCCTCACTGGTAACAATTCCTCATTTTCCTATACTGGCCCCTCTAAATGTTAGGCTATCCCAACATTCAGTCTGGGCCCCTTCTTCTTCTTCTCTATCTTTGCCTTCTCTCTGTGTGTCCCAAATACCATCTGTATATTGATCACCCTCAAATCTTTAGGTCTAGTTTTTGACATCTCTACCAAACTCCAGACCTTGTTTTTTCTATCTTAACCCCTAAATTTAAACTATCAATTCTCACTGGCTTCCTATCACATTTAGAATAAAATTCAAACTCTTACATCCAAAACCATATATAATCTAGCTCCTGTTAGATACTTCAACCAAATGTCCAACCCTTACTCTAACCACACTGGCCTTCTTTGTGTGTTCTTAAGCATTCTAAACTTGCTTGTCATTCAGGATCTTTATAGAAGCCGTGTTCTCCACCTAGAATACTCTTTGCATGGCAAGTCCCTTCTTAGAACTTCAGATTTAGTTTCAATGCCAGGTCCTCAGGCAGGCCTTCAAGAGCACTCAGTCTAAAGTAGCCACTGATCACTGCCCAGTACACCTAGAGAGAGTAACCAGGTAATTGAGAGGCTATTAGAGGAATCCATGTGAGAGATGATGACTACCCAGAGCATGGGCAGCAGAGTAGATGGAGACATATTTTAGATGGCGAATAAACAAGAAATTTCTTTCAGATGATGGCAAGAGAGGGATCAAGCTGATTTTCAATTTTCTGTTCAAGTAACTAGATAAAATGTAGTGCCGTTTACCAAGAGGAAGAAGACATGCAGGTGCAATTAAGATTTCAGTTTTAAAGAAGATGATTTTGAGATGCTTGTCTATTAAGATATAAACTTGGAAGTAATAAGCATACTAAAAATATTAAAAATGATAACTTCATCCCAGGAAAATAATTATAGAGCTAGGAAAAAAAAGAACCAAGTTCCGGAGCAAGCCAACACTTGTATTTGAGTAGAAGAAAGTGACAATGCTGGTCATAGCTGGCAGGAAAATCAGGTAACTATTATAAAGTAAAAAACAGGGTGTTTCAGCCCTGGATGGTTGGCTCAGCAGTAGAGCATTGGCCCCAGCGTGTGGAAGTCCCGGGTTTGATTCCAAGTCAGGGCACACAGGAAAAGCGTCCATCTGCTTCTCCACCCCTCCCCCTTCTCCTTTCTCTCTGTCTCTCTCTTTCCCTCCTGCAGCAAAGGTTCCATTGGAGTAAAGTTGGCCCGGGCACTGAGGATGGCTCCATGGCCTCTGCTTCAGGTGCTAGAATGGCTCTGGCTGCAACAGAGCAATGCCCCAGATGGGCAGAGCATCACCCCCTGGTGGGCATGCCAAGTAGATGCTGGTTGGATGCATGCGGGAGTCTGACTGCCTCCCCGCTTCTAACTTCAAAAAAATACAAAACAAACAAAAAACCAAAAAAAACCCCAGGGTGTTTCAGAAAAGAATGGTGTGATGAGTTGTACTGAGTGCTGCTGCAGAGTTGAAGGTTTGACAAACTAAGAGAGGATCGATGATTCCAAAGAGCAGTTTTAATGAAGTGATATGGTAGGTCATTTTGGAGAGGAATGATGTTTAAATGAAGGCTTTTGTTTCCTAGTTAATAGAGGATAAGATTCCCTAAACAATACTTCTGTGGACTGTAACAACAAATAATGCTAGATAAGATATTTTTAAAAATCAACCTAAATGTATTGTGAGATCACATGAAGTAAGGAATCTATTGATACTAAGACAGAAAATGAAGTAAATAAGTCGTAAAATAAACTCAGAAAGAAATCTAATGATTTACAAAAAAATTTTAATAAGCTAACACAAAATAGTGAATGTAAACTATAAGTACAAAAAAGAAATGCTATATAAACAAATCATTAGTTCAGATGCAAAAAGAGTAAAAGAGCAAAAAATATATATATTTACACACATATATATGTACATACATACATACATACAGATATATATTTGTTTGCAAATATATATACCATATTTTCCCATGTATAAGATGCACCCTTTCCCAAAAAATTTGGGGTCTAAAAACTGGGTGCGTCTTATACAGTGGTTGTAGATTTTTTTTACTTGCATTTCCTATTTTTCGCACCTGTTTTTGCACTTATTGTTGAAGACAGTAATTTGTCATCAGACGTAGATGAGGACAAACTAATGGATGGGAGACTTGACAGTAATAAGGAGTTGTATGGATTTTATGATGAAGAAAACTTGAGTTCAATAACTTTATGTAATACATTCTTTTTTCAAATTTCAGGCCCCAAAATTAAGGTGCATTTTACACATGGGAGCATCTTATACATGGGGAAATATGTAATTTATATATAAACAAATAAAATCAAGCACTGTAAAAAATAGATATTACATGATTATCATGTTGGATTAATTCTAGGACCACAGTTTTAGTTCAACATTAGAAGATATGTGAGGTAATTCATAACATTGTCTGATGAAAGGAGAAAAACTAAACTAAAAAACTAAATTTTAAACAAATTTCAATATCTATTTCAGATTATATTCAAACTATGAATGGCAGAAAATATCTTTAACCTGAAAAGGGAAATCTACTCCCCCTACAAAATAAAGCTAACAAACAAACTACCAAACCCCAAACCAAGCCAAATCAGAAAAGGTAAGGCAAATATCATACTTAATGGTATACTATTAAAATATACTATCTTGGCCCTGGCCCGTTGGCTCAGTGGTAGAGTGTCGGCCTGGTGTGCAGAAGTCCCGGGTTCGATTCCCGACCAGGGTACACAGGAGAAGCGCCCATCTGCTTCTCCACCCCTCCCCCTCTCCTTCCTCTCTGTCTCTCTCTTCCCCTCCCTCAGCAGAGGCTCCATTGGAGCAAAGATGGCCCGGGTGCTGGGGATGGCTCCTTGGCCTCTGCCCCAGGAGCTAGAGTGGCTCTGGTTGTGGCAGAGCGACGCCCTGGAGGGGCAGAGCATCGCCCCTGGTGGGCAGAGCGTTGCCCCCTGGTAGGCGTGCCGGGTGGATCCTGGTTGGGCGCATGCGGGGAGTCTGAGTGTCTCTCTCCCTGTTTCCAGCTTCGGAAAAATACAAAAAAAAAAAAAAAAAAAAAAAAAAAAAAATATATATATATATATATATATACACACACACACACACACACACACACACACACACACACACATACACACACACTATCTTCATGCTCACAAACAGGAATATAATGCTAGCATTTCTATTAGGCACTAGTGGTGCTAGTGAGTCAGTACAAGATAAAACAAGAAATAAATGCTATGTCAATTGGAAAGGGACAATCAAAAGGCCACTATTAATAGATAATATATTGCCTATATAAAAAAAATCCAAGCATTTACAGATCACTTATTAGTTAGGTACAAAATCAATGTTTAAGAGTCAAATACAGGAAGTGACATGAGAGAAATGGCGCCGTGAGGGGTGCTCCCAGTCTCTCCCCTTAAAATTTCAACAAATTTAACAACTAAACACAGAAAACATCTCAGGAGCACCTGAAACA
Source organism: Saccopteryx leptura (assembly GCF_036850995.1). Classification (NCBI taxonomy): domain Eukaryota; kingdom Metazoa; phylum Chordata; class Mammalia; order Chiroptera; family Emballonuridae; genus Saccopteryx; species Saccopteryx leptura. The sequence goes on from NC_089504.1 coordinate 189,022,750, forward strand.
TATACACACCAGACAAAGGTATGATTGGGTGAAAAGGTAGCTGAATATATAATCCACTCTAAAAGAAATAAGAACAGGGTATTTCGCTTTTCTCACTGATCTGAGGAGGGGTGCTTTTGTCTGGAGCTGAGTGAAGCAGAGGATTCGGGGCAGAGGGATGGAGCTGAGTTAGGGTGGACCCTCAAGCAGAAGAGAGAATATACCAGCTCTGCCTGGGATAGCGGAAGCAGGGCACACATCCAGGCAGCGGGTTCTACCTAAGGTTACCGGTGCAGGGTGCCTGCATGGGCTAGCACCAGCATCTTTGTGCATTCGGGGGTCTGGGATCACCAGTGGTGTGCCAGTGGCTCCACTTGGCACCACTGGCGTGGGCGTACATGCACGCATGGGCTGGAGGGCTTAGCCCAAGGCTATCAGATATGCATCTGCCAGGGCTGTTGCCAGCATCTTTGTGCATTCCTGGCTCCATGACCACCAGCACAGGGTGCACGCCTGGGCTGGGATCCTTGGGGCTGGGACTGCCTGGGCGGGGCACCTCCACAGGCCATTGCAGGCTTTTGAGTGCATTCCTGGCTCTGACTGAGACCACAGGCCATTGCAGGCTTTTTTTTTGTTTTGTTTTGTATTTTTCCGAAGCTGGAAACAGGGAGAGACACTCAGACAGACTCCCGCATGTGCCCGACCGGGATCCACCCAGCACGCCCACCAGGGGGCGACGCTCTGCCCCTCCGGGGGGTCGCTCTGTTGCGACCAGAGCCACTCTAGCGCCTGGGGCACAGGCCATCTTTGCTCCAACTCCGCTGTGGGAGGGGAAGAGAGAGACAGAGAGGAAGGAGAGGGGGAGGGGTGGAGAAGCAGATGGGCGCTTCTCCTGTGTGCCCTGGCCGGGCCGGGACTTCTGCACGCCAGGCTGACACTCTATCACTGAGCCAACCGGCCAGGGCCCACTGCAGGCTTTTGAGTGCATTCCCGGCTCTGACTGAGACCACAGGCATGGTGCGCCTGAGTGGGCGGGTGCAAGCCTCCACAGTACATTACTGGAGTCGTGGGGGGTAGGCACACATGCAGGCTACCAAACAGTGCACAAAGGAGAAGCCTGTGGAGATTAGACTGGCGGAGCACTAAAGCATACTAGACATGCCCAGGGGCTCTTAGAAAGGCACCTGATCTGTAATCTGCTCCCAGCCTAGCCTACTCTCACTGGCAGCTCTAGTTGCATAGCCTTACCCACAACTGTGCTTTGAGTGGTGCTGGAAGAAGGACCTGGCTGCTCTTGGAGCCTCCTGCTCTGCAAGCAGTGGCTGGGGCAAACCTCACAGCTAAGACCCAGGCTGCTGGCTCAGGTGGGAGAGACATGGGGAGAGGCACCTGTAAGGCTGAGATTCCCTTTGTCAGAGCCTCCAAGCCCTAAAAAATCCCATGAACCAATGGGTCTGAGGCCCAACCTACACCACTGCCACAGTGACACAACAGCAAACTTCTGCCCAAGAGCCCCACAGGGGCAAAACCTGTAGTGCAGCCCCACCTGCCGAAAAAAAGGAAGAAACTACCTCTGAAAACCAGAAAACAATTACATTTTTATAACTGATATTTTCCCCCATTTTGGTCATTTTATCTTCTTTCTCTTTGATTCTTTCCTTTTCCTTTTGAACTTCATTATTCATAGTTGCTACATTTTTCATTCTTGTTTTTTATGAGAGTTTCATTCAGAAACCTTTACCTTTTTTTCTTTCTTTTTCTCTTATTCAATCATCATTTATCATCAAATTATTATATTTTGGATTCATATTTTTCTTTGAGGCATTTTGTGTGGTTTTTACTTCATTTTTTATCTCTTTTATCATTTTTTCCTCAGTTCTTGCTTCTTGTTCTCTATAGATTTTGTTCCACTTATCATTACAGAATTCTCATTTTTTCATTGTATCTTTTCAATTTTTATTTTATATTTAAATTATCTTTTATTAGTGTTATTAACAATACCACTCCCAAATGCCATTAAGAAAAAAAAATCAAATATGGATACAAAAGACAAATGTAGCTCAGATAGACAAAAAAATTCTAGAAAAAAATTTCAATTACTTATAAACCTTGGAGTTAAATGACAGAGAATTAAAAATTCAAGTCCTAAAAATACTCGGAAATACAGGAAAGCATGAAAAGGCAATTTAGAGAGCTCAAAAAACAATTTAATGAACAAAGAGAATTCTTTACCAAGGAAATTGAAACTATAAAAAAAACCAATCAGAGATGAAAAACTCAATGCATGAACTGAAAAACAAGGTAACAAGCTTAGCCAAGAGAACAGGCCAGATAGAGGAGAGAATTAGTGACATAGAAGACAGGCAGCTAGAAGTACTACAGAGAGAAGAGGCGAGAGACTTATGAATTAAAAAAATGAGATTAAAAAAAAAAATGAGAAAGCCATACAGGAATTGTTTGACTCCATCAGAAAGAGCAACATAAGAATAATGGGTATATCAGAAGAAAAAAGAGAAAAAGGAATTGAGAACATACTCAAACAAATAATCGATGAGAACTTCCCAAGCCTGTGGAAAGAATTAGAATCTTGAATCCAAGCAGACCTACTCCAAGGCACATCATAATGAAATTATCACAAACTAATGACAAATAAAAAATTCTCAAGGCAGCCAGGGAAAAGAAGAATACAACATATAAAGGAAGGCCCATTAGGCTATCATCAGATTTCTCAGCAGAAACTCTACAAGGCAGAAGATTGTGGACTCCAGTATTTAAAGTACTGAAACAGAGGACCTTCCAGCCAAGAATACTATACCCATCAAAGCAATCCTTCAAATATGAAGGGGAAATAGAAACATTCACAAATATAGGGAAGATGAAGGAATTTATCACTATAAAACTCCCACTTCAGTAAATACTAAAGGGGGTTATCTGATCAGATACAAAGAACAAAATAAAACAAAATTATATGTAAAATCTCCATCAAAATCATAATAAAAACAAGAATAATCTGTGATAACAAAAACAAAAAAGGGGATAAAACAAAGATTAGCAGTAGCAAAGGAGGATGGAGGGCAGAAGCACTCGTGAGATAATTCACTACAATGAATACGATATATATCCTTTTTATTACCTAATGGTAACCACCCCTGAAAAAACCACTACAGAAACAAGTGGCTTAAAAAAAGAAACAGATGATAAAACTATGAAATACAACCAAAGAAAAACAAATGACAGAAAAACAAAAGAGAAGAACTGAACAAGAAACAGAGCTATCAGAAAGCAATATATAAAATGGATATAGGAAACCCTCAAGTGTCAATAATTACCTTAAATGTAAATGGATTAAACTCAACAATAAAAGGACACAGAGTAGCAGGATGGATCAAAAAATAAAATTCAACTGTATGCTGCCTTCAAGAAACACATCTAAGCTATAAGGATAAAAACAAATTCAAAGTGAAAGGTTAAAAAACGATTCTCCAAGCAAATAATATCCAAAAAAACCCCAAACAAACAGGTGTAGCCATACTCATATCTAACAATGCTGACTACAAGACAGCAAAGGTAATCAGAGGCAAAGATGGTCATTTTATAATGATAAAGGGGACATTGAATCAAGAAGACATAACACTTCTTAATATATATGCACAAACCAAGGAGCACCAAAGTATATAAGACATCTACTAACTGATCTAAAAATAAAAACTGACAAAATACAATCATACTTAGAGACCCCAATACACTGCTGATGGCTCTAGATCATTCATCCAAACAGAAGATCAATAAAGAAATATTGGCATTAAATGAAATACTAGAACAACTGGATATGATAGACATCTACAGGAAATTTCATCCCAAAACATCAGAGTATACATTTTTCTCCAGTGTACATAAAACATTCTCAAGAATTGACCACATGTTGGGCCACAAAACTAACATCAACAAATTCAGAAAGACTGAAATTATACCAAGCATATTCTCTGACCATAAAGTTTTGAAACTAGAATTCAACTGCAAAAAAGAAAAAACAAACTCACAAAAATGTGGAAATTATACAACAGACTTCTAAAAAATGAGTGGGTCAAAAAAGAAATAAAAGGAGAGATCAAAAGATATACACAGACAAACAAAAATGAAAACATGACATATCAGAATCTCTGGGATACAGCAAAAGCAGTAATAAGAGGGAAGTTCATATCACTACAAGCTTATACGAACAAACAAGAGACAGCCCAAGTAAACAACTTAACATCACATCTTAAGGAACTAGATAAAGAAGAACAAAGGCAACCCAAAACCAGCAGAAGAAAGGAAATAATAAAAATCAAAGCAGAAATAAGTAAAACAGAGAACAGAAAAACTATAGAGAATATCAATAAAATAAGGAGCTGGTTCTTTGGAAAGATCAACAAAATTGACAAACCCTTGGCAAGACTCACTAAGGGAAAAAGAGAAAGGACTCATATAAACAAAATACAAAATACAAGAGAAATTACCACAGATATTACTGATATACAAAGAATTATCATAGAATACTATAAAAAACTATATGCCACCAAATTTAAATCTAGAAAAAAAGGATAAATTTCTAGAAAAATACAATCTTCCTATACTAAATCATGAAGAAGTAGATAGCCTAAACAGACCCATATGCAGGGAGAAAATAGAAACAACTATCAAAAACCTCCCCAAAAATAAATGTCCAGGGCCAGACAGCTATACTAGTAAATTCTATCAAACATTCAAAGAAGATTTGGTTCCTATTCTATTCAAAGTCTTCCAAAAAATTGAAGAAGCAATACTTCCAAACATATTTATGAGGCCAACATAACCTTCATACTAAAACCTGGTAAGGACAACACAGAAAAGAAAACTACAGACCAATATCTCTAATGAATACAGATAGAAAAACCCTCAAAAAATACTAGCAAATCGAATACAACAACACGGCCCTGGCCGGTTGTCTCAGTGGTAGAGCATCGGCCTGGCGTGGAGGAGTCCCGGGTTCGATTCCCGGCCAGGGCACACAGGAGAAGCACCCATCTCCTTCTCCATCCCTCACCCTCTCCTTCCTCTCTGTCTCTCTCCTCCCCTCCCGCAGCCAAGGCTCCACTGGAGCAAAGTTGGCCCTGGCGCTGAGGATGGCTCCATGGCCTCTGCCTCAGGTGCTAGAATGGCTCTGGTTGCAACAGAGCAACGCCCCAGATGGGCAGAGCATTGCCCCCTTGTGGGCATGCCTGGTGGATCCCAGTCGGGTGCATGTGGGAGTCTGTCTGACTGCCTCCCCGTTTCCAACTTCAGAAAAAAAAAAGTAATTCACCATGATCAAGTGGGATTCATCCGAGAATCACAAGGATGGTTCAATATACGTAAAACAATTAACGTAATATACCATATCAACAAAACAAAGAACAAAAACCATATGATCCTATCAACAGATGCAGAAAAGGCAATCGGTAATATACAACAACATTTTATGTTTAAAACACTCAACAAAATGGGTATAGAAGGATAATATCTCAACATAATAAAGGACATTTATGACAAACTATCAGCTAACATTATATTAAATGGCAAAAAACTGAAAACTTTCCCTCTAAAATCAGAAACAGGACAAGGCTGTCCACTCTCTTATCAACGTAGTGCTGGAAGTTCTAGCCAGAGCACTCAGACAAGAGAAAAAAATGAAAGGCATTTATATTGGGAAAGAAGAAGTAAAGGTTTCACTTTTTGCAGATGATATGATCCTGTACATAAAAAACCCCAAAGATTCCATAAAAAGACTATTAGAAACAATAAACCAATAAAGTAAGGTCACAGGATACAAAATTAACATACAAAAATCTTCTGCTTTCTTATATGCCAAAAATAAAACGTAAGAAAATGCACTCAAAAAAATAATTCCTTTCTATGGTTGCAACAACAATAAAAATACCTAGGAAAGAACGTAACAAAGAATGTAAAGGACATATATAATGAAAAATACAAAGCACTGTTAACGGAAATCGAAGAAGATACAAGGAAATGGAAAAATATTCCTTGTTCTTAGATAGAAAGAATAAACATAGTTAAAATGACCATATTACCCAAAGCAATATACAAATTTAATTCAATTCCCATCAAAATTCCAATGTCATTTTTTGAGAAATGAAACAAAAAATCATTAGGTTTATATGAAACTATAAAAACCCCCAAATATCCAGAGTAATCTTAAAGAAAAAGAACAAAGCTGGGGGCATTACAATACCTCACTTCAAATTATATTACAGAGCCACGACAATCAAAACAGCGTGGTATTTGGCAGAAAAATAGACCAATGGAACAGACTAGAGAGCCCAGAAATAAAACCACATACATATGGTCAAATCATCTTTGATAAAGGAGCCAAAAACACACAGTAAAGAAAAGAAAGCCTCTTCAATAATAGGTACTGGGAAAAAATAATAATAATAGGTGATGGGAAAACTGGAGAGCCACGGGCAAAAAATGAGACTTGACTACAGTTTGTCCCCTTGTACCAAAATTAATTCAAAACAGATAGAAGACCTAAATATAAGACCTGAAACAATAAATTACATAGAAGAAAACATAGGTACTAAACTCATGGACCTTAGCCATGAAGAAGATTTTATGAATTTGACTTCAAAGGCAAGGGAAGTGAAGGCAAAGATAAATACATGGTACTACATCAGACTAAGCAGCATTTGCACAGCAAGAGAAACTGACAACAAAACAGCCAACTAAATGGGAGGTGATATTTTCAAACAACAGGTCAGATAAGGGTCTAATATCGAAAATATGCAAAGAACTTACAAAACTGGAAAACAAACAAGCAAACAATCCAATAAGAAAATGGGAAGAGGACAGGAACAAACATTTCTCCCAAGAATAAATACAAATGACCAACAGATATATAAAAGATGCTCAACTTCACTAGCTATTAGAGAGATGCAAATCAAAACTACAATGAGATACCACCTCACACCTGTTAGAGAGGCTGTGGAGAAAAAGGAACCCTCATCCACTGTTGGTGGGAATGTAAAGTGGTACAATCATTATTGAAGAAAGTATGGTGGTTCCTCAAAAAATTAGGAATACAACTATCATAGGACCCAGCAATTCCTCCACTGGTATATACCCCCAAAACTCAAAAGCTTTGGTAGTACGTAAAGACAAATGCAGCCCCATGTTCATTGCAGCATTGTTCACAGTGGCTAAGACATGGAAACGACCAAAAAGCCCTTCAATAGATGATTGGATAAAGACTCAACAACAAACAAACAAACAATCCAATAAAAAATGGGAAGAGGACATGAACAGACACTTCTCCCAGGAAGGAATACAAATGGCCAACAGATATATGAAAAGATGCTCATCTTCTTCAGTTATTAGAGAAATGCAAATCAAAACTACAATGAGATACCACCTCACACCTGTGAGATTAGCTATTATTAACAAGACAGGTAATAGCAAATGTTGGAGAGGCTGTGGAGAAAAAGGAACTCTCATACACTGTTGGTGGGAATGTAAAGTAGTACAACCATTATGGAAGAAAGTATGGTGGTTCCTCAAAAAACTGAAAATAGAACTACCTTATGACCCAGCAATCCCTCTACTGGGTATATATCCCCCAAACTCAGAAACATTGATACGTAAAGACACATGCAGCACCATGTTTATTGCAGCATTGTTCACAGTGGCCAGGACATGGAAACAACCAAAAAGCCCGTCAATAGATGACTGGATAAAGAAGATGTGGCACATATACACTATGGAATACTACTCAGCCATAAGAAAGGATGACATCGGATCATTTACAGCAAAATGGTGGGATCTTGATAACATTATATGAAGTGAAATAAGTAAATCAGAAAAAAACAGGAACTGCATTATTCCATACGTAGGTGGGACATAAAAGTGAGACTAAGAGACATTGATAAGAGTGTGGTGGTTATGGGGGGAGGGGGGAGAGGGAGAGGGAAAGGGGGAGGGTGAAAACTAGATAGAAAGAAAACTAGATAGAAGGTGACAGAGGACAATCTGACTTTGGGTGATGGGTATGCAACATAATTGAATGACAAGATAACCTGGACATGTTATCTTTGAATATATGTATCCTGATTTATTGATGTCGCCCCATCAAAAAAATAAAATTATTTAAAAAAAAAAAGATGTGGCACATATACACTATGGAATACTACTCAGCCATAAGAAATGATGACATAGGATCATTTATTTCATTTTATTGATTTTAATTTGTTGGGTATACATAGTTACAAGTGTACCCCCAAATATCTCTCTCTCTCCCCCCTTGTTCTCCTTGATATCCCCTTTGTCCTATCCCCCGACCACCTTCCCCCTTTTCCTCCATAATTTACTATCCTGCCCTCTATCTCTCTGTTATGTTTATATACTTTCACAAATCTCTTTCCCTTCTCTGATCCCATCCTCTCATCCCCTTACCCTCTGAACTCTTTCCCTCTGGTCCCTTTGATCCCGCCTCTGCCTTTATTCTGTTCCTCAGTTCACATTATTCATTAGATTCCTCATATGAGTGAAGTGATATATCTTTCATTCTCTGTCTGGCTTATTTAATTTAGCATAAGTTTCCAGGTCCATCCATGTTGCTGCAAAAGGTAAGATTTCCTTCTTTATCACGGCTGCATAGTATTCCATTGAGTATTTGTACCACAGCTTTTGATCCACTTGTCTACTAATGGACACTTGGGCTGTTTCCCAATCTTGGCTATTGTAAACAGTGCTGCAATAAACATGGGGGTGCATTTCTTCTTTTGAATCAGTGATTTGTTTTTCTTAGGCTATATTCCTAGAAGTGGGATTGCTGGGACAAAAGGCAGTTCAATTTTTAATTTTTTGAGGAATCTCCATATTCTTTTCTGCAGTGGATGCACCAGTCTGCATTCCCACCAGCAGTCCAAGAGGGTTCCCTTTTCTTCACACTCTTGCTAGTACTTATGTGCTGTTTTGTTAATGAGCGCCATTCTGACAAGTGTGAGGTGGTATCTCATTGTGGTTTTAATTTGCATTTCTCTAATGATTAGTGATGTTGAGCATTTTTTCATATGCTCATTGGCCATCTGTATGTCCTCTTTAGAGAACTGTCTATTTAGTTCTTTTGGCCAATTTTTCATTGGATTGTTTACTTTCCTGGTGTTGAGTTTTACAAGTTCTTTGTAGATTTTGGTTATTAACCCCTTACCCAACAGGTTGGCGAATATGTTCTCCCATTGTACGGACGGGCTGTCTTTTTATTTTGTTCATGTTGTCTTTTGCTGTGCAAAAACTTTTTAGTTTGATATAGTCCCATTTGTTAATCCTGTCCTTTATTTCACTTGCCTGTGGAGTTAAATCAGCAAATATATTGCTGACAGAGATGTTGGAAATCTTACTGCCTCTGTTTTCTTCCAAGATGATCAGGTTTCACGATTTACATTCAAGTCTTTTATCCATTTTGAGTTTATTTTTGTGAATGGTGTAAGTCAGTGATCTAGTGTCACTTTTTTGCATGTATTTGTCCAATTTTCCCAGTACCATTTGTTAAAGATACCGTCTTTACTCCATTTTATGCTCTTATCTCCTTTGTTGAATATCAGTGGACCATAAAGATGTGGGTTTATTTCTGGGTTCTCTGTTCTGTTCCATTGATCTATATGCCTGTTCTTATGCCAGTACCAAGCTGTTTTGAGTACAATGCCCTTGTAATATAAAGATATCAGGAAGTGCGATACCTCCCACTTTATTCTTCTTTTTCAAGATTGCTGAGTCTATTTGTGTTCTTTTTTGGTTCCATATAAATTTTTGGAATATTTGTTCTATATCTTTGAAGTATGACATTGGTATTTTAATAGAATTTGCATTAAATTTATAGATTACTTTGGGTAATATAGAAATTTTGATGATGTTTATTCTTCCTAACCATGAAAACAATATATGCTTTCACTTGTTTGTGTCCTCCTTGATTTCTTATATCAATGTTTTATAATTTTCTGAGTACAGGTCTTTAACCGTCTTGGTTACATTTACTCCTAGGTACTTTATTTTTCTTTTGTTGCAACAGTGAAGGGGATTGTTTCCTTAATTTCTCTTTCAGACAGTTCATTGTTGGTGTATATAAATGCCACTGATTTCTGAATATTCATTTTATACCTGCCAACTTGCTGAATTCATTTATCAGTTCTAGTAGTATTTTGACTGAGACTTTAGGGCAGTGGTTCTCAACCTTTCTAATGCCGTGACCCCGCAATATAGTTCCTCATGTTGCGGTGACCCCAAACCAAAAAATAATTTTGGTGGCTACTTCATAATTGTAATTTTGCTACAGTTGTGATTCGGAATGTAAATACCTGATATGCATTATGTATTTTCCGATGGCTTTAGGCGACCCCGCCGGGGTCGCGACCCACAGGTTGAGAACCGCTGCTTTAGGGTTTTCCATGTACAGTATCAAGTCATTAGAAAAGAATGAAAGTTTTACTTTTTCTTTTCCAATTTGGGTGCCTTTTATTTCTTCTTGTCTGATTGCTGTAGCTAGGACTTTCAGAACTATGTTGAATAAGAGTGGTGAAAGGGGCACCCCTGCCTGGTTCCTGATCTTAAGGGGATTGCTTTTAGTTTATACTCATTGAGTATGATGTTGTCTGTGGGTTTGTCATGGATGGCTTTTATCATGTTGAGGTATGTTCCCTGTATTCCCACTGTGCTGAGAGTTTTAATCATAAGTGGGTGCTAGATTTTATCAAATGCTTTTTCTGCATCTATTGATATCATGTGGTTTTCATCCTTCCTTTTATGTGATGAATCACGTTGATTGATTTGCGAATATTGTACCAGCTTTGTGTCCCTAGAATAAATCCCACTTGGTCATGATGTATGATTTTTTTCATGTATTTGTTGGATCCGATTTGCTAATATTTTGTTGAGAATTTTAGCATCTAAGTTCATCAGGAATATTGGCCTATAGTTTTCTTTCCTTGTAGTGTCTTTATCGAGTTTTGGAATCAGGATTACATTTGTTTCATAAAAGGAGTTTGAAAGTATTCCCTCCTCTTGAATTTTTTGAAATAACTTGAGAAGGACAGGAGTTAGTTCTTCTTTGAATATTTGGTAAAATTCACCTGTGAAGCCATCAGGTCCAGGACTTTTGTTTGTTGGGAATTTTTTGATAACTGTTTCAATTTCTTTTGGTGTAATCGGTCTACTTAGGTTTTCTGCTCCTTCCATATTGATTTTTGAAAAATGATATTTTCCAAGGAATTTATCCATTTCATCGAGGTTGTCCCATTTTGGAGCTTACAATTCTTCATAGTAGTTTCTTACAATCCTTTGAATTTCTGCTGTGTCAGTTGTTACTTCTCCTCTCTCATTTCTAATTTTATTTATTTGAGCCCTCTTTTTTTCTTGGTAGTCTGGTTAAAGGTTCATCAATTTTTTTACCTTTTCAAAGAACCAGCTCTTGGTTTCATTGATCTTCTGTATTGTGTTTTTTTTCCCCTGTATGTTATTTATTTCCGCTCTGATCTTTATTATTACCTTCCTTCTACTTCCTCTAGGCTTTACTTGCTGTTCTTCTTCTAGTTCTTTTAGAAGCAGGGTTGTTTATTTGAGCCTTTTCTTGCTTCTTAAGGTATGCCTGTAATGCTATGAACTTCCCTCTCAGGACTGTTTTTGCTGTGTCCCATAAATTTTGAGTTGCTGTATGTTCATTTTCATTTGTTTCAAGGAAGTTTTTTTTATTACTTCCTTGATCTCAATGTTAACACATTCATTATTTAATAGCATGCTATTTAATCTGTAAGTGTTTGAATGTTTTTCAGTTTTTCTATTGTAGTTGATTTCTAGTTTCATGCCGTTCTGGTCAGAGAAGGTGTTTGATATGATTTCAATCTTCTTAAACTTATTAAGACTTGTTTTCTGTCCTGATATGTGGTCTATCCTAGAGAATGTACCGTGAGCAATTGAAAAGCATGTATATTCTGGTACTTTGGGGTGAAAGGTTCTAAAGATATTAAATCCAATTGATCTAGTGTGTCATTTAAGGCCGCTGTTTCTTTGTTAATTTTCTGTCTGGAGGTTCTATTCAGTGATGTTAGTGGGGTATTGAAATCCCCTACTGTTATAGTACTGCTGTTGATCTCACATTTTTTGTCCATCAACATCTGTTTTATATATTTAGGTGCTCCTATATTAGGTGCATATATAATAGTTATATCTTCCTGTTGTAATGCTCCTTTTATCATTATGTAGTGATCTTCTTTATCTCTTACTATAGCCTCTGTCTTAAAGTTTATTTTTTCAGATAGTAGTATTGCTACATCAGCTTTTCTTTTTCATTTCTGTTCACATGAAATATTTTTTTCCATCCCTTTACTTTCAGTCTATGTGTATCTTTTGTTCTGAGGTGGGTCTCTTGTAGACAACATATGTACGGCTCCTGTTTTCTTATCCATGCAGCTACCCTATGTCTTTTGATTGGAGCATTTAATCCATTTACATTTAAGATTATTATTGATATGTAGTTGTTTATTGCCATTTTATTCTTTATATCTATAATACTCTTTTTTCTATTTCTTTTTTCCTTTGCTCTCTCTACAGCAAGCCCTTTAACATTTCTTGCAATACTGGTTTGGTTGTAATGAATTCCTTGAGATTTTCTTTCTTTTTTTCTTCTGTCTGGGAAGCTTTTTATTTCTCCTTCAATTTTAAATGATAATCTTGCTGGGTAATGAAGTCTTGGTTGTAGGCTCTTGTTTTGCAATACTTTAAATATTTCTTGCCATTCCCTTCTGGCCTCAAGTGTTTCTGTTGAAAAGTTGGATGTCATCCTTATGGGGGCTCCTCTATAGGGAATTGACTTCTTTTCTCTTGCTGCTTTTAGTATTTTTTACCTCTTAACTTTGGTATTTTAATTATGATGTGTCTTGATGTAGGCCTCACTTTGTCTCTTTTTACAGGGACTCTCTGCTTCTTGAACTTGTGTGACTTTTTCCTTCATCAATTTAGGAAAGTTTCCACCTGTGATTTCTTCAGACAGGTTCTCTATCCCTTGTTCTTTCTCTTCCCCTTCAGGAGTTCCTATGATGCAGATGTTTTTTTCGTTCATATTGTCAGAGTTCTCTTATAGTTTCCCCAGACTTTTTCAGCCTCTTTTCTTTTTGCTGCTGTTTCTGTTTTTATTTATCTTGTTCTTTAAGTCACGAATTTGATCCTCAGCTTCATCCAGCCTGCTGTTGATTCCTTCTTGTGTAGTCTTCACTTCTGATGTTGTAATTGCCATTTCTGATTGATTCTTTTTTATGATTTCAGTGTCCTTTTTGATGCTTGCAATTTCTTTATTTAGGTGCTCATTAAGTCCATCCATTGTATCTTTGAGATACTTAAGCATCCTAAAAATCATTATTTTAAACTCTGAATCTGGTAATTTGATTACTTCCATCTCAATCAGTTCTTTTTCTGGGATTTTTCTTGTTGATTCATATCGTTTATGTTCCTCTGTCTTCCCATTCTTTCTGTGTGTGGTTTGCAAGCTTGTTAGTGTTGTGGGTCTGAGGTTGGTTTATAGAATGTGGCTTCTCCTCCAGTTTATTCCTCAGCCTCTGCTTGTTGCTTGGATTTTAATTCTCCTTAACTAGTAGAGCTGCTTAAAAGTTTTAATTTCCCTGCTGTTTGTTTGCCGAGTCTAGCAGGGAGCTTCTATGTTTGCTGATGTCAGCAGCGGGCTTCTGTCTTTAAGAGGGGGAAAGTGGGCATATCTTGTTTTAGTTTTTTTTTTTTTTTTTTTAGTTTAAACTGTATCCAGGATTGTGGTGTGTCACCTCTGAGAATCTGAAGGTGCGGTCTACCCAGTGCCTCTCCAGAAGCAGGGCGCATTCTCAGTATGAAGAGGGAGGTGTAGCTTGGCCTCCCTGGAAACCTGAGTCACTGCCCCTCCCCTTTACTTCCTCCTTTTGGACAACCTTTCGTGCTGATTGGAGCTGTAGAGCTTTCTGGAGGAGGGCCAACTGGTTCCCTGCTTGGCTTGTGCAGGGTGGAGGGAGCAAACACTCCTCCAGCTATGGCAGCCTTGGCACTGGAGAATGACTCAGGTCAGCTCAGGCTCTCCTCTCCCTGTCACCATTTGTATCTCCATGTCTTGATTTCCCCACTCTCCTCATGTACAACCAGTCCTTTCAGCCCTCCTCGACCCTATAGCCCTAGTGAAGTGGCTGTGAGCGATATTTTCTGTGCTGGCCCTTTAAGGCTGCACTTTCTTTGCCAGCTGCTTACCACAGACAGAACTCTCACTCTTCTCCCCACTCAATGTTGTCAGGGGGTCTCCTCCAGTCCCTGGGTTTCTAGGCAGGGGTTACATCTCTCAGGGTTTCTTTCCTTGCAATGGGAGCTCTTCTGCACCCTCAGCCTCAGCCTCCCCTTGCTTCTGGGAGTTGGGGGCCCCCACTGCACCCTGCACTCCCTACCAGGATCGGTGTTGATTCTTCCTTGGTTTTTGAGTCCTATTCTTTTAGTCCAAAGTAGGTTTTCACAATGATTGTTCTTAAATTAATTTGTAATCCAGTTTGGTCATGGGAGGTGGCAGTCTGTGTGTCTGCCTACTCCACTGCCATCTTGGAATAAGACATAGGATCATTTATGACAAAAATGGATGAACCTTGATAACATTATACTGAATGAAATATGTAAATCAGAAAAAACTAAGAACTGTAGGATTCCATTCATAGGTGTGGTACAAAATTGAGACTCATAAGAGTGCTGAGGTTACCGAGGAGAGGAGAAGGGAGGAGATAAAGGGGGTGGGGGAGGGGAGGGGCATAAAGAAGACCAAATAAAAAGTAAAGGAGGACAATTTGACTTTGGGTGATGGCTATACAACATAACCAAATGTCAAAATTATCTGGAAATGTTTTTTCTGAGTCTATGTACTCTAGTTTATCAATGTCACCCCATTTAAATTAATTGTATAAATATCAACTACATTTGCATTTATCAGTCATGAGCAGAAAATGTAATTTTAAAAAGATATTTTGATAGTATAAACATAAGTTCTCTAATAATAAATGCAACAAATGATGCACTAGACTATTAGCAAAAAACTCTGTAAAAATTTATTAACAGACACTAAAGAATACCTAAATAAGTATGCAGGGCTTACTTGTTCGAGGAAAGGAAAATGAAGTATCATAAAAAAAAATCATTAATTACCAAATTAATCTATGGACTCAATATAATTTCAATAAAAATTTCATCATATCAACTGATCTGTCAGTCAACTTATTTATCTAGTTTGTGAATCTCAAGAAATTCATTCTCAAATTAATATGGAAAATGAAAGATTAAGAAACCCAAATACTCATGTAGAAGAAAAATGATATGAATGATTTGTCTTGCCATATATCAAGAGTTATTGTAAAGCTAATAATTAATACATGCACTATTATTGTAGGGATAAATAAATTGACCTATACAGCAGTAGAGAGAGGCCAGTAAGAATCTACACATTGTGGGAGTCTGGCTGAAGAAGAAGCTGGCATTGCAGGTCAGTAGGGAAAAAGGAGGACTCAATAAACGATGTTGGGATAAATAGTTACCCATATTTTAAAAAAATGGATTCCTATACTGCATTATATACAAAAGTCAATTCTAGACAGACTAGAGATTTAACTGTGAACACCAAACATTTAGAAGACAATGTAGAAAACCTTATATCTCAGCATACATGCCCTAATGAAACTTGTGCATGTGTGCACCGGGAGAAAATACTAGAATGTTTACATTAGAAATGTTTGTAATAGCAAAATAATCTGAAAAGACCTAAATGTCCATCAATAGCAAAATTAAACATTGGTATATTCAGAAAACAAAATGCCTTACAATAGTGAAAATGAATAAATCACAACTATAGGCATTTCTATGGATGAAAATGTTAAATAGAAAAAAAAGCAAGTCATAAAAAAATCATACACTATTTCTTCATTTATAAAATGTAAAAACATCTTTAAATGTTTTATTATTGGGAATACTCAAAATGTGGTGAAATCTTACAGAAGAGAAAAACAGGCACAGTACAGAAATGATAAGGTTTGAAAACAGTACAGAGGGTTTTTCACTGTTCTGCATCTCAAGTGGAGAGATTTGTGCAGGTGTCTGTACTACTGTTATTTTTACACACTTCATATGTAGTATAAGTGGGATTTTGAATGTATTTCATACATAATAAAAATAGTTAAAAAGTGAGTAAGGTCAACAAATGGTGCTGGGACAACTGAATATCCACATGCAAAAGATAAGTTTGAAACCCTTCCTTAGACTGTATACAAAATGAACTCAAATTGGCTCATAGAGCTAAATGTAAAACCTAAAACTATAATAGTCTTAGAGGAAAATATAGTAGTAAATTTTTGAGAACTTGGAGTAGACAAAGTCTTCTTAAATGTGACACCAAAAGCACAAATGTGACATAATACAAAGTGTAAATTGTGATTCGTTAAAACAAAAAGCTTTTGTGCTTCAAAGAATGCCATCAAGAAAATGAAAAAGACAACCAACAGAATAGAAGAAATATTTACAAGTCATGTACTTGACAAGCGTTGACTCTCCAGGATATATAAAGAAAAAATTCTTATACTATATAATAAAGACAAATAACCCAATTAAAAAAGTGAGCAAAGGATCTGAAAAGACATTTTTACAAACAAGATATACAAATTGCCAATAAGTCTATGAAAATATGTTCAACATCATTAGCCATCAGGGTTTTTAATATCAAAACTACTAAGTATCACTTCATACACACCAAGATGTCTACATTAAAAAAGACAGACAGTAACAAGTTTTGTTGAGGATGTGGAGAAATTGGCACTTCATATATTGCTAGTGGGAATATTAAATGGTGCAGCCACTTTGGAAAATAGTCTGGTCTTCCAACCGTGGTAAACTTCAAGTTACTACATGTTCCAGCAAGTCCACTCTTATGTATATATACCCAAAATAATGAAAACATGTATCTGCACAAACACTGTGAGAGGAATGCTCATGGCAGACTTACTAATAATCAGCAAAAAAGAACCAACTTAAATGTCCATCAAATGAAGAGTGCATGAATGAAATGTGGTAAAATCATACAATGGAATATTATTCAGCTCTAAAAAAATGGAAAACTGATATATCTTAAACATGGCTGAAACTTTGAAAATATTGTTAAATAAATGAAGCCAGTCACAAAACAACATATATTAATGTTTTTATTTACATGAAATGTCCTGACTAGGCAAACTCTACATGCAGAAAGTAGACTAGTGGTTGCCCACTGCTTTGGAGGTGAGAATGGGATAAGGAGTGGCTGCTAATGGGTACATGGTTCCTTTCTGAGGTGACAAAATGTTCCAAAAACAACTGGGTGATGGTTGTATAACCTTTATATATATTACAACTATTGAACTGTAAATTTTAAATGAACCAGTTGCACGATACATGAGTTATATTTCAATAAAGCTGGTGGAAGTCACATGTGTGGAAAGAACTGGCTGTGAATGCAAACAAAGACACAGGATGGCAATGGTGGGTTCAAGGGAGATTACTTTAAGATGGGAGGGCTGCAGGGGTCTCCAAACTTTTTACACAGGGGGCCAGTTCACTGTCCCTCAGACCATTGGAGGGCTGCCAAATACAGTGGTCCTCTCACTGACCACCAATGAAAGAGGTGCCCCTTCCAGAAGTGCAGTGGGGGCTGGATAAATGGCCTCAGGGGGCCGCATTGCGGCCAGCGGGCCATAGTTTGGGGATGCCTGGCTTAGAGCATACTTGTTTCCAGTTACTAAATGATACAGAAGACAGGAGAGAGCAATGATGCTAGAAGGAAAGGTGACCATCAAAGGAGGAAAGTACTTGATAAAGCAAGGGGAGCCTGGGAATAGCATTAGAGGAAACAATAATACCCTTAATAAAAGGGCGAGGAAGAAAAGAATAACAGCAAATTCTGTTTGGTTTATAGCTGTGCAGGTGGCAAGCCAAGGAAGTTCCCGTCTGCTGGAGTCTGTTTTGTCAATGAGTGTGAGGTAAGTCTTTAGCTGAGCATGAGAAAAAGAAAGAGGGTGTGGTAGGTTTGAAAAGAGATGGTCTAGCTGACTTGGGACCGTGAGCCTACTGAAGAAATATGAGGGGATGGATGTGTAGTTTGACATGTCCACTTGAGGTTCATAATGATGAAAATAAAAGAGAAACCAATTAGTTAGTAAATGGCAGAGTTAAGGTTCATTGTCCGATCTCTTTGACAATAAGATCATGTTTTATCTATGCTAACACACTACTGGGCTAGAGAGTCAGTATTATATTAAGAATAAATTCTTAATCTTATGTCATGGAACATCAGAATCATTTTTCCATGAGTACTTACTAAAGTATCTGACAATTATTTGATAGTATCAAAGACACCCTCCAAAATGAAAAATGTTTTATATAAATAGTTCTTTTGTTTTTAGTAGAATGCATTGGTATTAGGTCGTTATTTTCTAACTTTAATTTGCAAAATATAGTCTTTATTTTATTTATTTATTTATTTAAAGAGTTTATTTATTGATTTTAGAGAGAGGAGAGAAGAGAGGTGGGATGGCAGCGGGAAGCATCAACTCATAGTTGCAGTAGTTGTTTCTCGTATGTGCCTTGACTGGGCAAGCCCGGGGTTTCAAACTGGCAACTTCAGCATTCCAGGTTGACACTTTATCCCCTGCATCACAACAGGTCAGGCCAAAATATAGTCTTTTTTAAAACATATTACTAAAATGAGTGAGTGTGGTGTGCAGCAATGAGGTGGTAATGCCTATTGTGAGAACAGGGCAGCCAAGTGAACATCTCTCAGGTTTATGTTAGCTCACAGATAAAGCCTAGGCCTAGAGAATGTTATAAAGTAAAAAAATAAAGCAGAAGGCTTTCACTGTAGTTACTTCCTCTATGAAGCCTTCGCAGATTGTTTTCATCATATTTTCTATGCCATAGAGGCCCTAAGGAAATATTCCAACCCAACCTCTGCTACAGGCAGCTGCAGACACAAATAACAACTGAAGATGACTCGTAACAGTTTCTCCTCACCTGTTGTGTACATTAGTCAATGTGGGAGGATAACTTATCTTTTTTAGTTAAATGCCATTGACCCATAGTGGGGAAAAAACAGAATATATAAGTAAGCAAATCATATATATTTACATATATAAAAAATAGATCATATCAAGAGAGATAAAATATCCCATCCATATGTACTTTTTATCTATATGTATTTTAAAAGAAGAGGAAAACAAAATGGCATTTATTAAGTATAACAACATAGACTTTAGTTATACAGGGTGTCCGTAAAGTCATGGTGCACTTTTGACCGGTCATAGGAAAGCAACAAAAGATGATAGAAATGTAAAATCTGCACCAATAAAAGGAAAACCCTCTCAGTTTCTGTAGGATGTGGTAGCATGTGCGCATGTGCAGATGATGATGTAACACCGTATATACAGCGGAGCAGCCCACGGCCATGCCAGTCGAGATGTGGACGGTACAGAGGAAAGTTCAGTGTGTTCTGTGGCTTGCTAAATTCAAATCCATGACCAAAGTGCAACATGAATATCAGCACGTTTATAACAAAGCGCCACCACATAGAACTAACATTACTCGGTGGGATAAGCAGTCGAAGGAAACCGGCAGTTTGGTGGAGAAACCCTGTTCTGGTAGGCCATCAGTCAGTGACGAGTCTGTAGAGGCTATACGGGGTAGCTACCTAAGGAGCCCTAAAAAATCTGTGCGTGAGCCCACATCGAACTGCACTGAATAGGTATGAAACTGGGAGAGTTTTCCTTTTATTTGGTGCAGATTTCACATTTCTATTGTCTTTTGTTGCTTTCCTGTGATGGGTCAAAAGTGCACCATGACTTTACGGACACACTGTATATTGTAGACAGATGAGTAAGAAAAAAGGGGTAGGGGAGAAACAGAGAAGAGAGGACGGGGAGCCAAATGTGACATAAAGAGACATACAAAAAGGCAAGGAAAAGGAAAGAGAAAAAAAAGATGAAAGAGAGAAGGAAAACAAGTAGGATATGAAGAAACAGGGAAGATCTTTGGTCTTGTGACAAGGGGTCAAATGACTGGGCTGGCATAGCCTGATGATCATAGCCTTGAAGTTGGCTAACGCTCTCAGAAGCAAAGTTCAAATCAATTCAACACTCCTCACTAAAAGGTTGATATTTAAAACAAACAAAACCCTGCCAAACCAATAGAAATCCCGAAGGCCTTGGGTTATGAACTAAGATATTATAAGAATTCTTATGAAAAGTTTTTGGTTAAAATTCAAAAATGGTATCATTTTTGTAATCCCTTTTCTCTGGATAGAGAATAATCAAAATCCTGCTATAAAGCAAGAAAGGTGAAATTTTATTACACAAAAAATGCCATCAACTCTCATCAAGCAACATTACTATATGGACTTTCAAAGTGCTGCTAACTCAAATGCTGTTTTTAGAACAACAGACATTCACAGTTTCAGCTATAAAAACCTTTCTGGGTCAATCTCTAGACCTAACAAATTTCTGGGGAGGTTTTCTTTGTTTAAGGAGGGTTTCAACCTGGCTGGATGGCTCGAGCATTGTCCCGAAATGCAGAAATTACCAGTTTGATCCCTGGTCAGGAAACATACAGGAACAGTGTGATGTCCCCCACCCCCCTTCCTCTCTCACTAAAATCAATAAAAAAATTTTAAAAAGAAGAGTTTGTAAATCTCTGCATGGTAAATGCTCTATATACTTGGAGTACATAATTTCCCTACATAAATCACTTGGTTACAGCCATTCTAAACTCCATTCAGTATTCAGTTATTTAAGGAACCATGTTTTCTTGTTTCTAGGTTTGACAAAAGCTATGCTCTCTACCTGGAACACTTCTATTCCCCCCCCCCCCTTTCATCTAGATAACTCTTATTTGTTCTTTAACTCTCAAGCTTGGAATTTACCTTCTCCAGAAATTCTCCCTTACCCTGTAAGTCTAATTATGGACACTTCTGTGAACTTTTCTACAGCATGCAATACTTCTTTTCAAGTTTTTCCCCCAGGCTGGAATGTCTATCATCTGGTCTTCACAAAGTTAGTTTTACTTCTGCAGAATTCAGCTCAAATACCTCTCTCTATAAAACCTCCCCAAATCCCAACTGATTAGAGTTAATTGCTTCTTTGAACCCCCAATGTGGCACTTATTTTATTCTCCTTACAGCACATTTTATACATTTTTCTCCCCCACTAGCTGATTGATATACTACAAAACAGCTGAGCTCTATGTACTCCCATAGTACTTAGCACACAAGAAGGATTCAGTAAGTGTAAGCTGACCTGGCTGAGTGAATGCACTATATGAAATTCATCCTAGGTTGGAAGGTCACTTAGAACTAGAGCCCTGCTTAAACCCAGATAGGGCTAAAATAGGAATAGTAACTTCTAGGTGGAAGATGCTTCCACTTGAGGGGAGAGACCACAAATTACAAGCAATATGAATCCCATAAGACAGAGGACTACTTTATAAAAAAAAAGTGCTGCAGTGGCTGTATAAAATCATAAATAAAATAGTATATCATAAAAATATTTCTGGAAGTGATCTGCTAATAGATTTTGACTGAATTGATTACTCACTGACAGTACTCAACAAAGTCCTGCAAACACATCAACTATGTAATGAACAGCTATTAAGTTTATTGATTTTCTGATTTCCATTGATAGCCAAGAGGCCAAAGCTACATATCAATATTTGTGTTAGTAATACCCAAGAGCTAACAATTTTGACAAATGAAAACCACAAAAGCCTAAAAAGTCCAAATTAATGAAAAATTGAAGGCTAAACCTCAGAATTTAAATGAAATACCTAACAAATGAATAGAATACATTCAATAACCCCAGTGAAGTCCATGTTAATCATTGTTTCCCACCAACACTCTTTTTTTTTAAATTTATTAATTTTAATGCAGTGACAATGATAAATCAGGGTACATATGTTCAGAGAAAACATCTCCAGATTATTTTGACATTTGATATCCCTCACCTAAAGTCAAATTCTCCTCCGTCACCTTCTATCTGGTTTTCTTCGTGTCCACCCCTCCCAACCCCTTGTTACCATCACATTCTTGTCCATGTCTCTGAGTTTCATTTTTATGTCGCATCTTTGTATGGATTCATATAGTTCTTAGTTTTTTCTGATTTAATTATTTCACTCAGTATAATGTTATCAAAATCCATCCATGTTATTGTAAATGATCCGATGTCATCATTTCTTATGGCTGAGTAGTATTCCATAGTATATATGTACCAAAACTTTTTTTTTTTTTTTCATTTTTCTGAAGCTGGAAACAGGGAGAGACAGTCTGACAGACTCCCGCATGCGCCCGACCGGGATCCAACCGGCACGCCCACCAGGGGCGATGCTCTGCCCACCAGGGGGCGATGCTCTGCCCATCCTGGGCGTCGCCATGTTGCGACCAGAGCCACTCTAGCGCCTGAGGCAGAGGCCACAGAGCCATGCCCAGCGCCCGGGCCATCTTTGCTCCAATGGAGCCTTGGCTGCGGGAGGGGAAGAGAGAGACAGAGAGGAAAGCGCGGCGGAGGGGTGGAGAAGCAAATGGGCGCTTCTCCTGTGTGCCCTGGCCGGGAATCGAACCCGGGTCCTCCGCATGCTAGGCCGACGCTCTATCGCTGAGCCAACCGGCCAGGGCCGTACCAAAACTTTTTAATTCACTCGTCCACTGACGGACACTTGGGCTGTTTCCAGATCTTCACTATTGTAAACAATGTTGCCATAAACATGGGGGTGCATTTCTCCTTTTAGAACAGTGCTATGGTGTTCTTGGGGTATATTCCTAAAAGTGGTATAGCTGGGTCTAAAGGCAGTTCAATTTTTAACTTTTTGAAGAATCTCCATACTGTTTTCCACAGTGACTGCACCAGTTTGCATTCCCATCAGCAGTGCAGGAGGGTTCTCTTTTCTCCACATCCTCGCCAGCACTTATTCTGTGTTGTTTTGTTGATAAGTGCCATTCTGACTGGTGTGAGATGATATCTCATTGTGGTTTTAATTTGCATTTCTCTAATGATTAGTGATGTTGAGCATTTTTCATATGCCTATTGGCCATCTGTATGACCTTTCTGAAGAAGTGTCTATTCATTTCTTTTGCCCATTTTTTGATTGGATTGTTTGTCTTCCAAGTGTTGAGTTTTACAAGTTCTTTATAAATTTTGGTTATTAACCCCTTATCAGACGTATTGTCGAATATGTTCTCCCATTGTGAAGTTTGTCTTTTTATTCTGTTATAGTCTTTAGCTGTGAAAAAGCTTTTTTAGTTTGATATTGTCCCATTTGTTTATCCTGTCTTTTATTTCACTTGCCTGTGGAGATAAATCAGCAAATATATTGCTGCGAGAGATGTCGGAGAGCTAACTGCCTATGTTTTCTTCTAAGATGCTTATGGTTTCACGGCTTACATTTAAGTCTTTTCTCCATTTTGAGTTTATTTTTGTGAATGGTGTAAGTTGGTGGTCCAGTTTCATTTTTTTGCAGGTTGCTGCCCAATTTTCCCAACACCATTTGTTGAAGAGGCTGTCTTTACTGCATTGTATGCTCTTACCTCCTTTGTTGAAATTCAGTGGTCCATAAAGCTGTGGATTTATTTCTGGGTTCTCTGTTCTGTTCCATTGATCTATATACCTGTTCTTATGACAGTATCAGGCTGGTGTGGTTTTTTTTTCCCCCCTGAGGTTGGAAACAGGGAGGCAGTCAGACAGACTCCTGCATGTGCCCAACCGGGATCCACCCAGCATGCCCACCAGGGGGTGATGCTCTGCCTATCTGGGGTGTTGTTCTGTTGCAACCAGGGCCATTCTAGCGGCTGAGGCAGTGGCCTTGGAGCCATCCTCAGTGCCCAGGCCAACTATGCTCCAATGGAGCCTTGGCTGTGCAAGGGGAAGAGAGACAGAGAGGAAGGAGAGGGGGAGTGGTGGAGAAGCAGATGGGCGCTTCTCCTGTGTGCCCTGGCCAGGAATCAAACCCAGGACTCCCACATGCCAGGCTGACACTCTATCACTGAGTCAACTGGTCAGGGCCAGTATCAGGCTGTTTTGAGTACAATGGCCTTGTAGTATAACTTGATATCAGGAAGTGTAATACCTCCCACTTTATTCTTCCTTTTCAAGATTGCTGAGGTATTCATTTTCATTTTGGTTCCATATAATTTTTGGAATATGGGTTCTATATCTTTGAAGTATGTCATTGGTATTTTAATTACTATTACATTGAATTTATAAATTGCTTTGGGTAATATAGATGTTTTAATGATGTTTATTCTTCCTAACCATGAGCACGGTATATGCATTCACTTGCTTGTATTTTCCTTGATTTTTTATCATTGTTTTATAATTTTCTGAGTACAAGTCTTTAATCTCCTTGGTTAAATATAGTCCTAGGTACTTTATTTTTTTGGTTGTAATAGTGCAGGAGATTGTTTCCTTAATTTCTCTTTCTGAATGTTCATTGTTGGTGTATAAAAAAGCCTCTGATTTCTGAGTATTAATTTTATATCCTGCCACTTTCCTGAATTCATTTATCGGGTCCAACAGTTTTTTGACTGCGACTTTAGGGTTTTCTATATACAATATCATATCATCTGCAAAGAATGATAGTTTGACTTCTTCTTTTCCAATTTGAATGCCTCTTATTTCTTCTTCTTGTCTGATTGCTGTGGCTAGGGCTTCCAGGACTATGTTGAATAAGAGTGGTGAAAGGGGGTACCCCTGCCTTGTTCCTGATCTTAAGGGGATTGCTTTTAATTTTTGCCCATTTAGTATGATGTTGGCTGTGGGTATGCCATAGACGGCCTTTATCATGTTGAGGTATGTTCCCTGTATTCCCACTTTGCTGAATTTTGATCCTGAATGGGTGCTGGATTTTATCAAATGCTTTTTCTGCATCTATTGAAATTATCATGTGGTTTTTCTCCTTCCTTTTGTTTATATGATGAATCACGTTGATTTGCAAATATTGTACCAGCCTTGCCTCCCCAGAATAAATCCCACTTGATCATGGTGTATGATTTTTTTCATATATTGTTGGATCCAGTTTGCTAATATTTTGTTGAGGATTTAAGCATCTAAATTCATCAGGGATATTGGCCTATAATTTTCTTTCTTTGTGTTGTCTTTGCCTCGTCTTGGAATCAGAATTATGCTTGCTTCATAAAAGGAGCTTGGAAGTCTTCCTTTCTCTTGAATTTTTTGAAATAGCTTTAGAAGGATGAGAGTTAGTTTTTCTTCGAATATTTTGTAGAATTCACTTCTGAAGCCATCAGGTGCAGGACATTTCTTTGTTGGGAGTTTTTTTTTATAACTGTTTGAATCTCATTTATTGTAATTGGTTTGTTTAGGTTTTCTGATTCTTCCAGATTGATTTTTAGAAGATTGTATGTTTCAAGGAATTTGTCCATTTCTTCTAGGTTGTCTAGTTTTTTGGCATACAGTTCTTCACAATATTTTCTTACAGTATTTTGTATTTCTGTTGTGTCAGTATTTCTCCACTCTCCCTAATTTTAGTTATTTGAGTCCTCTCTCTTTTTTTCTTGGTGAGTCTAGTTAAAGGTTCATCGATCTTGTTTACCTTTTCAAAGAACCAGCTCCTCGTTTCACTGATCTTCTGTATTGTTTCTTTAGCCTCTATGTCATTTATTTCCACACTGATCTTTATTGTTTCCTTCCTTCTACTACATTTGGGCTTTACTTGCTGTTTTTTTTCTAGTTCTTTTAGATGCAGGGTCAAGTTGTTTATTTGAGCTTTTTCTAGTTTCTTAAAGTGTGCCTGTAGTGCTCTGAACTTCCTTCTCAGTACTGCTTTTGTTCTGTCCCATAAATTTTGAATTGTTGTATGCTCATTATCATTTGTTTCTAAAAATTTATTTCTTCTTTGATCTCATTGTTAATCCATTCGTTATTTAACAACCTGCTATTTAGTTTTCATGTTTGAGAATTTTTGAGTTTTTCTGTTGTGGTTGATTTCTGGTTTCATGCCATTGTGATCAGAGAAAGTGCCTGATATGATTTCAATCTTCTTAAATTTGTTGAGACCACTTTTGTGCCCTAACATGTGGTCTATCCTAGAGAATGTACTATGAGCACTTAAAAAGAATGTTTATTCTGCTGCTATAGGGTGAATGGTTCTGAAGATATCTATTAATTCAAGTTGATCTAGTGTGTCCTTTAAGTCTGCTGTTTCTTTGTTAATATTCTTTTTTGAGGATCTATCTAGTGATGTTAGTGGGGTATTGAAATCCCCTACTATTATAGTATTGCTGTTGATCTCACCCTTTATAATCATCAAAGTCTTATTTATATATTTAGGTGATTCTATATTAAATGCATAGATATTTATAATGGTTATATCTTTTTTTTTTATAAATAAATTTTTATTTTAATGGGGTGACATCAATAAATCAGGGTACATATATTCAAAGAAAACATTTCCAGGTTATCTTGTCATTTAGTTCTGTTGCATACCCATCACCCGAAGAGAGATCATCCTCCGCCACCCTCCATCCAGTTCTCTCTGTACCCCTTCCCCTCCCCCTCTCCCTCCTTCCGTCCCCCCACCCCCCATAGCCACCACACTTCTGTCCATGCCTCTTAGTCTCGCTTTTATGTCCCACCAATGTATGGAATCCTGCAGTTCCTGTTTTTTTCTGATTCACTTATTTCACCCCGCACAATGCTACCAAGACTCCACCATTCTGCTATAAGTGATCCGATGTCACCATTTCTCCTAGCTGAATAATATACCATGGTGTATATGTGCCCCATCTTCTTCATCCAGTCCTCTATTTTTTTTTTACAGTGATTAAAAGCCTTTAAGAAAACTCTTGGCCAATCCAGCAAGAATCCATAAAAGAGTAGTGTCCTTAACATGTTCCCCAAGTCCAAGTTGGCCCCATCACCATGCCAAATCCCTGAAAAATGCAACCCAACCACAGTTCAGTCTATTAGGAGCTGTCACAGGGAGCAGGAGTCCAGGAAAGTTCCCCACAGGAAAAGTCCACATGGCACTGGAATTATTGTCACCATTCTATACTTTGCAGCTCATGTCCAAGTCCCAATGACTGCTGCTTCTAGGTGGTAATGATTCAGGTAGACTGGAAAAGCCATTTGCAGCATGCGTGGATATGGAGCTTCTGTTCTCCTCTGCCTGGAGAGTTGAGACCACATTGCTTTTCCCTGGAGCTCTGCGACTGTGGCATGGTAAAGAGAACCTTGGGATACACTGAGCTGGGTGGCAAAGGTAAATTCATAATACAAGTTGGCAAAAGGAGGAAAGAGAGTTCTAAATTAGGAGTAGGTCCCAGCCTGAAATATGAGTGGGGCATTGAGGTAGGAGGGTTAAAGGAAACACTATATATTAAGCAAAGCAGCAGAAAATAGGACTATCAACACCCACAACAGAGATCTTTGAGGGAAGAATAAAAAACCTGACTATTCAGGCAAAACATAGTTAAGTGGCCCTTGTGCGAATGAGATCAGTTTACCTGCTTCTTGGAAGAAATACCCTAGGCTCGTCCACAGTGTCGTAGATGGGGCCGACGGCCCTGGGCACCTTCAGCCTTCAGTGGCAAACCCCAGCTTTCTGGGCAAGGTTAGGTCATAGGTGGCTGGAGCAGGGCTGGAAGAGACTGAACCCTCCCTTAGAGGAGCGAGGGGGAAGCCCACCTTCCAGTGTCCCTGTTTCCTCACAGCAGAGGCATGTAAGCCTGGCAGGCTTTAGCTCAATGACCTTCCTTTCCACTATTGAAGCAGGACCCAGATGGCACCCTATGAGACCCCTTTGGGGTGTTGGAGCCTTTAAGGGTGTATCCTAAAAGCTGGTAGTTCCCCTGATCTCTATTGGGCTTTTTCTGCCTCTAGGTATCTTAAAAGCCATTCTCAGAAGATCTCGCTGAGGGGTTTGAGGATCCCCATCCGCCTATATAAATCTTTTCCATATATCTGGAGCTATTTGGAAAAAAGACAGAACAGTGTTATTAGCTAGATCTAATAAAGAAGGTAGTAGTTTGCAGGCAAAAAAGATTTCGTGTCTCCTGTTCATCAGCATTCAAAAGAAATGTAACTTTTTTTTTTTAAGTAAAAAGCATGATATGGTAGACCCGTCGGAGTCATTGGCCTGGTGTGCAGGATTCCCGGGTTCGATTCCTGGCCAGAGCACACAGGAGAAGCGCCCATCTACCTCTCCACTCCTCCCCCTCTCCTTCCTCCTCGTCTCTCTCCTCCCGCCCGCAGCCAAGGCTCCACTGGTGCAAATCCACCCTGGGCACTAAGGATGGCCCCATGGCCCCCGCCCCAGTCGCTAGAATGGCTCCAGTTGTAACAGAGCAACATCCCAGATGGGCAGAGCATTCCCCCCGGTAGGCATGCCAGGTGGATCCCAGTCAGGCGCATGCAGGAGTCTGTCTGACTGCCTCCCCACCCCCATCCTCAGAAATATACAAAAAATAAATAAATAAAAGAAAAAATACTAAAAAAAAAAGGGGGGGCATTCCCTTGTGCTAAAGCTCCAGGGAGCATGGAGTGAGCTTGAGTATGTCCTATGAAACATGGAGCTCTATGTTTACATATAAGTCTTTGAAGAAGGAGGAACTGCTGAAATAGTTTATCAGCATTTGACCCTAAGACAGCAGTCTTTATAGTGGGAACACCATACGTAAATATTTGCTGTCTGTCTATAGATTAAGGGGGAATATGGCAAATGCTGAAAAGCCATGATCTTTGTGCCCCTCCCCCCAACCCCCTCCCTCTCCTCCCCCCACCCTTAACCCCAACACTGTTGTTCATGTCTCTGAGTCTCAATTTTATGTCCCACCTATGTATGGAATCATATAGTTCTTAGTTTTTTCTGATTTACTTCTTTCACTCAGTATAATGTTATCAAGGCCCATCCATGTTGTTGTAAAAGATCCTATGTCATCATTTCTTATGGCTGAGTAGTATTCCATAGTATATATATACCAAAGCTTTTTAATCCACTCGTCCTCTGATGGACACTTGGGCTGTTTCCATATCTTTGCTATTGTGAACAATGCTGCCATAAACATGGGGGTGCATTTCTTCTTTTCAAACAGTGCTATGGTGTTCTTGGGGTATATTCCTAACAGTGGTATAGCTGGGTCAAAAGGCAGTTCGATTTTTAATTTTTTGAGGAATCTCCATACTGTTTTCCACAGTGGCTGCACCAGTCTGCATTCCCAACAGCAGTGCAGGAGGGTTCCCTTTTCTCCACATCCTCGCCAGCACTTATTCTGTGTTGTTTTATTGATGAGCGCCATTCTCACTGGTGTGAGGTGATATCTCATTGTGGTTTTAATTTGCATTTCTCTAATCATATAATGGTTATATCTTACTGTTGGATTGCTCCCTTTATCATTATGTAGCGGGCTTCTTTATCCCTTACTATAGCCTTTGTTTTAAAGTCCATTTTGTCTGATATAAGTATTGCTACCCCAGGTTTTTTTTCATTTCCATTTGCATGAAATATTTTTTTCCATCCTTTTACTTTCAGTCTAAGTGCATTTTCTGTTTTAAGGTGTGTCTCTTGTAGACAGCATATGTACGGGTCCTGTTTTCTTATCCATGCAGCTACCCTGTCTTTTGATTGGATCATTTAACCCATTTACATTTAATGTTCTTATTGATATGTAGTTGTTTATTGCCATTTTATTCTTTAAAGCTGTATTCCTCTTTTGCTATATTCTTTTCCCACTTTGATCTGTTTACAACAGGCCCATTAACATTTCCTGCAGCATTGGTTTGGTTGTAATGAATTCCTTGAGTTTTTTTGTCTGGGAAGCTTTTTTTTCTCCTTCAATTTTAAATGATAGCCTTGCTGGATAGAGTAGTCTTGGTTTTAGGTTCTTGTTCTGCATTACTTTGAATATTTCTTGCCATTCCCTTCTCACCTCAAGTGTTTCTGTTGAGAACCTGGATGTCATCCTTATGGAGACTCCTTTGTCGGTGATAGCCTTTTTTTTTCTAGCAGTTTTAATATTTTCTCTTTATCACTTAGCTTTGGTATGTGTCTTTGTGTAGATTTCTTTGGATTTCTCTTTAATGGAGTTCTCTGTGCTTCCTGAACTTGTGAGAGTTTTTCCTGCATTAATTTAGGGAAGTTTTCAGCTATGATATGGTTGAACAAAGTCTCTATCCCTCGTTCTTTCTCTTCTTCAGGAACCCCTATGATGCGGATGTTATTTATCTTCATGTTGTCACAGAGCTCACTAAGAGTTTCCTCAGACTTTTTGAGTCTCTTTTCTTTTTTCTGCTCTGCTTCCATGCCTTCATTCAATTTGTCTTCCAACTCGCTGATTCGATCCTCAGCTTAATCCATCCTGTTTTTAATTCCTTCTATTGTGGTCTTCATTTCTGATATTGTATTTGTCATCTCCGACTGATTCTTTTTTAATATTTCAATGTCCTTTTTATACTTGATATTTCTTTATTTATGGTGTTCGTAATCACCATCCATTGTTGTTCTAAGATCCCGAAGCATCCTTACAATCATTATTTTGAACTCCGGATCCAGAACTTTGGTTATTTCCATATCACTCAGTTCATTTCCTGGAGGTTTCTCTTGTGGTTTCATTTGGATTGCACTTCTCTGACTTCTCATTATTTCTGTGCATTTGGGTGTATTGTTTGTAGAGCTGGTTGAGTTTAGCTTTGGTGTTGTGTGCCTCCAGTCTTCAGCTGTGTTATTTCTACATCTTCTTGTGTTGCCATCAGCTGTTATTTGTAATTCACTTTAGGATTTGGGCCACTTTGTAGTCTTGATTTGTTTGTTTTCTTCTCAGTTTTTTTAACAGGTCGAAGTCTTGTTTACTGATCTCAGCAGGGGGCTTATTTGAAACTGTATCCAGGAATGCTGTGGGTTTAACCTGAGACTCTGAAAGCCTGATCTGCCAGTTACTTTCTTTGGGGGCTGGGTGTTTTCTCAGCTTCAGTAGGGGGAGGTGTATCTCAGGTCTCCATGGAGACCTGAATTACTGCCTCTCCTCCCCACTTCTTGTTTTCAGCTGTGTCTTGTTGTGCTGATTGGAGCTGGAGAGATGTCTAGACATGTGTGATCCAGAAGCACTTTAGTCTTGTGTTATGTGGAAGGATCAACCCCTCCCACAGCTATGGCAGCCTCCAGAACTGGATGAGTCAGCTTCTCTGGTCATCCCATGCATTCCTCTGCCCCTCACCATCTATTCTCTCCCCTTTCTTTTTGGAAGTCAAGCCCACCCTTTTTTTTTTTTTTTCTGAAGCTGGAAACGGGGAGAGACAGTAAGACAGACTCCCACATGCGCCTGACGGGGATCCACCCGGCACGCCCACCAGGGGCGATGCTCTGCCCCTCCGGGGCGTCGCTCTGTCACAACCAGAGCCACTCTAGCGCCTGGGGCAGAGGCCAAGGAGCCATCCCCAGCACCCGGGCCATCTTTGCTCCAATGGAGCCTCGGCTGCAGGAGGGGAAGAGAGAGACAGAGAGGAAGAAGAGGGGGAGGGGTTGAGAAGCAGATGGGCGCTTCTCCTGTGTGCCCTGGCTGGGAATCGAACCCGGGACTTCTGCACGCCAGGCCGATGCTCTACAACTGAGCCAACCGGCCAGAAACCCACCCTTTCAACACACCTCATTTCCAGGTCCCCAGGCAAGTGGCTGTGAGCGATCTTTTCTGCTCTTTTCCTTGGAGAGCCCTTCTGGGCTCTCAGCCTCAGCCCCCCTTTGTTCCTGTAAGCAGGGGAGACTCGCTGCTACTTGGCACTCCCTACCAAGCTTGGTGTGGCTTCTTCTTTGCTCCTTGGTTTTTGAGAGCTGTTCTTGTAGTCCAGAGTTGGTTTTTCACACTGATTGTTTCTAAATTAATTTGTACTCCAGTTTGGTGGTGTGAGCTGGGAGTCTGTGCGTCTGCCTACTCCACTGCCATCTTCTGATCTCCTCCCAACAGACTCTTAGGGCTTCCTTTATTCTGATGCTGAGACTGCTTTCTAATAGGTATGCTCTTTATTTCCTTCCATAATCAGGATTTTGAAGATACTGGTGCCAGCTAACACATGGATTAACTTTACGAAAAATTTTCATATAGTTAGTTCTTACAAAATTCCTGCGAGATAAGCATGGTTTCCTTCATTTTTACATGAAGAACTGAAGTTCAGTGTGATCAGCGATATGGTCAGGATCACCCAACCAGTAAGTAGAAAGTTAGTATGTGCATGACTGTTAATTAAAAAAATATGTAATAGTAAAGGAACATGTCATCCTTCCACTTAACACTTAACAGTATTACCATTCATTTGTTGACTATATCATTACTAATTTTACTACATATATTATATTTTGCATTCTGCTTTTTCATTCTTACTTAATAAATCTTCTTAAAACCACAGCCTAGCTCTCGGAATAGATGGTACATTTTCAGAAGACTAGGCTAATCTCAGTGAGTGCTTTCATGGGTCCCTGCAACCACTTTATCATTTTTAAGGTCTATTCCAGCAGTTCCTAAAGTGTGGTCCCTAAACCAAAAAATCTGTTACAAATGCAATTATCAGCCACCATTCCAGACCTACCAAATCAGAAACTCTGGGAGTGGTGCTATCAATTTCTAGGTAGGATCAAGACAAACTAAACTATCTCTATATAAGATATATATGTGTGTGGAGATATACAGTGTATATATGTGTATAATTACATTTTGTATTATATTTGTAATTACCATATTTTTCACTCCATAAGACGCACTTTCTTTCTCCCAAAAGTGGAGGGAAAGATGGCTGTGAGTCTTATGGAGCAAATGTTCATTTTTTTAGCTGCTGTGGGGGACTGTGCTGGTAAACATGTAGAATGAGCACCAGCGGGAGCGTAATCACACCCACCACGGTGGCGTGCAGGACTCAACCCCAGCATCTGCTGAGTAATCTCCTGGTTCTGGTTTCCACAGTTGTATAAAACACAGTAGGGAAGGCAAGCAACATTGTATGGGCACATTCATCTGGCATCATCGACCGCAGACGTGAGAGGCGCACTGCAGTGGTGGAAGGCTGTGCTGCAGCTGCTGGAGCTCTGTGTGAAGTGCTGACGTCACTTGTTGCCCTACTAGTGCTTGACCAGTTTAGAGCACATATTAGCGAAACCACAAAAAAGAACCTTTAAAGAAGTGAAGACTCATCTAGTTGCAATTCCTGGGGGTCTTACCAGCCAGTTGCAACCTCCTGACGTTTCTATCAACAAACTGTTTATAAAGTCTTTATGTGAGAAGAGTGGAACAAATGGATGGCTGCTGGTAATCATGCTCTGACACAGCTGGACGAATGAAAATACCCACTATCACTCAAGTTTGTGAGTGGGTGAAAACATCATGGCAGTCAGTGAAGAATAAAACTGTGGTACAGTCATTCAAAAAATGTGGCATTAGCCCTGGCCAGTTGGCTCAGTGGTGGAGCATTGGCCTGGCGTGCAGGAGTCCCGGGTTTGATTCCCGGCCAGGGCACACAGGAGAAGCGCCCATCTGCTTCTCCACCCCTCCCCCTCTCCTTCCTCTCTGTCTCTCTCTTCCCCTCCTGCAGCCAAGGCTCCACTGGAACAAAGTTGGCCCGGGCGCTGAGGATGGCTCTGTGGCCTCTGCCTCAGGCGCTAGAATGGCTCTGGTTGCAGCAGAGCATCACCCCCTGGTGAGCATGCTGGGTGGATCCCAGTTGGGCGCATGCAGGAGTCTGTCTGCCTCCCCGTTTCCAACTTCGGGAAAAAAAAAAAAAGGAAGAAAAAAAATTTAAAAAATGTGGCATTAGCAAGGCCTTAGATGGCACTGAAGATGGTATCATATATGAAAATAGCGAAGAAAGTGATACCAGTGATTGTGAGCAACTGAGCTTCTTAAATTCTGACACTAGCGATGATGAGTTCCTGGGGTTCCTGGACAACTAGAAGAGTATTTAAACATCAAAGTCTCTTCTCATTTGTTAATAACAGTGCTAATGGTTGTTAATACTGCTGTGAGTTTACATTGTTGAAATATTTTTGTGATATATTTTATTAAATATTTTAACACACCATTTGGTTCAAAATATTTTTTTTTCTTATTTTCCTCCTTAAAACACTAGGTGCATCTTATGGTCAGGTGTGCCATATGGAGCAAAAAATACGGTATATCATGGTATTAGAATTACCTTCTTATAATATTGATTTAAGCCAATGTCAGCAACATTTTTCTATAAAGAGCCAGAGAGTAAACATGTTAGGCTTTGCAAACCATCATGTCTCTGCTGTAACTGATAGACTCTGCTGTTGTAGCAGAAAAGCAATCACAGACGATATGTAAACAATGAGTGTGGTCCTGTATAAAGTAAATGGTACTTTATTTACAAAGCCAGGTGGTGGGCTGGATTTGGCAGGTCAGCTGTAGTGTGCTGGCCCCTGATTTAAGTTGTCATTCAAACACATTTCCATTACCTGAGCTTCCTGAGTGACTGAGGGCAGTGCATGCGTAATCAGGAACCAAACCCTTTAAGAATAATTCACACTGGGGATATTGCTTTATAAGAATAAAATACAGATAATGTGATAAATTAAGGTTATGTATATTCTTTTAAAGGCATCCACAGATTTAAATTTCAAAGTTAAATTTTTCTGAGGGGAAAGATCTTCGAAGTGCCTGTTTTTACCTAATAAGATGTTATGTATATACTTACTAAGCAGTCATTAGTATCTGTTGAGTTAGTGGCTTTGTGACAATAGAAATAGTCTACGTTGTCAATTGCTGTTTAGAGCCACCTTTATTCTTTTTTAGGTACTGAGACAAGGTTTAAAAAAAAATCAAGGTTTTGGGCTATGTAAATTGGGTTTGAATCCTAGACCTTGTCATAGTAGTATGACTATAGGAAAATTATTCAACTGCTCCTTTGTTTGCTAAGTAAGCTCTAACTAAGAACACAACATATTTTAATTTTCCCTAGCTGCATTCAAGATAAAGAGAGAATATTATAAATCTGAATTTATAACCTAACTTCAAGAATTACATTGCTAAACCTTTTAAATAAACCCCCACCCTTTTTACAACCTCAAATATGGTATTAATTTTGGTCTTACATTTTTCTTAGTATGATTTCTCTTGATAGATGAAAATACCTCTTTTCTCTAGTTCCATCCATGTAATGGAGCATTTCTTTAAAGAAGAAAGTTGTTCTTGAAGCACCTCCAAATGGGAAGTATGGAACAAAAAACATTTCCTCTCTTCTCTGCTCAGACTTCTCTTTCTCTTTCATCCCCTCTCCCCAACAGAAAGCAAATTAAAAGTCAACCTCAAAACATGATACAGACCCTGACTAAAACTGCTTCAAAGGCTTCTCCTCCTGGGTTGGGAGAATGACAGTTTATTGGTGCTTCCAATGCAAGGTACTCACCCAGCAATTGCCCAGCTGTGAACAGTGACTTACTGCTTCAACTCAGTAGGTGACGATTACGGCTTCTTGTAGCATTTGTTAAAAGGGATTTAAAAAGTCTACTTGACTTCAATCTGCTTCCCAGAATCCCCAACTCTGTTGAAGATAAATCAAGGTGTACACTGTTGTAAAGCCCCCAGAGTCAGGTCAGGAACCACTGAGTAGAGTGAATTAACATAAAATACAAGACTGCCTCTTTCTGCCTCTCTGTCATAAGGCTTGTCCTTCCAGAATGAGTTTTCCTGATAGAAATAGCCAGTTTCTTTTTTTTTAAAGCAGAGTGAAATTTAGAGCTTCTTTCTCTGGATCCTAGTCTTAGAAACACTATCTTTCCCTGGACCTAGGTTGGCTCTTTCCCCTTTACCAATGTCCATTTTTGATGAGTCAGGGCTAGGGAGGTGGGGTGCTGTGAGGTTGAAGTGCTGTGGAGATAGGGGAAAATGAATTTAGTTATAAAGACAGCAATGACACAGCTGAACTACATATGATCTTTAAGATTCCTCACAGATCTATCATTTTATGACTACTTGTTTCTAATGAGAAGAAATAAAATGGCACTGAGAAGAGAAATAAAATGTTAACTTGAAAAGTATCTGAGACAAAAGTCATTTAACCAGAACTTACTGGCAATTTCTTTATAGGAAAAAAAGAGGTGCTGGCCAGTTTGCTCAGTGGATAAAGCACTGGCCCAGTGTATGGATTTCTGGGTTCGATTCCTGGTCAGGGCATGTATGAAAAGCAGCCATCTGCTTCTCTTCCCCTCCTTCTCTCCTTTCATTCTCTCTTCCCCTCCTACAGCCAGTGGCTTGACATGTTCGACCATCGGCCCTGGGGACTGAGGGTAGCTCTGTTGGTTCCAGTGTGTCAGCCTCAGGTACTAAAAATAGCTTGGTTGATTTGAGCATCGTCCCCAGACTGGGGTTGCTGGGTGGATCCCACTCAGGGTGCTTGAGGGAGTCTGTCTCACTGTCTTCCCTTATCTCTCTCAAAAAAAGAAAAGAAGAAGAAAGGGAAACTAACAAGAGAACCTTACCACCACCACCTTGAGCCTATTTCTGAGGAATGTCCTGGAGCAGAATATGTTTAGATCAATTACATATACCATGTGCAGTTATCTAGAGAGCATTCTGTAATGAAAATAGCCTGCCCTGGCCGGTTGGCTCAGCGGTAGAGCGTCGGCCTAGCGTGCGGAGGACCCGGGTTCGATTCCCGGCCAGGGCACACAGGAGAAGCGCCCATTTGCTTCTCCACCCTTCCGCTGCGCTTTCCTCTCTGTCTCTCTCTTCCCCTCCCGCAGCCAAGGCTCCATTGGAGCAAAGATGGCCCGGGCGCTGGGCATGGCTCTGTGGCCTCCGCCTCAGGCGCTAGAGTGGCTCTGGTCGCAACATGGCGACGCCCCGGAGGGGCAGAACATCACCCCCTGGTGGGCAGAGCGTCGCCCCTGGTGGGCGTGCCGGGTGGATCCCGGTTGGGCGCATGCGGGAGTCTGTCTGACTGTCTCTCCCTGTTTCCAGCTTCAGAAAAAAAAAAAAAAAAAAAAAAAAAAAAAAAAAAAAAAAAAGAAAATAGCCTAAGAGTAGCTTTGGCCAGATTTGTTGAAAATTACCCAATCTCACGAGAGTACTATTTGATTGAAAATATAATGACTTTAAAAACTGTCTTAAGTTATTAGTTAACACTGTTAGGAAAGGCTATTTAAAAATGGATACAACTCAGAAGTTTTAAAAAAACCTCAAACAAATGCTACTGAAATATGAAAAATTATCTTCAACATATGAAAATTGCACCCTCATTTTTGTATTCCACACAGAAGGCAAAATTTCTGGATAAAGAATATAAGAACCTTTACCTGAGACTGTTCCATCCCATACCACTAGGTGTCAAAAGTACTGAAGGTTTTCACTGTTGGCATGTTCTGTGATCATACATGAAAATTACATTGAGTTATCTTCACTTTTACTATTTCAGCATAAAATTTGATATTCAAATATGACAGTAGTTGTCCAATAATACTGAATTGTTACATACTCAAAAACTAGAATTTTAAGTTAAAGTCCCCCTTCAGACTGCCTATCAGTTAAAAATATACAATTTTCACAAGGTCAATTATATTGAAAACTTTAACATTCTTCATTTGAGCTCTAAAGAGCCACACATACAGGCAAAACACCCCCAAAAACAAAAATTCTGGTGTTCCCATTATCCTGGATAACTTTGAAACTGACTGAATTATTTGGCTGTGAAAGCCAGTTTAAGTTTACATCTTTCTAAAACAGGGTACTATAAACTTATCCACTATACTATACAACTACTTAATGTAGATACCTACATTAAGAACACTTCTCACCTGACCAGACAGTGGTGCAGTGAACTGAGTGTCAACTTGGGATGCTGAGGACCCAGGTTTAAGACCTCGGGGTTGCTGGTTTGAGTGTGGGATCACAGACATGACCCCATGGTCACTGGCTTGGGCAAGGGGTCATTGGCTCAGCTGGAGTCCCTTGGTCAGAGCATGTATAAGAAAGCAATCAATAAACAACTAAGCTGCGACTATGAGTTGATGCTTCTCAGCTCTCTCTGTCCCTCTCTTTCTTTCAAAAAAAAAAAAAAAAAAAAAAAAAAGAATACTGCTCTTTTTTTATATATGCCAAATTAAAAAAATGTCTTTAATGGGCAACGTGGTTTTCAGGGAATGTGTGGCAATAGATATTATTTTATTTCTTTTACAGTTCTTCTCACCTATTTCCTAGTAGACAATAGGAAATGAGATAGCTATTTTTTTAAACAGACACAGAGAGACAGAGAGAGGGCCAGATAGGGCCAGACAGACAGGAAGGGAGAGAGATGAAATACACCAACTCTTTGTTGCAGCACCTTAGTTGTTCACTGACTGTATTCTCATAGAGATATCTATTATATAAATCACATAACTGGGAAAACCAAGATAAAATTATCAGTTTTAGTTGACCTCAAAATAGGGCAGCAAAATATAGTAATTGAAAAGCAAATGTTGTATATAATTTAACGTACGGACATCCCTTAAGTATCAGAATAATAATGTTTCCACTCCTCGCACAAATTATTAGAGAGGTTTGTATTCAACTGCTAAAATTACACTTAGTGAATCTCTTAAATTAGTGCCCAATGCTGCTGTTAATCTTTGTCCCATTAAGTTATTAAAGCAGTGCATTTAATGTCTACACAATCGTTACAGTCTTGGCCATACATGAATATGAACAGTAATCACGATCATTCAGCAGGTCAGCAGATTAAGATCAGAGTCAGTTTCCATCTCCCAGGCTCCAGGCTGAAATTTCTCTTGCCTCACCTACCAATCCATTACATGTGATCCCAGCATTGTCCAATACCATAAGTAAATATATACATTATGACTATTTTATCTAAACACAGCTATTCCTTATTTGATAATTCATTCTTATTTTTCTTCTAATAAAAATATTAAATACTATTACAGGGGATGACTGTATTTATAAATATACAGACAAAAGAATGATTTATGTCACTGCACATTATTTTTATTTTCTGCACAAGGTACCCAGTTTGCTTCATTTTAAATATACAGATTGGAAAGAATTATACTAAAAATAATTTCCGTTTGTTCTACTTTTTTCTAAAAATTTTAAGGTAATAAAGGAATAGATTTTCAATTAAAAACAAGCCATAGTACTTTTGTTTTCATTGTAACTGGTTCAGTTATAGTTATACAATAACTCTTTTTTCAGGACATAATGGATAATGTTCTTCGATTTTTCTGTGATAGGACAACACTTTCATACATTATCTCAATATTTCCTAGTTCACAAAGCCAACTATATTATTTTTCTGAAAGTTAATAAGATACCAACCCCTTTTCCTGTTTTACCATCAAAAGATCCTAAATATGTACTAAAAATGATATTAAAAAGCTATAACAGTTTAATAGCAGAAGAATGATTGGCGTGTGACATGAGATTAATAACAAAACAAACAATATTCCACATAAAGTAAATACATCATTTATATAATATGCATCAAACTAAGTTCTAAAATAAATTAATTTGACATATTTATCAACCTTCTTTTTA
Organism: Saccopteryx leptura; assembly: GCF_036850995.1. Lineage (NCBI taxonomy): Eukaryota > Metazoa > Chordata > Mammalia > Chiroptera > Emballonuridae > Saccopteryx > Saccopteryx leptura. The sequence continues at coordinate 189,062,336 of NC_089504.1, forward strand.
CTGGTCTGTTTTTTCAACATACTGTAAAATACTATGGCATAAAAGATCACTATAGTTTTATTTTATATTGTTCTATGAACCTTCCTAATTTGTCTCACATTCTTTTTCTTACTAAATGTCAATAAAAAGATTAACCATACGTATACAAAGATCACAGCTAATGCCAGATGTTGAGAGAGTCTCTTGTGACGAAAGATTCCACACCAGGTGGTTGAGCCAGCCTAATGAAGCAACACATGCTCATGAGGGACACAAAGGGTGGACTTGGAGGGACCTGCTCTCATTTAGTTATTCATGAAAGTATAGAGAAGGATTTGAAATCAAAGTAAAAATGAAATTAAATCCAAGGCTTCCCATTTATGTAGCAAAATATTTTTTTGTTAAAGATTTTAAAATTTATCTTCAGTTAAGGCTGAAGAAAAAAATTTTTGACGAATACTTTTGTGACACAGGATTAAATATATTTCCAATTTCTCTATCAAGTGGTAAACATGAAAATAAACAATGTTTCCATAAGTAGGTTAAAACACAAACATAATTTCTTAGGACTTATTATGTTTCTTATGTCAAAAGACTTAAAAATGTGAGTTCAGGTTAATAAATGGACCAACCATAAAGCATGACCTTAGGCAGTAACTAATAAGCCTGAGAACATTTTAATATATTTTCTTATCACCAAGTGAAGCACTTTAAGTTATTACAGCAAGACTGTATGACCTCATAAAATTGAATCATGCCAGAGCCAAATAGACTAATGTCTTTGATAGCAATTAGATAAAGGCAGGATGTTAACTTTTACTTTAAGAAGTGTTAAACAAAGAGACTCAACTCCTGATTTAACTTTGTTTGAAATAAGCTACTCATTACACTATAGAGATTAATATGGGGATGGCCTCTTTCACCTATCAAAAAGGAAATTAATTTTATTTTAAAAATTATCAGGGAAATTTATTTCTATAACACAAATTTTGCTAGAGCTTCTAAAGTTTCTAATAACATCTTGATAAACTGATATCTAAGCACCTCCTCTTTAATGTCTAAAGTTTCCAATAGTTCAGCATTGGTTGAGAAAAATCCTCTTGTCAGTCAGCATCACAGAGAATTGCTTATCTGAGCTGAATATGGCGGGTCACAACAGAGAAATTAAATTATATAGAAGTACAGCAAAATAATGTGATACAGCACTAACACCATATTTCACCAAAACTTAGATGCCACTGGTTGCAATATATGATTCTTTTACACATCACAAAGAAAGAAAAAGCTGTCAAACTACAGCACAATGCTTTCTTCTCTCTCAGATTTCTTTTTACTTATTAAAAGAGCTCTTTCATACTGAAAAGAGATTTTTAAAAATTAGGTATTATTCTTACACATAAGACAAAGAAAAACAAATTGCCTAAGGTATTTCAAAACTTTTACACATTCAAAATCGACTTTTCTGAATCTTTCAGCTTAGGCTTGTTGCTGTCTATGTTTTTGCTCACAATAGTGTTCTCTGCTATCGAGATGGTTTGTGAGGTGCCTTTCTTAAAGGTGCTCCACTATTGTCTCTGGGGCTTTCTGCTGAGCTAGGACACCCACTCTGCAAGTTTTGAATGGAAATTTAAAAAATCAAAGTCTGATGAAAAATTCTGGCATTTGCTAGATCATACCATTGAATAATTAGTGACCAGTCAAAAAATGAGATATGATTAAATATGAATACATGACTCCATATTTGTTCTTGTGGTAAATCATGACTGTAACTGATTAGTTCAACTGCTTGGAGCTGGGTTTCCAAATGCTTGTCTCCGCCTCAGTGCTGACTAAAAATCAAAATCAGTGGAGGAACTTTAAGAAAATATATAGGTTCCTGGGTCAGCACCTTCAAAGTTCTGAAAAATATAAGGTGTTTGGAATGTAAATATTTTAAAAACCACCCTCAAGTGATTCTGATGTATGCCAGGTTTGCGCGTTGCTGTGGAAATCAAGATCAAGGCACAGTTGCTGTGCAGGCTAGTTAGCCATAACAGTGAAAAGAGCTCTGAATATAAAATTAGAACATAAATTGTTAAGTTCCAGCTCTACTACTTACTAGTTGTATGACCTTGAGTAAGTCACTTAAATTGTCGAGTTTCCTTATTTATAAAATGAGAATACATAATTCACAGAGTTGTCACGGGGCTGCAATTAGGTAACCTATGTTTAGGTATCAGCCCTGGTAAAAAAAAACTTGGTATAAACTAGAAAAATGTTCTCTCACCTCCCCCACCACCTACATGTTTACTCCAGGCTTGTTCATACTGACAGATTTGAAAAATGTAAGCAATTTCCTAAAGGCATTCCCCAATTCTCTCAGCTGCAAGTAATCTGCCCCTTCACAGGCAGTCAGTCTACCTGTATTTCTTTACTGGAGCTTATTTCTACTCTGTTAATCCTTGTTTGTGCACATTATATCCCCCCCTCCCTCTATAGGAAAACTTTTTTAGAGCAAGAATTTTGCCTAATCTGTCTTCAGAGCCCTCACATTTACCACAGTGCTTGGAACAGATATGGGGTTTGATAACGGAATAGTGTGAATGAAAGAGAAGGCAGAGATCCAGTTTCCATACTGACCTCTCCCACTTGCTGTGAGAGGTCACTGCTGCTCAGTCAACACTGCAAGTCAGGTAAGGAGCATCACAATGTGATTTACCAATTAATCATTAGAGCAACTAACATTTACTTAATGGCTGGTAGAGAGGAGGACATTTAAAGAAAGAGTAATATATTTGCATTTTCTTAGTCTGAAAATATCTGTAATGGTTCTGGAGAAGGGATGAGGTACACACACACACAAACACACACACACATACTGCTTAATATGTATATAAAGGAATAATAATCAGTCCTGCTGCTATATAGTCAAGTGAGCATATTTGATGAAACAAAACATAATTTTTTCTTTGATGCCTATAAATAAACCTCTAAGATCATCTAAGTAATTTAAAGTACTGAATGGGAATTTTACATACATGTGGACTACACATCAATGCAGGTAGAAAACTCTTTTTAAAAGGTTAGAATTTGTTATCTAAAGCCATACCAACATAATAGAGCCTGAGCTGGTCAAAAGCCTGGCCTGTGGTGGCACAGTGGATAGAGTGTTGAACTGAAATGCCGAGGTCACCAGTTCGAAATGCTGGGCTTGCCCAGCCAAGGCATATACGACTAGCAACAAGCAAGCAATGAAAACTACACTGCAGCAACTATACTTCTCGTTCTCCCCAAAACCCTTCCCCATTCTCCTCTCTGTAAAATCAATAAATAAAATCTTAAAAAAAGTTAGAAATTGTTCCTATAATTAAAGAAGTTAAATTATAGATGACATACAATATTATATTAGTTTCAGGTGTACAATATAGTGATGTCACATTTATTCTGTATTTTTTTTATTGTTTAAGGGTAAAATGCCTTTTAACAAAAACTTCAGGTCAAGGAAAAGCATGCCCATCTAATTTGTAAGTGCTTGTATTGGAAAATGATAAGCTAATGTAAATTAACCATATGACTAAAAGTAATTCACAAATCTTTCTAACTATACCTTTGTGGTGGTTAGAGTCACCAGTTGCAAAAAGTAGCCATAGTTACTGTCAGATGTGAGAAAAAATAAAAACCATACAACTTCAGAGCTCATCCTCTGATGAAGTGGAAGGGGGATCCTGAATGGTGAATGTAATCTAATTCTAGCCACATGGGTTTTAATTCACAGGAAAAGACTTGATTAGAGGTAGAACTCTGGTGCTATACATTGTGTGAGTGCTCAGTGAGAGAACAGATGCTATTAAGGATCTTAATATATTCATATAATATCCTCTGTGGAAGGTTTAAAAGGAAATATTAGAACTAAGCTGGCTTAATGTATGTAATAAAAAATTTGTAATATTTTGGTAAAATACTTAGCTTTCAAATGATAGATTAAGAAAAACTACTACATAGAGAGTTGCAGCTTCTATTTTATAGTCTAGCAAATATATTTGTTTGTATAACTAAAAAAGACTGGAACACTCTCATTTTATATAAGTATTATAGTAAATATTCAACCAAGTTATTGATGAGCTTTCTTACCATTCTTAGATTTAAAGCTTCCTACAACAATGTCTAGTTATTTATGTATACTAGTAATTAGTAACTTCTGTGAAATTATATTATTTCCAAATATTGATTAAAACATTTTATAAATATTTTTGGAATCAAGCACTGAGCATTTGATTAAAAAACTTCTATCTTTGAAAAGCACAAAAATATACTACTACTAGAGACCTGCCTGAAGAGAGTAGAATGTATATATATTTAAAACGAGTATGCACAGCTTAATCATGATTTTTCCTTACATGACAGGTTATTTATTTTTACATTTACATATCAGCAAATCTTCATAATAGTATATGTGGATTTCACTCTGTTTTGAACATCTTTTTATGCCAATGGTTTATTTATTTTCATTTAAAAATGAAAGTGAAATTCCCTTATTAACCAATAACATCTTTCTTGTTTGCACTTACTCATTCTTTCTGCCCATGTGGGTCTCACTTCTAAGCTCATTCAAAATGATGTTTTCCAAGCCTGTGCCACATGACTTGTTCATATAAATGGAGCAAATTAAACTGTCTCCACATATACCCTGTCACATTTGTAGCCCTGATTCCTCTCTTTAACACGTGGCCAAGACACCGTATTATCTGCCTGCAGAGGTTGACCTCAGGATATTAGATTCTGCCACATAGCTCTCTTGCACTAAACCGAGGGGAAACACTTAATCACCCCTGCCTTTTCAGGAAAAAAAAATCAACTTTAAATTTGCCATGATGAAAAATCAATAAACCAGTAATTGCCTGGCTTATCATTGTGTGGAGGAACAAATTGGGAAGTGAAGCTCAGTGTCCACACAGATTTCAGTGAGACACACGGAGTTTCAGGATCACTAAGCTGGAAAAGAAAGGGTCTCAGAGTGATAATTAAATCTACTCATGCTGATTTTCTGCCAAATTTATTTCCCAAGAGTATATAAAAATGCTCCACTGCTTACTAGTCAGGGATAACTAATCAAATCAACATTACACAAACATATTCAAGAAACAAAAAATGCAAATTCAAGATGGTAGGCATCAAAATAATACATTCTCAAGAATGAATATTAATGTAAAGGTTCTTTAAAATAAAATAATTTACTTAAATTTGTCTTTTTAAGACTTCAAGTTTATGTCTTTGATGTGTAAATGCTCATAAAAATTTTAATTTCATCAGCCAATACCATATTTTAATTACTTCATAACCTTTCAACTCTGAATTCTAAAAATTTATAATTAAGCAGCAATATTTAAAAATAAATCTCAAACTATGAAACATTAAGTAATTTAAATTCCCAGAATAATCTTTCTAGCTCATTTTATTTGGGTTCTCTATGCTTTGCTGATGCAAATATATGCTATCACTCTAAATTAGTCCATTATTTCCATATATTTCCACCACATTGAATGTTAACTACCTAGACCTGTCATCTAAAATAGGACTTACAAATAATCACAGATCTATTGTCTATAAAATAAAATGAGAAATATACATCGTCATCTTTCCTACAAGGAAAATATACCAGCTGACAATATTACTATAAATGTTTAGTGGTTTAAAAATTATTGCTACTAACAGACCTAATTTAATGCAGCAAATTACTATAGTTCCAATGGAAGTGCAAATGTAATCACACTCAAACATTCACATTAAGAGGAGGAAAGAAGATGAAGCTTTTTCTTTTTCTTTTGTTAAAAAATGATTTTATGTGTGTCCTTCAACTGGCTACTGGGATATGATGATTAAAACATTTAAAATAGCACAAGCCCCCCAGACTCTAATCTGAAGCTCAGGTCAGCTGTCTGTAGATTCTAATTTGTCCTCCATTTGTATTCATGACAAGAAAAAACTGAATATTTAATAGCAAACCAGCAGGAGGGGGTACTGTGGGTTTAGAGGTTAAATAATTTTATTTCTGTGCAGATTACATGTAACATCCAACATCTAATCTCACACCTGATCTGGCAATAAAAATAATGTAGGAACACTATAACTGTAAAATAGGGAGCAGGAACTTCTTTCCAACAGGCTGAGGAGCATTAATTTTATTTAAAGTATTACATTTGTTACTATATTTCTAAGGCCTAACTTTTCAATAATAAAGGTGAAAATGACTTTACAAAGCATGAGAAAGGTGTAATATCTAACTTCTGTAATGAGGAGTAGAGAGTCCATCCATTCTAGCTTACTAAAAAGCAGTGAAATATGCTAAAAAATATAAAGATACGGAGGGGACTTTAAGAAGTTTTCTAGTCCTTTCTTCTGCCTTTAGGTAAGACTACATCTAAACAGAGCTTTATTTTGATCTAAGATAAACTTCCATCTGCGGAAAAATCTAATGGCTATTTTAGGAGAACTGCTTATTACTGTTAGGTAAGAGAACAATTAAATGGAGAACTAGAAGTTGAAAAACTCAATTTCTAGTTTAATATCATGGACTTGATTATAAAGTTTACATTAAAAGTTGAATTAAAATATAATTTTTGGATTAAGATTTATGTTACACTGGTAAAACAAAGATTATTAGACTTTTAATAATATAAAAATATGCAGGTATACAAATACATTTTGATTTTATCATTTTCAATCTTTTTTTTAAATTCAGTGCAGTGGGAAGAGGGGAGGCAGAGACAGACTCCCACATGCGCCCCAACCAGGATCCACCTGGCAAGCCCACTAGGGGGTGATGCTCTGCCCATTTGGGGCATTGCGCCATTGCTCAGCAACTAAGCTCTTAGCACCTGAGGCAGAGGCCATGAAGCCATCTTCAGTGCCTGGGGCCAACTTGCTCCAATCAAGCTATGGCAGCAGGAGGGGAAGAGGGAGAGAGAGAGACAGAGAGAGAGAGAGAGATATAGAGAGAGAGAAGTGTGAGGGGGAGGGGTAGAGAAGCAGATGGGTGCCTCTTCTCTGTGCCCTGACTGGGAATTGAACCCAAGACATCCACACATTGGGCCAATGCTCCACCACTGTGCCAAACGGCCAGGGCCTCAATCTTTTGTTTTATTATATTTTGGATAAGATCGTCAGCATCTATGTCAACCTATTTTTTTTCTTCTACTCAGTGGTCACTTTCTCTTCATAAATGTGAAGTTTATCAACACTAATTTGTAATTCACTTTTAAAAAAGAATTTATTCAATAAAACTGAGGACAAAAACAAACACATTCAGACAATAAACAGGAAATATAACACTAATGGTTTTTATTAAACTATCTAGTAGATTGTTAAGATCCAATGTCACATTTTCAAAATGAACTTGGTACTCTGAGTTTTTAGAATTCCTTGAGGAGTCATCATTTTAAATTATTACACTAATTGCCCTGTCCTGGGTGCTGGTATACCCAAAGTCAACACAAGCATGGTCTCTGCTCTTTTGCAACTCAAATCCTGGGGGCACACATATAATTATTATTATTCAAATGATAAAAAGCAAGGGAGTTATCCAATTATAAAATGGAAACAGTATAAAAAGAAAAGCAGATGCTGTCCATGTTTTCAAGAAGCTCTAGACATTTTTTTTTTTTGTATTTTTCTGAAGCTGGAAACGGGGAGAGACAGACAGACTCCCACATGCGCCCGACCGGGATCCACCCGGCACGCCCACCAGGGGGCGACGCTCTGCCCACCAGGGGGCGATGCTCTGCCCCTCCGGGGCGTCGCTCTGCCGCGACCATAGCCACTCCAGCGCCTGGGGCAGAGGCCAAGGAGCCATCCCCAGCGCCTGGGCCATCCTTGCTCCAATGGAGCCTTGGCTGCGGGAGGGGAAGAGAGACAGAGAGGAAGGAGGGGGGGGGTGGAGAAGCAAATGGGCGCCTCTCCTATGTGCCCTGGCCGGGAATCGAACCCGGGTCCCCCGCACGCCAGGCCGACGCTCCACCGCTGAGCCAACCGGCCAGGGCCGAAATTTTTTTTATATACAGATTCACATTCAAAAAAGTCTTTTTTATTATTATTACTTTTGCTTGATTCTTGTCTTTCTTTAGTTTGGGACACAGCAGTTCTGTAGGCTGCTTTGCTCTACCTCTCTCAAGGATTGGCAACTTCAATGTAGCTGATATGGTTAAGGTAAAAAAACCCAGAATTTAAACACTATTGACCAATCTGAATTTCAAAGTTACAGGCTTTCCCCAACTTAGTTTCTATTCTCTTGTGTGATCTGTGTAAACAATTTAACCATTTGTGACTCAATTTTCCAATGTATAAGACTGGAGAGCTAGACTAGAAAATCAAGTTTATTCAATGAGCAAGTTTTAGTGAGTGCCCATGATTTATCTTTTAGTGTTTTGCTGTGTGAACATAACATTATAGGTGTCCTGAGTGCATGAAACACATCATCCATTCTATCTCTATGGGTACTGGGAAGTGGTGGGAGCCACAGACAGCTATGCCTGACACCTGACATTACTTAGATATACGTTTAACAAAGAGCAGTCTATGGTGATCAAGAAAATTGTGAACAATTTCTCTGCGGCTGAGTCAAAGGACATTATAAATAACACTGCTTCCTAACAGCCCACAAACCAGCCTATAAGAATCAAGTTCAAATGCAGGTGGCTTTCTGTTTCTAAGGGCTCAGTACTGTCTTTTCTTCTAAATTTTTTATTTGAATATCTTAATTTTGTTGATTAGATTCAAATCAGCAGTTTATAGTGTCTCTGATTTCATTTCCTCAAAGAGTCACAGAGTTCTTATGTAAACAGAGCTGGGATAATATGTTCTGGATCATGCGGATTGCAATACCCTTGGAAAGTCACTTCACAACAATGAATTAAATCAGGTTTAAAAGCATAATGATATAGCTCTGTAATCAGTCATAGACTTTAAAGATAATCTAAGAGAGTTTTAAAAAGTGCAAAGAATTTTGTCTTATTTTGCAGTGGAAGTGGAATTAAGGTGGTATTTTTCCAAAACAAAAACAAAAAACCAATTCACATGCATTTATAGTTTTTGTGATAGCCACATTTCAAGGTAAAATAGTTCAAAGGCCAATTCACGTAAAATGCAAATTTAATATTGTTTCAGTACACTGCAGTTATACCCTAATGCCAGTTATTGATAAGCAGACTATGGTGTTTATAGTTTGCTTAATTTCCATCCAAGAGACTGTAATATAAAAATTAGAACCACCCCCAATCTTCTCATTCAGAAGACTTTCAAATCCAATGCCTACATTTCTTTATCTGCAAATACCTCCATAGGTATTTTACTTATAAAAGGTATTTAAAACATCTCTTGACTTTAAATACATTAAATTCTAGATTAATTAAATGATCAGGCTAATTAAAGTCTAAATTAATCTAGAGAGAATAAAACACTTTTAAAATGTACAACTGGTTGACCTCAACTTTAGGGATTTTTATTCTTTAAAAATGAATTAGAAAATAATTTGTATTTATGATATATCTCTATCCTTCCAATGTAACTGATCACAAAGCTTCTAAAATAACACACATTTCTTTAAATTATAGTTAGGATTTTATTACACCCAGATATACCAAGAGATGAACAAATTTAACTTTTAGGAAAAAAAAAAAGTCTCATTTACTCTTTGTATGATTTCTTATTCTTTCTTCCCATGGAGGGAAATTCCGCCTCGTTCCAAAGGTGAACACTAAGCAAACACATGTGAAAGGTGAACCTGAAGCTGCTAACCAGTTACCCTTGATTTGTGCTAAGGAAAACATTCTTTTGAATAAAAACATTGAAAGCAAGATCTGTAATTTTAAAAATGAAGAGAAAATGAGGGGTAATCAGGATTTCTAGACTAACATTTGATACCTATTGGCTCAAAAATCTGTTAGTAATAAGACCAATGTCAAGGGTGTGATGGATCAGTTAAGTCATTTTATAGCTACCAGCAATATCCCCAACTTGACTGCCCTAACAAGTCTGTGTGGTTTATCACAGAATGTCACAGGCTTTTATTAGCTCATCATTATTAGAGACATCATTAATGGGAAAATATGAGCAGCAAACATTAGGAGTGACTATTCTGAGTAAGGACTGAAAGCCTGAGATTACAAAGAAGGATGAGAGGAGATAGATAAAATAATGTGATTGATTTGAAAAACAAACCAGTACACATAAGTGTTTTTCCTTCAAACATCATTTATTTAAATGATATTCATTGCTTTAATACTTTGACTTTCTTAGCCTACCATACAACCACAATATTTTTTTCATAGTCTACCAAACAATCTCTTGAATAATTTAAATGTTGTCAAACACACAATCCTTGGAGGCTGGATTATATGTGTCAGTATTTTTAGACATTTGGAGTCATAACCGGTGAACAAAGTGAGTTATCAAGCTTGGTTAAACTGTTCTTAGTAAGGCAACAACAAAATCAAAATTGGGTGATACTATAAGGTCACAAGGCTTAATCCATTGTATGTCTTGAAAACCGATTCCACTGAAGGAGACAATAACTTGGGTGCATTAAAGCCAATGTCATTTGTAAAAAACATAATATAGCACCTCAAATTATTAGCTACAAAATTGAATGGTTTAGACCAGTGGTTCAAAAATGCCAATCTACAGCTTGGTGTTGGCTGGCTGGTTAAATGACTACCACTGGGCCTGTCTTGAGTTTTTGGTCTGAGGTGAGGCCTGGGAATAGGTATACTATATATATTTAAAAAGACCTCAAGGATATTTGATGACTGTACCCACAGGCACTTGCTTCTATTATTTGTTTGATACTATCTCATTAATCCCTGGATTTATAAAATTTATTATAATTAGTAATTCTAAAAATAAGGACTCATACCAAATTAATCCATAATGATAAAATGCCATATGATGCTGATTATCTTCCATAAATTTGTTTTCTTTTTGTTAATATGTTTCTTTTGCTTAGTTTTCTCCTTTTATCTTTTAGTCAACAACCTTGTACACATTAAAAACTGAAAACAATAGCACTCTCCATTTTCAACCTCTTTCTTTGGATACACTTCTTTCACAAAATAACTACTGAGGACTTTATATTTTAAAATTGAAAATAAAAGAATTTCTAGATTAAACAAACTAGATTTCTGATTCATAATCATTTACACTAACAAGTTGTTTTTTTTTTTACTTCAGACATGCACCCAGGTTTTGACCTTATTAGTTCAGCTACTGCTAAAAAACAACTTGGTGGGAAGGGAAGAGGGAGTTATAAAGTGATATCCTACCTCTGTAGACACACAAGACAGTCCCTGCCAGTAAGAGATAACTCTTGATAAGTAACACAGGCTCTCTATAGATACATAAGATGAACATCAAAACAAATATATTGATAACTTTATGTAGGAGGGGAAGAGAAGTAGTCAGAATTGTGTTTTTGTATGATGTTATGACAGTCCCAATTTCATTATGTCTAGTAGTTTAACAAATTAAGGCTCTTTTCTTACTCTCATCTCTACAACAAAAATTACTACTCATTTATTTTTTTTAAGTTCATAGATGTGAGACAGAATTTGGTAATAATGTAAAATAATTCTGACATTCTTGGAGAAAACACTAATAATTTTTAACTTGCCAAAGTAGTTAGAGTGATAAGATGGTATATAATACAAATTTACAAATGTTAGCTGGCAAGAGATTAAACTACACTATTTACATTTTCACATCTCTTATTAAACAAATACAACGTTGAACAATTAAAAATTTAAGAATATTGATTTACAAGAGTGGGATTTATCATGAAAAAGAAGAAACCAAGACTGTATTAGTTCGAAAGGTATGTATATTCATTCAAAATTCTGCTCAAATGTCATATTATTATAGACTGTTCCTGAAGATACTATAAACAATGGCATCCCTCCCCCTTCCTCTTTCACCAATGTTCTACTGTTTTCCCTGCCAGCTGTCATCTTTTCTTATATTTAGTTACTTATGTTTATTATATATCTCTCTCTACTAGAATGTGCTTCATGTTCTGTTTTCTACTATAGCCCAGAACTAGAATAGTGTATTTGTTAAACAATAAATAATTAACAATTGTAATAAATACTATGAAAAAAAATAGCATGAGGTGCTAGAAGAGAGCATCATAATTAATTGTGAGCAAAGGATATAGTTCCTCTAAAGACACAATATTTAAGCTGGCACCAGAAGTACTGGGATGTATTAGCCAGGCAAAGAAAAGGGAGAAATTTCCATCTTTCTAGGTGAAGGCTCTAAGAAGAATTGTTTTTTTTTACTTTTCTGGAGCAAGGGAAGAGACCAACTGAAGCTTGGTAAGCATTTACTGTTCCCACCATGATTTCAGAACATTTGTCTCTACAGGCATTTCATATAAATGGAATCATACAACATTCAGTCTTTCCTGTCTAACTTCTTCAATCTAGCACAATGTTTTTCAGTCTCATTCATGTTCTAATATGTAACATGTATTTCATTCCTTGTTATTGCTGAATAGTATTTATTAGATGAATATACCACATCTTGTTGATGGATATTTTTGTTTCTACTTTTTGGCTACTGTGAATAATGCCTTTGAATCTAATCCATTTTCTCTCCTGTTTTGATTTTCTCTTTGTGTTTGGTTTATATAACGTTTATTGTAACATGCTTAGGTTCCAGCTTTCATTGTATGTGCCTTGACAAGAGTTTGTAGTGCTTCATTAGTGTAGCTTGATGTCTTCTGAAAGCTTTGAAAAATTCTCAGACATATCTAGTTAAATACTGCTTATTTTAAATCTCTATCTTTTTCTGGGACTACAATTATACTCATTGTAAAACTTTCATCATATCCCTGACATCTTTTTTTTTTAAGTTTTTAAAGAAATTTTATTTATTCATTTTAGAGAGGAGAGAGAAAGAGAGAGAGAGAGAGAGACAGAGAGAGAAGGTGGGGAGAAGCTGGAAGCATCAACTCCCATATGTCCCTTGACCAGGCAAGCCCAGGGTTTCGAACCGGCAACCTCAGCATTTCCAGGTCGACGCTTTATCCACTGCGCCACCACAGGTCAGGCCTCCCTTACATCTCTTAAGCTCCTTCCTGTAGTTTCCATGCTGTTATTTTTCAGTGCTTCATTCAAGATGTTTTCCTCTACTCCATCTAGCAATACTCTAATTTATTTCTGTTCTGCCTTGCTGAAACTTAAGCCCTCATTAAGTTCTTGATTTCAGTCAATTTACTTTTCCAGTATTCTCAATACTTTCTTTTGATTTTTTAAATACTTTCCAAGTCTCACCTGAAGTTGGCTTTTATTTCCATGAACAAATTAGTAGAGTGATGTTAAACTCTGTATCTAACAACTCCATTATTTAGATCCTCTGTGTATCTATTCCTACTGACTATTGTTTCTCTTGTCCTCTTGTTTCTCATGATCTTTTTAATCTTATCTTGTTTTTTTCATACACCTGGTTATTTTTAATGGATGTCATATTGAAACAACTATAAAGATAATCTAAAGCAGGGGTCCCCAAACTTTTTACACAGGGGGCCAGTTCACTGTCCCTCAGACCGTTGGAGGGCCGGACTATAAAAAAAACTATGAACAAATTCCTATGCACACTGCACATATCTTATTTTAAAGTAAAAAAACAAAACGGGAACAAATACAATATTTAAAATAAAGGACAAGTAAATTTAAATCAATAAACTGACCAATATTTCAATGGGAACTATGCTCCTCTCACTGACCACCAATGAAAGAGGTACCCTTCCAGAAGTGCGGCGGGGGCCGGATAAATGGCCTAAGGGGGCCGCATGTGATCTGCGGGCCGTAGTTTGGGGACCCCTGATCTAAAGCTTCCAATAGTGCTACCTTCTTTCAGAAAGAATTTATATTTTGTTCTGGTAATGAACTGGGGCACCAGCAAATTTGAATCAACTTAATTCAATCAGGAATCAAAATTCAAAGCTGGGCTGCAGTTTCTATGAGGGCTATATCTGGTTAATGCTGACTTTTAGGGAGTAATCTGTTAAGAGTCCAAAGCAAAGCCTGGTGCTTTCATCAGCATCTTCCCTTTCTCTACTGGCTCTGAACTCCAGATTTTGTCCCCCTAGTTCTATGAGTTTCTCAAAGGGTCTGCCTAGATTCTTAACCTAACAGTGACTTCTTCAAGAATAGCAGATAAATGCCACAACTGTAATCATCTTTAGGGAAAAACTGACTCCAAATATTGAATTCCACCTTCTTTCCTGGAACTGGGACCCACACTTTTCCACTGGCTTTGTAACTCTCTGATGCCTTCACATATATGTTTTAACATTTTGGCCAGCTTTTCTATCTGTTCTGAGAAGGAGGGTGAGTTCAAATAAGCTAGTTCCACCACATTATCTTCTTCCCGTAAGTTTTGATATATGGTTTTATATTTTCCACCATGATTTCCTTTTCTTACCTATGAATTACTGAGGAGTGCTAAAGTATTTTTAAAATAAATAATAAAAGAGCAACAACTAATATTTTATAAAGTCTATAAAATAGTTTCAAACCTACTATATCACAACTATAGTATATTCTCACATGATAGACAATTATCCTTATTTATGAACAGGTAGGGAAACTGAGTTTAAAGGGTCCACCTTAGGTCACACTGAGGATGAGAAAACACTAATCCCTATTTAATTCACTGTATTCAATTAATTGTTTTAATACTTATTTTCTGTCTTCCCCTCCAGAATGTAGGCTCTTAGAGTGCAGAAGCCTCAATTTCCTTTTTCACTGCTCTATTCATATAGCTTAGAACAGTGCCCGGAATGTACTGGTTTGTCAGTAACCTTTTTTTTTAAAATTAATTTTAATGAGGTGACATTGATAAATCAGGGTACATATGTTCAGAGAAAACATCTCCAGATTATTTTGACATTTGATTATGTTGCATACCCCTCACTCAAAGTCAAATTGTCTTCCGTCACCTTCTATCTGGTTTTCTTTGTGCCCCTCCCCTCCCCCCACCTCCTCCTTTACCTTTCTCCCCCCCCCCATTACCATCACATTCTTTTTTTTTTTGTATTTTTCTGAAGCTGGAAACGGGGAGAGACAGTCAGACAGACTCCCGCATGTGCCCGACCGGGATCCACCCAGCACGCCCACCAGGGGCGACGCTCTGCCGCGACCAGAGCCACTCGAGCGCCTGGGGCAGAGGCCAAGGAGCCATCCCCAGCGCCCGGGCCATCTTTGCTCCAATGGAGCCTTGGCTGTGGGAGGGGAAGAGAGAGACAGAGAGGAAGGAGGGGGGGGTGGAGAAGCAAATGGGCACTTCTCCTATGTGCCTTGGCCGGGAACCAAACCCGGGTCCCCTGCACGCCAGGCCAACGCTCTACCGCTGAGCCAACCGGCCAGGGCCATTTTTTTTTTTTTTTACCATCACATTCTTGTCCATGTCTCTCAGTCTCATTTTTATGTCCCATCTATGAATGGATTCATATAGTTCTTAGTTTTTTCTGATTTAATTATTTCACTCAGTATAATGTTATCAAGGTCCATCCATGTTACTGTAAATCAGTGGTCCCCAACCCCCGGGCCGGTACAGGTCCATGGGCCATTTGGTACCGCTCCACAGAGAAAGAATAAATAAGTTACATTATTTCCATTTTATTTATATTTAAGTCTGAACAATGTTTTATTTTTAAAAAATGACCAGATTCCCTCTGTTACATCTGTCTAAGACTCAATCTTGACGCTTGTCTCGGTCACGTGATACATTTATCCGTCCCACCCTAAAGGCCAGTCCGTGAAAATATTTTCTGACATTAAACTGGTCCATGGCCCAAAAAAGGTTAGGGAGCACTGCTGTAAATGATCCGATGTCATTATTTCTTATGGCTGAGTAGTATTCCATAGTATATATGTACCAAAGTATATATATACTATGGTACACCATAGTATATAAGTGTACCACTTGTCCACTGATGTACACTTAAACTGTTTCCAGATTTTCCCTATTGTGAACAATGCTGCCATAAACATGGGGGTGTATTTCTCCTTTTGGAACAGTGCTATGGTGTTCTTAGGAAATATTTCTAAAAGTGGGATAGCTGGGTCAAAAGGCAGTTTGATTTTTAATTTTTTGAGGAATCTCCATACTGTTTTCTACAGTGGCTGCACCCGTCTGCATTCCCACCAGCAGTGCAGGAGGGTTCCCTTTTCTCCACATCCTCACCAGCACTTATTCTGTGTTGTTTTGTTGATGAGCGCCATTCTGACTGGTGTGAGATGATATCTCATTGTGGTTTTAATTGGCATTTCTCTAATGATTAGTGATGTTGAGCATTTTTTCATATGCCTATTGGACATCTGTATATACTACAAGGCCATTGTACTCAAAACAGCCTGGCACTGGCATAAGAACAGGCATATAGATCAATGGAACAGAACAGAGAACCCAGAAATAAACCCACAGCTCTATGGACAACTGATATTTGACAAAGGAGGTAAGAGCATACAGTGGAGTAAAGACAGCCTCTTTAATAAATGTTGTTGGGAAAATTGGATATCTACCTGCAAAAAAATGAAACTAGACCACCAACTTACACCATTCACAAAAATCAACTCAAAGTGGATAAAAGACTTGAATGTAAGCCATGAAACCATGCTCATCTTGGAAGAAAACATAGGCAGTAAGCTCTCTGACATCTCTCGCAGCAATATATTTGTTGATTTATCTCCATGGGCAAGCTAAATAAAGGACAGGATGAACAAATGGGACTATATCAAACTAAAAAGCTTTTTTACAGCTAAAGACAATAACAGAATAAAAAGACAAACTACACAACAGGAGAACATATTTGACAATATGTCTGATAAGGGGTTAATAACAAAAATTTATAAAGAACTTGTAAAACTCAACACCAGGAAGACAAATAATCCAATCAAAAAACGGGCAAAAGAAATGGTCAGTAAGCTTTTTGAGTTAATAAAAGTTATTAAAGAAATGCATGCTAAAGGATGAGCATTATACCCTTTCGTGTTACAATTCTGAGTGATAGCATATTTATACAATACTATGCAGTTATGAAGTGATTTTTAAATATTATATGCTATTTGTATTTATAACAATTGTAGGCAAATTTTATCATCTTCCTCACTTTAGAGTCACAATGAAGTTAAGGGACTTGCTTAGTCATGGAGCCAGTAAATGGCAGAGCTGAGATTCTGAACCTTAATCTCTTACTATAACCAGAAGGAGCTAGGGCTATTTCCACTAGAGTACAATTGACCATGTATTGCAATGGCTCCCCTAGATTACTGCCAGGATTGTACACAAGTAGGCATTCAATATGTATGTCAGCTTCCTAATTTTTAATTTATTTCAGAAATATCTCATTAAAAAAAGCTATAGTTCTTAGCTCATCTTGAAATTTGTGGGTATAGAGCACAAAAAACATTTAAATTGTTAATGCATTACAATGGTCAGTCACTGGAGGCCTGGCAATGGTTAAATGGTTATCAGTGTATCTTTGTTCCGTATACATGAACATCTAACTGAAAATAAGTAAAATGTGATCTAAATTGGCTTCCAAGTCCATACAGGGTATTGCTGAATGCATATGAAGCAAAAACATTATTAATAAAGTTATTAGGAAAATGAGGAATTCTTTGGTTTATTAAAGTTAGTTAAAAATGAAATAGTACACATTTACTAAAAGCTTCAGAACTAATGAATAAATGATATATAATATAATACAGATAAAACTGTACATGAAAGAAAGGTTAAAACTATTTAAAAGTCGAGTTCTTGGGCCTGACCAGTTTGCTCAGTGCTAGAGCATCGGCCTGGCGTGTAGAAGTCCCGGGTTCGATTCCTGGTCAGGGCATGCAGGAGAAATGACCATCTGCTTCTCTACCCCTCCCCCAATCTTTCTGTCTCTTCCCCTCCTGCAGTCATAGCTTGAATGTTTTGAGCAAAGTTGGCCCCGGGTGCTGAGGATGGCTGCATGGCCTTGCCTCAGACACTAAAATAGCCTGGTTGCCAGGCAATGAAGCCAACTGCCCAGATGGGCAGAGCATTGCCTGGTATGGGGCTTGCTAGAAGGATCCCAGTCAGGGCAGAGGCAGAAGTCTGTCTCTGCCTCCCTCCTTTCACTTAATAATAAATAAATGAATAAATAAAAATAAAAATCAAGTTCTTGCACACTTGGAATCAAGGGGACTATAGAGGACAAATCATCACTGAGAAAAGTAAGACAGATTGAGTGATGTCACGGAAACGGCGCCGTGAGCAGCGCGTCCGACAGATCTCCCCAAAATCACAACAAATTTATCAACTAGAAACAGAAAAATTTATCCTCGGAGCATTCCGGAGTTCCACACAAACTGAAAGCGAAAGGACTGTTATCACTTGAATCTGAGAGAGAGGGTGTGGAGAAAGCTAACTACCGCAGGGACGTTCATTCAAGCCGCGGAGGGAGTTCGCCTGTGGTGAGTCGGCCCACACTCGGGAGCGGTGAGCAGCCGCCGGCGCCCGCCCGGTCAGGTTGCAGAGCGAGCACCGCTAACGTTCCCAGCAGCCCGCGCACTGTGAGTGAGAGTCCCCAGCCACCGGTGCCTGGAGCACCCCTTTCGCACTCGTGCCCTACTGGCCCGCACACCAAGGGTGCCCCAATATCCTGCGCCCGGTGCGCCCTACTGGCCCGCACACCCAGGGTGCCCCATTATCCTGCGCCCCGGTGCGCCCCAGCCGCCAGCAGCGGGGCGAGCGGGAGAGGCGCCAGGGCGGTCTTCCCTACTTGGGAGATTCTCTCCGTGGGCGGGGCACCTCACCCAGCCATTCAAGCTAACAATCAAGCATTGGGGGAGGGGCGCGCAGGCACCCTGAAATACCTTCGGGAGCACAGCTACGGACCCAATCACTGAAATTAGCTTAACCCATGAAATCTGCGCACCCACGGGCTCTAATTGATAAGATCTCTCTCAGTTCAGCGATCCAAGACAAGAGGCGTGATATTTCTTAGTGCCTCTCGCTAAAGGGGCGGGGGCAACTTCTGATTGTTAAAGCCTCCATATTCAGGGATAAACGCTAACAAGAGGGACTTGGCAGATAATAAGATCTTTACTACACTAGTCGCAAGCAGAGACTAGTGCCTCTTCTTCCCAGCCAAAACAGGCTACAAAGTGTGGAAAGCCTGGGTTGAGTGGTCCAACTGAATGCTAGGTGCTGAACAGTCACCTTGACAACAATTGACTCCCATCCCCGCCTGATTACACTGGAGGCTCTGACTGCCAGAGCCTTTCCCAAAGCCTTGTGCTGAGTGGGGATAGAGTGGGGATTTCCTAGCTCTTTGAGCCTCTTACTCCCCAGGCAGAAGCAGTAGCAGCCTTATACCTGGATCACCAGGCTGCTAATTCAGGAAGGGGGGACTAGGAGAGAGACTCCAGGAAAGCAAACTCTCTCATCGTTGGACCCTGCAAACGCCAACAAGCCTTGACTACCAGCAAGACTAAAGCCAATTATATGACATTGCCATAGAATCCCATCAACTGAAAATCCCTACCTAAGTGTGACACAGGGGCAGAGCCTGGGGTACAGAGTCACCGACCAGGAAGAGGGAGA
This sequence comes from Saccopteryx leptura, assembly GCF_036850995.1. Classification (NCBI taxonomy): domain Eukaryota; kingdom Metazoa; phylum Chordata; class Mammalia; order Chiroptera; family Emballonuridae; genus Saccopteryx; species Saccopteryx leptura. Next base: position 189,081,920 of record NC_089504.1, read on the forward strand.
GAAAAGAAAAAGGAAGAAGTTAACCTCTCAAAATCAAGGAAAATCCACAGACTTTACAACTTGTTCCACTAATTTTGTTGTTGTTGTTGTTTGTTTCTTCTATCTTATTGCCTTTATTATTATTATTTCTATTTCCTCCACCTCGGTCTTTCTATTCTCTGCCCATCTTATGCTTCCCTTTTCTTGAACTACACTACCCATGAGTGCTACATTTTATTTCTTATCTTCATCCTCACCCTCCTTTAAGGTTATACTCCAAAACACTTAACTCTCACTCTCTCCTCTTTTGTTTTTTTTTGTTTGTTTGTTTTGCTTCATTTTGTTTTTTTCTCTTCCTTTTTTTTTCTTCCTTCGTTTTTCTCTTTTTCTTATTTTTTCCTTTCTATTCGTTTTTTCTTTTCTCGTTTTACTTTTCCTCCCATTTAATCCTCAATCACGAACAAATTAGTTAATTTGGGACTCAAGGTTTTTTTCTTGGTTTTATTTTTCTTTTTAGCTTTTGTTTTTTTTTTTGTTTGTTTGTTTATTTTTGTGGCATTTTGGGTACTTTTTACATTGCTTTTTAACTCACTAGCATTCCTTCCAACCCAAGGTCTCCATTGTATTTAGTCTTCGCTCCACTTAATACAACAGATTTTTACTTATTATTTTTATTTTTTTTCTTTATTATTCTTTTTTTTTTCTCCTTTTTTCTGGTTCCCTCTTATCCCTCTCATTATATCTCTTAGTCGACCATCACTTACAAGCAAATCATCTCATGCTTGTCTAAGATTTTTTTCCTTTTTTTTTTTTTTTTTGCATTTAGTAGGTCCCTACTCCCTTTTTTTTGCCCCTTGAACTCTTCACCCCAAATCAGGCCCTCCATTATAGGCAGTCTTTGTTCCATTTAGCATAATATAATTCACAGGTCATCACGATATTTTCCTGAGGAGGGGAGAGGAGGGAAAGAGAAGAAAGAAAAAAGGGGGAAATAATAAATTATTACTGTTTTTTTTGTGGGGTGTTTTCCCTTTTTTTTTTTTTTTTTTTACTCTTTATTAATTCTAATTAGTAATTAGTGCTATCAACAAGACCACCCTCAGATGCCAATAAGAAAGAGGAAATCGAATATTATGGATACAAAAGAAAGAGAGGTAACACAAATAGATGTGGAAAAATCTATGGAGAAAAGACTTAACATATTGGAAGCCTTGGAGCTAAATGACAGAGAATTTAAAATAGAAATCTTAAAAATACTCAGAGATATACAAGAAAACACAGAAAGGCAATTTAGGGAGATCAGAAAACAACTCAATGAACACAAAGAATATATTACCAAGGAAATTGAAACTATAAAAACAAATCAAACAGAAATGAAAAACTCAATTCATGAGCTGAAAAACGAGGTAACAAGCTTAGCTAACAGAACAGCCCAGATAGAAGATAGGATTAGTGAAATAGAAGACAAACAACTTGAGGCACAACAGAGAGAAGAAGAAAGAGACTCAAAAATAATAAAAAACGAGAAAGCCCTACAGGAATTGTCTGACTCCATCAGAAAGAATAACATAAGAATAATAGGTATATCAGAGGGAGAAGAGAAAGAAAATGGAATGGAGAATATACTCAAACAAATAATAGACGAGAACTTCCCAAGCCTGTGGAAAGAACTAAAGCCTCAAATTCAAGAAGCAAACAGAACACCAAGTTTTCTTAACCCCAACAAAACCACTCCAAGGCACATCATAATAAAGATGACACAAACCAATGACAAAGAAAAAATTCTCAAGGCAGCCAGGTAAAAGAAGAGTACAACATATAAAGGAAGGCCTATTAGATTATCATCAGATTTCTCAGCAGAAACTCTACAAGCTAGAAGAGAGTGGACCCCAATATTTAAAGCCCTGAAAGAGAGGAACTTTCAGCCACGAATACTATACCCATCAAAGCTATCCTTCAAGTACGAAGGAGATATAAAAACATTCACAAATACAGAAAAGATGAGAGAATTTATCAGCAGAAAGCCCCCACTCCAGGAAATACTAAAGGGGGTTTTCCAACCAGATTCAAAGAACAAAAGAAAACAACACCATAAGTAGCAGCTCCACCAAGAACACAATAAAACCAAACTTAAACTGTGACAACAAAGGAAAAAAAGGGGGGTGAGGATGGAGATTAACAGTAGCAAAGGACGATGAAGTGCAGAAATACTCATAAGATAGGGTACTACAATGAATATGGTAGGTACCCTTTTCATTACTTAATGGTAACCACCCTTGAAAAAACCACCACAAAAACACTTGACTTAAAAAAGGTAGCAACAGAGGAAAGAAGTATGGAACACAAACAAACAAAAACAAATGATAGAAAAACAAAGGAGAAGAATCAAACAAGATACAAAACTAACAGAAAGCAATTTACAAAATGGCAGTAGGGAACCCACAAGTGTCAATAATTACACTAAATGTAAATGGATTAAACTTACCAATAAAAAGACACAGAGTAGCAGAATGAATTAAAAAAGAAAATCCAACTATATGCTGCCTACAAGAAACACATCTAAGCAACAAGGATAAAAACAAATTCAAAGTGAAAGGCTGGAAAACAATACTCCAAGCAAACTACACCCAAAAAAAGGCAGGTGTCGCAATACTCATATCTAATAATGCTGAATACGAGACAGAAAAAGTACTCAGAGACAAAAATGGTCATTTCATAATGATTAAGGGGAAGTTGAATCAAGAAGACATAACAATCCTTAATATATATGCACCAAACCAAGGAGCACCAAAATATATAAGACAGCTACTTATTGACCTTAAAACAAAAACTGACAAAAATACAATCATACTTGGAGACCTCAATACACCGCTGACGGCTCTAGATCGGTCATCCAAACAGAGAATCAATAAAGATATAGTGGCCTTAAACGAAAAACTAGAACAACTGGATATGATAGACATCTACAGGACACTTCATCCCAAAGCGACAGAGTATACATTTTTCTTTAGTGTACATGGAACATTCTCAAGAATTGACCATATGTTGGGCCACAAAGACAATATCAGCAAATTTAGAAAAATTGAAATTGTACCAAGCATATTTTCTGATCATAAAGCCTTGAAACTAGAATTCAACTGCAAAAAGGAGGGGGAAAAACCCACAAAAATGTGGAAACTAAACAACATACTTCTAAAAAATGAATGGGTCAAAGAAGAAATAAGCGCAGAGATCAAAAGATATATACAGACAAATGAAAATGAAAATACGACATATCAGAATCTCTGGGATGCAGCAAAAGCAGTAATAAGAGGAAAGTTCATATCACTTCAGGCCTATATGAACAAACAAGAGAGAGCCGAAGTAAACCACTTAACTTCACACCTTAAGGAACTAGAAAAAGAAGAACAAAGACAACCCAAAACCAGCCGAAGAAAGGAGATAATAAAAATCAGAGCAGAAATAAATGAAATAGAGAACAGAAAAACTATAGAAAAAATCAATAAAACAAGGAGCTGGTTCTTTGAAAAGATCAACAAAATTGACAAACCCTTGGCAAGACTCACCAAGGAAAAACGGCACAGGACTCAAATAAATAAAATCCAAAATGAAAGAGGAGAGATCACCACAGACATCATAGATATACAAAGAATTATTGTAGAATACTATGAAAAATTATATGCCACCAAATACAACAATCTAGAAGAAATGGATAAATTCCTAGAACAATACAACCTTCCTAGACTGAGTCATGAAGAAGCAGAAAGCCTAAACAGACCAATCAGCAGGGAGGAAATAGAAAAAACTATTAAAAACCTCCCCAAAAATAAAAGTCCAGGCCCAGACGGTTATACTAGTGAATTCTATCAAACATTCAAAGAAGACTTGGTACCTACCTATTCTACTCAAAGTCTTCCAAAAAATTGAAGAAGAAGCAATACTTCCAAACACATTTTATGAGGCCAACATAACCCTCATACCAAAACCTGGCAAGGATGGCACAAAGAAAGAAAACTACAGACCAATATCTCTAATGAATACAGATGCTAAAATACTAAACAAAATACTGGCAAACCGAATACAACAACATATTAAAAAAATAATACATCATGATCAAGTGGGATTCATCCCAGAATCTCAAGGATGGTTCAACATACGCAAAACGGTTAACGTAATACACCATATCAACAAAACAAAGAACAAAAACCACATGATCTTATCAATAGATGCAGAAAAGGCTTTTGATAAAATACAACACAATTTTATGTTTAAGACTCTCAACAAAATGGGTATAGAAGGAAAATATCTCAACATGATAAAGGCCATATATGATAAACCATCAGCCAACATCATATTAAACGGCATAAAACTGAGGACTTTCTACCTTAAATCAGGAACAAGACAGGGTTGTCCACTCTCTCCACTCTTATTTAACGTGGTGCTAGAAGTTCTGGCCAGAGCAATCAGACAAGACAAAGAAATAAAAGGCATCCATATCGGAAAAGAAGAAGTAAAGGTATCACTTTTTGCTGATGATATGATCCTATACATCGAAAACCCGAAGGACTCCACAAAAAGATTATTAGAAACAATAAACCAATACAGTAAGGTCGCAGGATACAAAATTAACATACAAAAGTCCATAGCCTTTCTATATGCCAACAATGAAATATTAGAAAACGAACTCAAAAAAATAATCCCCTTCACGATTGCAACAAAAAAAATAAAATACCTAGGAATAAACATAACAAAGAATGTAAAGGACCTATATAACGAAAACTACAAGGCATTATTAAGAGAAATAGAAAAAGACACAATGAGATGGAAAAATATTCCTTGTTCTTGGATAGGAAGAATAAATATAATTAAAATGGCCATATTACCCAAAGCAATATATAAATTTAATGCAATTCCCATCAAAATTCCTATGAGATTTTTTAAAGAAATGGAACAAAAAATCATCAGATTTATATGGAACTATAAAAAACCCTGAATAGCCAAAACAATCCTAAGGAAAAAGAATGAAGCTGGGGGCATTACAATACCTGACTTTAAACTATATTATAGGGTCACAATAATCAAAACAGCATGGTATTGGCAGAAAAATAGACACTCAGACCAATGGAACAGAACAGAAAGCCCAGAAATAAAACCACATATATATGGTCAAATAATCTTTGATAAAGGGGCCAACAACACACAATGGAGAAAAGAAAGCCTCTTCAACAAATGGTGTTGGGAAAACTGGAAAGCCACATGCAAAAGAATGAAACTCGACTATAGCCTGTCCCCGTATACTAAAATTAATTCAAAATGGATCAAAGACCTAAATATAAGACCTGAAACAATAAAGTACATAGAAGAAGACATAGGTACTAAAATCATTGACCTGAGTTTTAAAGAACATTTTATGAACTTGACTCCAAAGGCAAGAGAAGTGAAGGCAAAGATAAATGAATGGGACTACATCAGAATAAAAAGTTTTTGCTCAGCAAGAGAAACTGATATCAAAATAAACAGACAGCCAACTAAATGGGAAATGATATTTTCAAACAACAGCTCAGATAAGGGTCTAATATCCAAAATTTACAAAGAACTCATAAAATTCAACAACAAACAAACAAACAATCCAATAAAAAAATGGGAAGAGGACATGAACAGACACTTCTCCGAGGAAGAAATACAAATGGCCAACAGATATATGAAAAGATGCTCAGCTTCATTAGTTATTAGAGAAATGCAAATCAAAACTACAATGAGATACCACCTCACCCCTGTTAGATTAGCTATTATCAACAAGACGGGTAATAGCAAATGTTGGAGAGGCTGCGGAGAAAAGGGAACTCTCATCCACTGTTGGTGGGATTGTAAAGTAGTACAACCATTATGGAGGAAAGTATGGTGGTTCCTCAAAAAACTGCAAATATATGGGTATATACCCTACTGGGTATATACCCCAAAACCTCAGAAACATTGATACGTAAAGACACATGTAGCCCCATGTTCATTGCAGCATTGTTCACAGTGGCCAAGACATGGAAACAACCAAAAAGCCCTTCAATAGAAGACTGGATAAAGAAGATGTGGCACATATACACTATGGAATACTACTCAGCCATAAGAAATGATGACATCAGATCATTTACAGCAAAATGGTGGGATCTTGATAACTTTATACGGAGTGAAATAAGTAAATCAGAAAAAAACAAGAACTACATGATTTCATACATTGGTGGAATATAAAAATGAGACTAAGAGACATGGACATGAGTGTGGTGGTTACCAGGGGTGGAGGGAGGGAGGACATGGGAGGGAGGGAGGGAGAGAGTTAGGGGGAGGGGGAGGGGCACAGAGAACTAGATAGAGGGAGGCGGAGGACAATCTGACTTTGGGCGAGGGGTATGCAACATAATTTAATGACAAAATAACCTAGACATGTTTTCTTTGAATATATGTACCCTGATTTATTAATGTCATCCCATTATCATTAATAAAAATTTATTAAAAAAAAAAAAAAAAGAAAAGAAAAGTAAGACAGATGGTGGGCTAAATAACCGAGTGTCTGTTGTTGAGTCATTTTTGACCAAATAAGAACTTGAAGAAAATAATATGCAATAAAGCAATGCATTCAAACTAAGCAGATTCAGTTATTTAAAGAAAAGAGCTCTTCAATATTAGAGCTTATCTGTTAAAACACTATTCAGATATTTAAAGAAATTATTACATTATGAAAGATGTAGGACTACTAAATCCAATACATGGAACACAAATTTCCTAAAGGGCTATTTTAAATCTTGGAATAGAAGTACCTAATACAGAAAGACAAAGAAAGGAAGGCATAAATTTTCAAATATTTAAACCTAACAAGAAAATAGTATTATAATGAGTAGCCAATTCAAGACAATACAAAAAGGACAATCTTTATTTCCCTGTAACCTATTTATGTCAACATGCCAATGAATAAACAGTGTCTCCTAAATGATAACTATTAACTTTACTAACTTTACTTCCCTGAGGTCTCCTGAGGGGACAAAGGATACTTTAGAATCCCAAACATTCACTGTCTTCTCTGGTCTTAGGAGAGATCCCCCGAAAAGGGACTGCAGCAGTTCCCCCTGTATGTGGCTAAGACTAGGTGCTAAAATGTGCTTCAGCTGCACTAGGAGAGCCAGGCTCTCCGAGAATAAAACCTAAGAAACTAGATGCTTTGGTCTGGCTCTGGTCCAGGCTGTGAGGGCTGGTGTGGATTTGACGAGTGAGTGTGTTACACAGACAAGCCAGTCACTAGAAAGAAGAGCAAGGGAGAAATTATGAAAACACTTTGAAACATGTGCCTCTGAGGCTAGAGTACCTCACCTGTTAAGTACCCCAGAAATCCAAGTGAGGCAACGTAATATGGGTACAAATCTGAGGACCCGGAAAATAAACAAGTATAACTTAAGAGCTAGAGGGCACGATCCAGAGAGGAAGGTAAAGCATTGAGGATGACTGCACTGAGTCATATTTATTTGAACTCTAATCCTAAGGACTGTGATCTGTATAGGCTGTTTAAAGATGGAGGATGCATATTGGAGTCCCACTGCCTGGGTTTGAGTACTTGCTGCATTGCCTACTAGCTATTGAGCAAGTTATTAAGCACTCCGTGACAGCACAAACCTCAGAGTGTTCATGAGGATAAGGGAGTTCGAATATGTAAAGCACTTAGAACATTTCCTGGCACGTGTTTTTCCTTTCAGCTATTAGTACTTCAACCCCCACCTTTGCCAAAGGATTAACAACAACATAGATAAAATCAAGGCTAATCTATTTTCCCTCTTGTCAATCAGATGTGGTTCCAACTGAAACAAATGAGACTTGAACTACCTCATATTATGTTCAGATTGTCACTGTCCACTATTTCCATGAGTAATTTAGAATGGATTGCCTAACACTTTTGTAAACAAAAATATTTGAAGTAGAAAACTAACAGATGGGTAGAGCTATTTTGAATAAACATGGAGAAAGAACTAAAAAGCTACTATATGTATGCCACAGATAAGAAAATCATATTAGAAGTCAAAATGCAAAAAAAGACTATTATGCTTTTACTGCATTTAAAACATAATTAGAACCCTTAAATGCATACAGTATTAATATAAAAATAAAACCTAAGAGGTTATGCTAAAGCATTCAATGATACAAAAATAAATCAAAAGAATAAAAGTTGAAACAATTGTTAATACAATGTAGTAGAAACATTTTCAAACACATACAGAAAAAATGTGAAAGTTGAAGTCAAGCATTTAGTAGGTCAAAGAAAAAGAAAATGGAATTGAAAGATTTAATACTATTCATTTCTCCTAAAATATAATCTAGAATTAGAAAAAGTGCTTAGTTTTAAAGAAGGGTACTGTAAACCTAAACTTTAAATATTCAGTTGACTCTTACTCCAAATAATGTACCATTTACATAATACAGGTAAAATGGAGAGTCAGAGAGGAAATGGTTCAAAAAGAGAGCCCATACTGATGTACTAGTTCTACTCAGTAAGTGAACAATCTACTGAGCAGTGTAAGGACCATGAAAGGCACACTAAACGGGGGCCAATTGTTTAAAGGGTAGAAGGCAAAGCAGTAACCCTGGACAAGTTTCGGTGAGTAGCCTGACTTTTATCTTGGGTACATTTGTAAGTACACTTATGATATTGATTTAAGAAAACTCCAAGAAAAGAATTGCATAATAGTCAGGACATATTTGCAAGGCACAGATCTTGCTATGCTAACACAGTAGGTCTTTAAAAATAAGAGAGTGGATAAAGGGAGCTGGCAAATAATAGCTATCTACATTTTACCAAACCTCGGCTGCGTGTCTGTATGCTGACAAATTAAGAGATGAACTGTATTAATGATGTGATAGAGTGAATTACAGTAAATTACAGTGGCTTAAAGATTGGAAAAAAAAGTTATTATTCTTTCAGATGCAGAAATATATACACATGCATATAGAGATGTATCTCAGGCTTCAATTGCAGCTGGATTAATTATATAAAGCAAAATAAATATAGCTTAGACACAAATCATTTTCAGAAAGGTTAATTTGATAGCATTCAAGTCTCTAGGCAATCCACAAGAAAAGAAAATTGGAAGCAAACAACAACAAAGAATCTAGCTTGTGATTTACTTTTACCCACAAAGAATAAGCAAAGGAAAACTACTGAATAAAACATGTTTTATTTCTTAATTAGCATCATTAGATTGTTTTACCAGTAGAATTTTTTTTCAACATAATTTTCTTATGCTTTTTTGTATGCATAAAAAAAACTGAGTGAGCTCAGGTAAAGACCTGATTAGTCATACTAGCAAGTACTGATAGTATTAGAAATTCCTTGGTTTCTTTTTGAATGGCTATAAATTCTTTTGAGAAATACACAAATGGGTGAGGGCCTGACATAACAGAGTTGGGTTAGACTTTCTTTTTTCTTTTTTTTTTTAGAGAGAGAGAGAGAGAGAGAGAGAGGCAGGAAGGGATAGAGATGAAGAGATGAGAAGCATCAATTCTTCATTGCAGCATCTTAGTTGTTCATTGATTGCTTTATCTTATGTGCCTTGACCAGCAGGCTCCAGCCAAGCCAGTGATCCCTTGCTTAAGCCAATAACCTTGAGCAACCTTCGGGCTCAAGCCCACGATCATGGTGTCATGTTTATGATCCCAAGCTCAAGCCAGCGACCCCCCACTCAAGCTGGTGAGACTGCACTCAAGCCGGTGACCTTGGGGCTTTGAACCTGGGTCCTCAGCATCCCAGGCCAACACCCTATCCACTGCACCACCGCTTGGTCAAGAGAGTTAGACTTTTAATTAGGTTATTTGGAATTCACTACAATCTCAAAATAATTTACTTAAGTTGGATTTAAAAGAATGAAAGTTAAACTGGTCATCTATTCATTCATTCATTCATGCAATAATCAAGAAACTGAGTATCTACTACATGCTAGGCGTTGTGGATACTAAATCCTATATAATCCTAGAGTCTATATACATTAGTTAGGATGACAGATTTATAAAGATGCTAATTAAAACAGCTATAATTGGAGGGATGTGTTTTTCCAACTATTCTCAGATATTGAAATGAAAAAGGTTACTGTAGATCAGACTAAGTGCAAGGTCACTATGACTTAAAAGTCTAAATGAAAGATACTTTCAAAAGAATTACAATATTAACATTCAAGTATTTATAGTTACTTAAGACATTCTTAATAAAATATCCTTTTAAAGATGTTTAGGGCTGGCCTGTCGTGGCGCAGTGGATAAAGCGTCAAGCTGGAATGCTGAGGTCACTGGTTTGAAAACCTGGGCTTGTCTGGTCAAGGCATATATGGGAGTTGATGCTTCCTGCTCCTCCCCCCTTTTCTCTCTTTCTCTCTCTCTCTCTCTCCTTTCTAAAATGAATAAAGTCTTAAAAAAAAGATGTTCAATACCAATTTAATGATAAAAACAGATTATTAGAAATATCAGCTATCACCACATAAATGAGGGATTCTTAAGTGTTTAAAGTTTCTTTCACTAGAGCATGCATTTATATTATATATACTTCAAAATAATAAAACACATAGAAAGGTCAAGATTTGTGGTTCTCATATAAGTGCCCTCTTTTTTTCAACTGATTATGATTCCAATTAAGATTTGAATTAATGGGATTAGACTAATAACTACTACAAGATATAGTCACTGTGTTGGTTGGTAATAAGTACCACTCTTATAATTTGCAGTACCACAGTGTATTTTAAGGGCTATTATGTTATCAATTAGTTACATTGATCAGAATACCACATAATACATGAGCACTCAAATATTATAATTTGCTTAGACTATTTTGCATCTAGTAGTATATCTATTTATATGATGGGTGACCATAAGCATAACTGAAATCAGACAGATTGCTTCCATTAATAACACCAAGAGCCTGAATGGGCGGTGGTGCCGTGGATAGAGCGTCAGACTGGGATCGAGACCCCAAGGTCGCCAGTTTGAGCGCGGGCTCATCTGGTTTGAGCAAAGCTCACCAGCTTGGACCCAAGGTCACTGGCTTGAGCAAGGGGTTACTCGGTCTGCTGAAGACCCATGGTCAGGGCACATATGAGAAAGCAATCAATGAACAACTAAGGTATAGCAACGAAAAACTGATGATTGATGCTTCTCATCTCTCTCCGTTCCTGTCTGTCCCTGTCTATCCCTCTCTCTGACTGTCTCACTCTGTCTCTGTAAAAAAACAAAACAAAACCAAAAAAAACAAAAGAAAGAAACACACACCAAGATATGTTCTTCAGAAAGCCAGAAGAAGGGCTTTCTACTTAGGCTTTTTCTGCCACTAGGATTTACTTGTTTTCTAAAGTTACCATAAAATCAGTTAATCCAGGAAAAGAATATAAAGTTTGGACTTATGGGAGTCAAATAAGGTAGGAACACTAAATATTTATATATAAAATAGTCCATATTTAGTTTGAATCTATTTATTTGTAGGCTTCTGCCATCTAAATCTACACAAGTTTTTGTTTTGTTTCTTCATTTTTTTATTTGTTTTGGGGGCACGGCTCTCATGGAATACTGCTTTTAATCATTCTATCTAATCATTCTCAAACATTTTAGATTCTATTGGGTCTCAGCTCACAATTGGAAGTTGGGAATTAATTTTTTTTTTTCTGGCTGTCATAGTAAAAGATATGTACATGGAAAAAATTACAATTTTCAGATTTAGACAATAGCACTCAAAGGCAGTATTTGGAATATAGTATCAGACTTCAACTTCTTGAATGCTCACAGAGGAAATAGTTACTCTGCTAATTAGCCAGTAAAGTGACATGATTGTGTTAGATTCAAGGAGTACTGACATGCTGGGGCTGCCAAGAGTGTACAAGGTCCCTGTGACGCTGAGAACAAAGAGTTCAGCAACATCCTGCATTGAGTCAGAGACCCTTATCAGAAGTTTATGTTTGAAATTCTCCACTGAGTAATACCCCCCCTGTAACTGCGCACGACCTCCCTAGCCAATGACTAACAGCCACATCAGCTTCTGTATGATGCTTGCTCATCCTAGACAGCCACCCTATAAAAAGGAGCCATTTTAGAAGCTCGGAGCTGCAGTCCCTGTGCAGGTTTGGGGGGCTGCAGTCCCTGCGCAGTTTGTTGGCTGCGCAGGTTTGGTTGGCTGCAGTGCTCCAGTCTCTTTGGAGGCGTGGGTAGCCTGCAGTCCCTGTGCAGGTTTGGGGGGCTGCAGTGTTCCCCTGTGTGGGTTACCTGCATCCCCTGCGCAGGTTTGGGGGGCTGCAGTGCTCCCTTGCATGGGTTGCCTGCAGTCCCTGTGCAGGTCTGCAATAAAACTGATTCAAATTCACTTTGGGTCTGCTGTAGTCTTTCTCGCTAGGATGTAACAATTGCAGGTCCAAGTGAATCATCAACTTAACTCACTGAGAAAGATTTGCCTGGATCTTACTTTAAGCGCTGTAATTTAGAACAAGTATGTAAAAAGCCTCTATGAGGGGGGAAAAAAAAGCAAAATCTTTACTCACATAAATCACAGCAAACTGAAGGGAAAATAAAATTTTTAGGGATGATAAAAATGTGTTAGATTTTTTAGTGTAGGCTCTGCGTGTTAGCTTTATTATTAAAAGAAAATATTTAATCTAAAAAATGATGATCTTTCCAAATAGGATGACGTCAGAGTAATGGCGGGGTAAGAAGCGATACCAATAAATCTCCCCCAAAACTCAACAAGATCTTCAACCAGTAACAGAAAAACCTATACTTGGAGCCTCCAGATGCTTCGCAATACACCCGAAGGTATGGTCAAGTGAAAAATTGGCTAAATATATAACCAAACCCCGAAGGAAATAGGGAGAAAGAAATGCTCCGCCTTCCTCACTAACCTAAACAGGGCAGCTTTCTCTGGTAACTGTGAATATAGAAACTGAGGCGGGCAAAGGGGGTGAATAGATCAAGGCCGCGGCACAAACGGCCGAACCAGGCTGTGGCAAGGAAATCCAAGCCGAGGAAAAACTGATCCTGTGGCAACCCGGGCAATACAAGCTAACACTCGCGCCAAACCCAAAGAAAAAAAGACAAGCGGGGCAGCCATTTTACCCAATCTCCTGGTCGGTGGGCGCAGCTACTGGGTGAGAGATTTCTTCCTAAGCCCCAGGAGTGGTGCCCGTGTTACCCCACAGAGAGGCAGAGTCAGGGGCCTTTCTGTGGGCTGAAAGCAGAATCTCTGGGCAGCCCCAGTGCCCTGGGAAAGCCGCGCACGGGAGGGAGCGAGAACTAATTCCAACGGTGGAAATTTTCCGTGCTGGTGGGGGTTTCACTCAGAGGGAAACGCGGCCGACCTCATATCCTGGTCTGCGCACAGCTAGTGAGTGAGAGATTCCTCCGAGTGCCTCGGCAGTGCGCGCCCGTGTTATCGCACAGAGGGGCAGAGTCAGGGGCCTTTGTGTGGGCCAAAGCGGAATCTCGAGCCGCCCCAGCGCCTTGCAAAAGCCGCACACGGGGACGGAGCGAAAACCAATTCCAACGCTGCAACTTTTCCATGTGGTTGGGGGTTTCACTCAGAGCGTGAGACTGCTGGCCGGATATCCTGGTCTGCGCACGCAGATACTGAACGAGAGTTTCCTCCAAGCGCCCCGGAAGTGGGCGCCCGCCTGTGTTACCGGACAGAGTGGCAGAGCCAGAGGTCTTTGAGTGGGCGGAAAGCCCGTCTGATTATGCTAGCAGCTCTGACTGACTGAGCCTTACCCAGAGCCCTGTGCTGAGTGGAAATAGAGTGGGGAGTTGCCAGCTCTTTGAGCCTCTTACTATCAAGGCAGAGGCAGCAGCAACCCCATAGCTGGATTATCAGGCTACTAATTGAGGAAGGAAAGACTAGGAGAAAGGCTCCAGGAACACGGACTCTCTCACTGTCGGAGCCTATAAATGCTAATGAGCCTTGACTGCCAACGAGACTAAAGTACAATACATGACATTGCCATAGAGACTTATCAACTGCAAACCTCTACCTGAGCGTGCCAAAGGGGCAGAACCCGGGGTACAGAGTCACTGACCAGGAGAGGGAGAGAAAAGAAAAAGCAAGAAGATAACCTCTCAAAATCAAGAATAATCTGCAGACCTTATAACCTATCCCATTTTATTATATTTGTTCGTCTGTTTCTCTTATCTTCATTCTTGATACTTTTTTTTCCTCCTCCAATTTGGCCGATTAACTCTCTGCCCATCTTACTCTCTCCTCTCCTTGAACTACACTACCCATAAGTGTTACATCTACCATTATCTTTTCTCTCCTCTTCCTTTATCTCTATGAGGGTTGCACTCCAAAACCCTTAACTCTCTCTCTCTCTCTCCTTTCTTTTTTCTTCTTTTAGTGGTTCCCTCTTTTTTCTCTCTTTCTCTCTTTCTTTTCTCCCTCTATATTAGTTTCTTCCTTTCTCCTTTACATCTCCTCTCATTCAAACCTCAATTACAAACAAATTATCTTATCTGGGACTCAAACTTATGTTTGTGGCATTTTGGCAGGTTTTTACTTCACCTTTTTAACTCACTAGCAGTGCTCCCATCCCTGGCTCTCCATTTTATCTAGTTCTTGTTCCATTAAATACAATAGTAATTTTTTAAATTGTCCCCCCACTTTTCTGTTTTCCTCTTATTCCTCTCATCATAACTCTTAGACAACCAACACCTAAAAGCAAATCATTTTATTCTTGACCCAAATTTTTTCCTTATTTGCTTTTTGTGGATCCATACCCACCCCTTTTTTTTTGCCTCTTTATTACTTTTCCTCAATTCAGGCCCTCCATCACAGGCATTGTTTGTTATAATTCACAGTTCACCACAAGATTTTTTCAAGAAAGAGGAGAGAGGAGAGGAGAGGAAAAAAGGAGGGGGGGAATAATTTCCTTTTTAAAAATTTTTATTTTATTTTATTTTTCTTTATTTCATTATTAATTTTTTTTAAAAAAACAACTTTTCAATTTTTTATTTTATTATTTTTTTAACTTTTTATTCTTTATTAAATCTCATTAATACTATCAACAAAACCACCCTCAGATGCCATTAAGGAAGAGAAAATCGAATATCATGGATACAAAAGAAAGAGAGGTAACACAGCTAGATGAGGAAAAATCTATGGAGAAAAAATTTAATATATTGGAAACCTTGGAGCTAAATGACAGAGAATTCAAGATAGAAATCCTAAAAATCCTCCGATATATACAAGAAAACACAGAAAGGCAATTTAGGGAGCTCAGAAAACAACTCAATGAACACAAAGAATATATGTCCAAGGAAATTGAAACTATAAAAACAAATCAAACAGAGATGAAAAACTCAATTCACGAGCTGAAAAACGAAGTAACAAGCTTAGCTAATAGAACAGGTCAGATAGAAGAGAGGATTAGTGAAATAGAAGACAAGCAACTTGAGGCACAACAGAGAAGAAGAAAGAGACTCAAAAATTTAAAAAATGAGATAGCCCTACAAGAATTATCTGACTCCATCAAAAAGAATAACATAAGAATAATAGGTATATCAGAGGGAGAAGAGAGAGAAAATGGAATGGAGAACATACTCAAACAAATAATAGATGAGAACTTCCCAAGCCTGTGGAAAGAACTAAAGCCTCAAGTTCAAGAAGCAAACAGAACTCCGAGTTTTCTTAACCCCAACAAACCTACTCCAAGGCATATCATAATGAAATGGACACAAACCAACAGCAAAGAAAAAATTCTCAAGGCAGCCAGGGAAAAGAATACAACATATAAAGGAAGGCCCATTAGAGTATCATCAGATTTCTCAGCAGAAACTCTACAAGCTAGAAGAGAGTGGACCCCAATATTTAAAGTCCTGAAAGAGAGGAACTTTCAGCCACGAATACTATACCCATCAAAGCTATCCTTCAAATATGAAGGAGAAATAAAAACATACACAGATACAGAAAAGATGAGGGAATTTATCATCAAAAAACCCCCACTCCAGGAATTACTAAAGGGGGTTCTCCAATGAGATACAAAGAACAAAAAAAAAAAACAGAGCCACAAGTAAAAGCTCCAAGAAGAACACAATAAAACCAAATTTAAACTGTGACAACAACAAAAAGAAAGAGAGGGAGAAGATGGAGATTAACAGTAGCAAAGGACGATGGAGTGCAAAAGTACTCACAAAATAGTTCGCTACACTGAACAGGGTAGGGACCCTTTTCATTACTCAAAGGTAACCACCATTGAAAAAACCACCACAGAAGCACATGAGATAAAAAAGATAGCAACAGAGGAAAGATGTATGGAATAAAACCAAATAAAAACAAAAGATAGAAAAACGAAAGAGAAGGATCAAACAAGACACAAAACTAACAGAAAGCAAGATATAAAATGGCAATAGGGAACTCACAAGTATCAATAATTACACTAAATGTAAACGGATTAAATTCACCAATAAAAAGGCACAGAGTAGCAGAATGGATTTAAAAAGAAAATCCAACTGTATGCTGCCTACAGGAAACTCATCTAAGTAACAAGGATAAAAACAAATTCAAAGTGAAAGGCTGAAAAACAATACTCCAAGCAAATAACATCCAAAAAAAAGCAGGTGTAGCAATACTCATATCTGACAATGCTGACTACAAGACAGGAAAAGTACTCAGAGACAAAAATGGCCATTTCGTAATGGCTAAGGGGACACTGAATCAAGAAGACATAACAATTCTTAATATATATGCACCAAACCAAGGAGCACCAAAATATATAAGACAGCTACTTATTGATCTTAAAACAAAAACTGACAAAAATACAATCATACTTGGAGACCTCAATACACCGCTGACGGCTCTAGATCGGTCATCCAAACAGAGAATCAACAAAGACATAGTGGCCTTAAACAAAACACTAGAGAACCTGGATATGATAGATATCTACAGGACATTTCATCCCAAAGTGACTGAGTATACATTTTTCTCCAGTGTACATGGATCATTCTCAAGAATTGACCATATGTTGGGCCACAAAAACAACATCAGCAAATTCAGAAAAATCAAAGTTGTACCAAGCATATTTTCTGATCATAAAGCCTTGAAACTAGAATTCAACTGCAAAAAAGAGGGAAAAAAATCCCACAAAAATGTGGAAACTAAACAACATACTTTTAAAAAATGAATGGGTCAAAGAAGAAATAAGTGCAGAGATCAAAAGATATATACAGACTAATGAAAATGACAATACGACATATCAGAATCTATGGGATGCAGCAAAAGCAGTGATAAGAGGGAAGTTCATATCACTTCAGGCATATATGAACAAACAAGGGAGAGCCCAAGTGAAACACTTAACTTCCCACCTTAAGGAACTAGAAAAAGAAGAACAAAGACAACCCAAAACCAGCCAAAGAAAGGAGATAATAAAAATCAGAGCAGAAATAAATGAATTAGAGAACAGAAAAGGTATAGAAAAAATTAATAGAACAAGGAGCTGGTTCTTTGAAAAGATCAACAAAATTGACAAACCCTTGGCAAGACTTACCAAGGAAAAAAGAGAAAGAACTCATATAAACAAAATCTAAAATGAAAGAGGAGAAATCACCACGGACACTATAGATATACAAAGAATTATTGTAGAATACTATGAAAAACTTTATGCCACTAAATTCAACAACCTAGAAGAAATGGATAAATTCCTAGAACAATACAACCTACCTAGACTGAGTCAAGAAGAAGCAGAAAGCCTAAACAGACCTATCAGTAGAGAAGAAATAGAAAAAAGCATTAAAAACCTCCCCAAAAATAAAAGTCCAGGCCCTGACGGCTATACCAGCGAATTTTATCAAACATTCAAAGAAGACTTGGTTCCTATTCTACTGAAAGTCTTCCAAAAAATTGAAGAACAAGCAATACTTCCAAACACATTTTATGAGGCCAACATAACCCTCATACCAAAACCAGGCAAGGATGGCACATAAAAAGAAAACTACAGACCAATATCTCTAATGAATACAGATGCTAAAATACTAAACAAAATACTAGCAAATCGAATACAAGAACATATTAAAAAAAATAATACATCATGATCAAGTGGGATTCATCCCAGAATCTCAAGGATGGTTCAACATACGTAAAACGGTTAACGTAATACACTATATCAACAAAACAAAAACCAAAAACCACATGATCTTATCAATAGACGCAGAAAAGGCTTTTGATAAAATACAACACAATTTTATGTTTAAGACTCTCAACAAAATGGGTATAGAAGGAAAATATCTCAACATGATAAAGGCCATATATGATAAACCATCAGCTAATATCATATTAAATGGCACTAAACTGAAGGCTTTTCCCCTTAAATCAGGAACAAGATAGGGTTGTCCACTCTCTCCACTCTTATTTAATGTGGTACTAGAGGTTCTAGCCAGAGCAATCAGACAAGACAAAGAAATAAAAGGCATCCATATCGGAAAAGAAGAAGTAAAGGTATCACTTTTTGCAGATGATATGATCCTATACATCAAAAACCCCAAAGAATCTACAAAAAGACTACTAGAAACAATAAGTCAATACAGTAAGGTCGCAGGATACAAAATTAACATACAGAAGTCAATAGCCTTTCTATATGCCAACAGTGAAACAATTGAGAACGAACTCAAAAGAATAATCCCCTTCATGATTGCAACAAAAAAAATAAAATACTTAGGAATAAACATAACAAAGAATGTAAAGGACTTATATAATAAAAACTATAAACCATTGTTAAGGGAAATCGAAAAAGATATAATGAGATGGATGAATATACCTTGTTCTTGGCTAGGAAGAATAAATATAATCAAGATGGCTATATTACCCAAAGCAATATACAAATTTAATGCAATTCCCATCAAACTTCCAATGACGTTTTTTAAAGAAATAGAGCAAAAAATCATCAGATTTATATGGAACTATAAAAAACCCCGAATAGCCAAAGCAATCCTAAAGAAAAAGAATGAAGCTGGGGGCATTACAATACCTGACTTCAAACTATATTATAGGGCCACGACAATCAAAATAGCATGGTATTGGCAGAAAAATAGACACTCAGACCAATGGAACAGAATAGAAAGTCCAGAAATAAAACCACATATATATAGTCAAATAATTTTTGATAAAGGGGCCAACAACACACAATGGAGAAAAGAAAGCCTCTTCAATAAATGGTGCTGGGAAAACTGGAAAGCCACATGCAAAAGAATGAAACTGGACTACAGTCTCTCCCCCTGTACAAAAATTAACTCAAAATGGATCAAAGATCTAAACATAAGACCTGAAACAATTAAGTACATAGAAGAAGACATAGGTACTCAACTCATGGACCTGGGTTTTAAAGAGCATGTTATGAATTTGACTCCACAGGCAAGAGAAGTGAAGGCAAAAATTAATGAATGGGACTACATCAGACTAAGAAGTTTTTGCTCAGCAAGAGAAACTGATAACAAAATAAACAGAAAGCCAACTAAATGGGAAATGATATTTTCAAAGAACAGCTCAGATAAGGACCTAATATCCAAAATATACAAAGAACTCATAAAACTCAACAACAAACAAACAAACAATCCAATAAAAAAATGGGAAAATGACATGAACAGACACTTCTCCCAGGAAGAAATACAAATGGCCAACAGATATAGGAAAAGATGCTCATCTTCTTTAGCTATTAGAGAAATGCAAATCAAAACGGCAATGAGATACCACCTCACACCTGTTCGATTAGCCATTATTAGCAAGACAGGTAATAGCAAATGTTGGAGAGGCTGTGGAGAAAAAGGAACCCTCATACACTGTTGGTGGGAATGTAAAGTAGTACAACCATTATGGAAGAAAGTATGGTGGTTCCTCAAAAAACTGAAAATGGAACTACCTTATGACCCAGCAATCCCTCTACTGGGTATATATCCCAAAAACTCAGAAACATTGATACGTAAAGACACATGCAGCCCCATGTTTATTGCAGCATTGTTCACAGTGGCCAGGACATGGAAACAACCAAAAAGCCCGTCAATAGATGACTGGATAAAGAAGATGTGGCACATATACACTATGGAATACTACTCAGCCATAAGAAATGATGACATCGAAACATTTACAGCAAAATGGTGGGATCTTGATAACATGATACGAAGCGAAATAAGTAAATCAGAAAAAACCAGGAACTGCATTATTCCATACGTAGGTGGGACATAAAAGTGAAACTAAGAGACATTGATAAGATTGTGGTGGTTACGGGGGGGAGGGTGGAATGGGAGAGGGAAAGGGGAGGGGGAGGGGCACAAAGAAAACAAGATAGAAGGTGACAGAGGACAATCTGACTTTCGGTGATGGGTATGCAACATAATTGAACGACAAGATAACCTGGACTTGTTATCTTTGAATATATGTATCCTGATTTATTGATGTCACCCCATTAAAAAAATAAAATTATAAAAAAAAAAAAATGATGATGTGGCTTTCTTAATTTAAATTATGATTATTTCTGACATTTCGTACTTTATTGTTCCCTCTTAAGAGCTTTTTTATTTAAAGTTGTTGTTTTTTATTGCCCAGGGGACTTTTCTTCATCACTACTAAAACATTTCAAAATGCGCAGATAAGTCCAATCCATTTCCCATGACTTATTTTGGTATTTGTTAACTCTAAAGAAAAAAATCAGGCCCTGGGCAGTTGGTTCAATGACAGAGCATCAGCCAAGCATGTGGAAGTCCTGGGTTTGATTTCCAGTCAGGGCACACAGGAGAAGTGACCACTCCCCATCTCTTTCTCACTCTCTCCTCCCATTCCGCAGTCATGGCTCAAATGGTTCAGCAAGTGGTCCCGGGTGCTGAGAATGGCATCATGGCCTTCCCTCAGGCACTAAAATAGGTCATTTGCTGAACAATGGAGCTGTGGCACAGCCAGGCAGAGCATCTCCTGGTATGGGCTTGCCCGGTGGATCCCAGTCAGGGTGCATATGGGAGTCTGTCTCTGCCTCTTCACCTCTCACTTAATTAAAAATAAGATAAAAGTCAGAAGAAAACAAACCAACACCAGCTCTACTTTATAATTTTATATCCTATATCCCCAGAATATACACTAGGATGCTTATAAACTAGTGTTTATGTTAGGAAACATTAATTAGTGTCTAAGACATCAAATATAGTGTGATATTGTATCATAGTTTAGGTTCACAGAAGTAGCATGAGGTACCCCCTAATTTAATACTATGGTTTATTCAGGGAATGAAGGAAATCATGCCAAATAATGACCCCTCACTAAAATGAATGCTTCGAAACATAATGAATATATGACTTTACCTTCCTCCTTTCTCTTCTTAGCTTCTTCTTCATTTCTTTCCTTGGCTTTCAATGCTTCATCAGCTTTTGCTAAAACAAAAACAATAAAATTTCTGCAATTATTTTATGTCTGTATCATAAGTGACAATATTGGGGAAAGGGAAAAGAAATTCCTTGCATATTTTTTTGTGAAGTATTCAGAAGAAAAAAACAAAATATCTGAAAATCTGAAATAAACCATTTAAAATCCTTTTTCAGAATATAAGAATATTTATTTAGAATCTTTGAAGGTCAGTTCAAGCTAATCTCTGTACAAAAAGGAAAATGAATTTAAGCAGCATAAGTTTAAACAATGGCATATGAACTGGGTAAAGCTGTTGGTCATCTGATTTGTCAATGCAACGCGTGTTTTAACTTCAGAGAAAAGTTCTTAAGCTACAGTTCACGTCTTAAATATGAGATGCTTACAATATCTTTGGGACAGTATCAAATTAGGTAGCATATTATTTTTTTTTCATTGCATATCATAGTAGCAGTTCTTTATTCATGTTATGACAGCATTTGGTAAAAAGAATCTTTTTCCCTCTAGAAACCTCTTTTCTTATTACTTAATTATCTACTAGTTGCTCAACTGCAGGGGTTTTCAAACACTTTACTACAGATGTTAAAAAAAGATTAAAAATATACAGCATAGTAACAAGGGACTATCAATATACTCTGTAAATTAATTAAATTTCTGTTCTAGCACATCATTTATTCCAAAGCATTAGCGTCTCAAAGGAGCGATTCTCCTTTATTGCCGTCTAACTGCCTGATGAGTGAACTAAGTGAAAATAAGTCTCTAATAGCATTATAGCTGATGAAATATTAAATTAAAAAAGTATTGCCTCGTCAAAAGAAAAAGAATCAAACTGTGCCAGTATTAAACTTTGGATGAGCCTTTATTACCATGATACCAGTAATGCAAAGTGAGATTTAAAAAATAAACATACTTGCTTTTCAGTTTATGCTGCATATATTTTTCCTATGCAAAATCAACATATCCTTTTAGAAGTATAAAACCTTGCTTAAAGGGGGAATTTAAAGAAAATACACACTGCACACATAACTATTTTTCTTCAAAGTTTCTTTCTCTTCATCATTAATATTGGCATTTTCTTAAAATATAAAACGTATATAATGGTGTTGTGAAGTGCTATATCCAATTACACAGACATCTGTTTCCATTTATAAGTTTAAATACATACTTAGGCTTCATTTAAAGTCATGAAATATTAAAACTTTTATACCACTCTATATCACTGCACAAATCTATTAAATTAGATAATAAAAACAAACCACCAGTAACTCTAAAGACTTTTACTTCATTTACACTTTATTCTCCCTGGTAGAAGGACAAGGATAATAGAAATTCCATTTAAATTCAATTTTGGTTATATGTGTAATTGTAGATATACCCCTTGAGTCATGTAAAATGCTCAGCTTATGTTTCTTTCAAATTATCCCACTCAGATTCACATTCTACTCCTTACAACCATCTTCAATATGTATTAGCAGAGCTCATTAGACTGAAATTTAATAATGCAAACATCAGGTGGATTTCAAGAACCTCCATTAACAGCGTAAGATGGATTGCTTATATATAGCTCTTGGGCCAACTGAGCACAATTTAAATTCAATAAACTACCCTGCCTAAATCTGATTTATCTATTTCAGTATGCTGGTTTGTCCTTTCTTACTGATTTGTTGTTATACATGGACAATTCATTGGAATATTGTTTCATTTTTTTTTAAACTGCAAATGGCTCTTGTGCTATGGTTAAATATTTTATATAATTGAACTTCATGCTGTCAATCAAGATTCTCAAGTATGTGGATGTATGTGTATACATAAATAGAAATCTTTGAATTATATCAAAATGGCATAGAAAATTAATTTAAAAAGCATACACTTGAAAATTTTATTGATAATCAATGTGTTCTCCACAAAGAATCTAAATGAATTCATTTGAAACAAATTCATTCATTGAAATGGCAACATTATGATAAACTCTTTGATTATTAAGGAAATCTGGAAAAAACATTTTCTGTCTGTTTTATGATATTATTATTTAAATGTGAATAAGGAAGAATGCATGGTCATTCATACATGATTTAGTTTATTTAAACTTTTTTAATAATCTCTAAAATATGATGATCCCATTTTACAGATGATGATATTGGATCTCAGTAGATGAACCACAAAATATGATATCAAAGAACACTTAACTGGTAAGTGGTAAGACCTATTCATTTTTTTTTAATGATTCATGATCATTCCCTTTGGATTTTATAGCAGAATCTACTATAAATCACATTACTCACCTAAAGTACTTACATCTTCCACTAACCCTGTCCACAACTCCCAGTTCCTCGACTCCCCAACCCCCAGGACAGCAGCCCCTGCAGGACTGGCTATTTCCCCTAGCCCAAGACCATCACTTCAACTCCACGCTGACAGGAAGCCCTCGTGTCCCCGATGCCTCTGTTGTTTTGCCAAGCTGTTCCCAACACATCTGACCATTGTTTTTTCTATTTTTCTGCAAAAGATCCCTACAAAATAGTATATAAATGTTATTGGCTTTACTAAAAACTAATGATTTAAAAATCAACATGGACCCTTCCATGTTGTTCCTCTTAGCCAGCATCCATGGTTGGTTTACATTTGCTTGCCATGGTCCAAATGCCAGTAACTTCACACCAACTCCCCTAACTCCCTTGTATTTTCTCAGCCTCACTGCCATTCACCTCCAAATTTTTACCAATCCTTACTTCTTTTTTGCCTTGTTTCAGAAAGTAAATCTATCCTCTTGTGCTTTAGAACCTATTCCTTTTCATCTCCTTTAGGGTTCCTTCTGTTTCTTAAGGTTCAAACTCATTCTTGTCTATCTTTAGACTATAAGCACATTCAAGTCTCACAAATCTTGTACAATATTAACTCTTCTTTTAACAAAGTTACTTCCTTTTCTTGTTCCCAATTCCATTTTGGCCTCACCTTTTGCCATGAGCTGTAAGAACTCTGTAATAGCCAAATTTAATGGGCTTCTTAGTTCTATCCTATTATAGTCTCTCCTTTAATAAAAGACAAACAAACAAAAAGCTAACCAACCACATCTTTATCAAAACATGCTCATAATTCTAACAATTCTTTTTCAACATTTTTTGGCCACTGTCTCTTTTACCTCCCTTTTACTCTCTGTAGCTCTGTGCTTCGGCAGTCTATGAAGGTGTAAGATGTGGCCCATATGCTTATCACCCACAGCTCCAGTTCTGGCCCTCTGCTGATCATGGGAACTCTCTTCCCAATTACTTCCTGGATACCTCCACATATATTTCAAAATCATTTTCAGGTTGGAAGTCCTAATATTTCCCTCAAATTCGATCCCCTTCCCTTGGTATTTGCTATTTTCTCTGAGGTTGGTAACCTCTGTGGCCATTTCCTCCAAATCTTGTCTTTATGTAGTATATCTGATTGGCTTGGAGCTCCATCAGATTCTACTCCATAGATTATTTCAAGGATCTATTCAGTCCTTTTCGTTTCCATGGCCAATACTTGTGTTCAGAGACTCCTCTCTCTTCTTTATGAATAGAAAGGAGTTTCTATGTATTTGATCCCTATATTTTTTTTATCCAATTCCTTCCAATGAAACTTCTATATTACCACCAGGGCAAAAAAAGAAAAAGAAAAAAAAGTATTTCTTCAATTGTACCCTATGCAGCAAGCAGAGTACGTATCTAGAAAGCAGGATGCTTACTAACTGTTAAATGAATGAATGTACCATTCTTAAACACAAAACTATCTTTGAAGGCGCCATGTTGTACACACACACACACACACACACACACACACACACACACACACACAATCTCACACACCCAATCTCTTTAGATGCCATCTAAAACCCTTCACAGTCTGACTTCAGTAACACATTCTAGCTTCATCTTTCACCACTCCTCCTTCATTACTTCAAGGATGTGTGGCCTTGCTGGGCCATACTACCTCTTGTTTGCATTGTCATGCTATTCTTCTTGCTGGGGTTCCTACTTCCCTTTCTCACTGAGAAACTTTCACCAGAAAGTTTTAGTTCAAATGCCACCCTCTTCTTTGAATCTTTTGCTGGTCAACACCCTTTATCCCCAAGGAAATCTGACTATCCCTCCTTGCTTCTTAGGCACTTTAATACCTTCCTTATTAAATGTATAATACTTTATTCATTTGTGAAAACATCATTTCCTTGAGAGCTGGGCACATAGTATATGTGGCAGAAACTGTTAGCATTCTCTTCTTGAGTGTTAGGCCACCTACATTTGATCTCCTTGAAGTTAAGTGTGGCCAAGTACCTGAGTTCTAACCAAAGTAAAGCAAGCATTAATGGTGTATAGAACAACAAAGCAGAGAAAAGAGAGTTAATAAGGCAAAC
Source organism: Saccopteryx leptura (assembly GCF_036850995.1). Classification (NCBI taxonomy): domain Eukaryota; kingdom Metazoa; phylum Chordata; class Mammalia; order Chiroptera; family Emballonuridae; genus Saccopteryx; species Saccopteryx leptura. The sequence goes on from NC_089504.1 coordinate 189,107,659, forward strand.
AGAATTTTTTAGATTAGTGTAAATGTCTTTAAATGATTTACAAAGATACTAATTACAGCTTGGAAATTGAACTGTGATCATCAATTAGAATTCCATAAATCCACTGAAGAATAGGAGGAATAGAGCTGAAGACTAACTGAGTGTATTAGAAGGTTTTACCAAGGAATTTCCCCTGAATATATTGAAAAAGAATAAAGGGATTTACACATAGGAGAAAAGTTAAGAGACAACATCATCAGCACTATGAAAATTAGCAGTTATGAAGAATTACTAATGCCTTTGCGTTTGTATATATATTTATCATTCACTTATTTCTCAAACTGTCTCTACGCCCATTTTTTTCATCTTATTTTTATTAATTTTAATGCAGTGACATTGATAAATCAGGGTACATATGTTCCGAGAAAACATCTCCAAATTATTTTGACCTTTGATTATGCTGCATACCCCTCAATCAAAGTCAAATCGTCCTCCGTCACCTTCTATCTGGTTTTCTTTGTGCCCCTACCCTCCCCCCACTCCCTCCCTCTCCTTCCTCGCCCCTTCCCCACCCCTCCACCCCACTCCCTTTTACCATCACATTCTTGTCCATGTCTCTGAGTCTCATTTTTATGTCCCATCTATGCATTGGTTCATATAATTCTCAGTTTTTTTCTGATTTATTTATTTCACTCCATATAATGTAATCAAGGTCCATCCATGTTATTGTAAATGATCTGATGTCATCATTTCTTATGGCTGAGTAGTATTCCATAGTATATATGTACCAAAGCTTTTTAATCCACTCGTCCTCTGACGGACACTTGGGCTGTTTCCAGATTTTCGCTATTGTGAACAATGCTGCTATAAACATGGGGGTGCATTTCTCCCTCTGGAACCGTTTATGGTGTCCTTGGGGTATATTCCTAAAAGTGGGATGGCTGGGTCAAAAGGCAGTTCGATTTTCAATTTTTTGAAAAACCTCCATAGTGTTTTCCACAGAGGCTGCACCAGTCTGCATTCCCACCAGCAGTGCAGGAGGGTTCCCTTTTCTCCACATCCTCGCCAGCATTTATTATTTGTTGTTTTGTTGATGAGCGCATTCTAACCGGTGTGAGGTGATATCTCATTGTGGTTTTAATTTGCATTTCTCTAATCATTAGTGATGTTGAGCATTTTTTCATATGCCTATTGGCCATCTGTATATCTTTTTGGAGAAGTGTCTATTCATTTCTTTTGCCCATTTTTTGATTGGATTGTTTGTCTTTCTGGTGTTGAGATTTACAAGTTCTTTATAAATTTTGGTTATTAACCCCTTATCAGACATACTGTCAAATATGTTCTTCCATTGTGTAGTTTGTCTTTTTATTCTGTTCTTATTGTCTTTGGCTGTGCAAAAGCTTTTTAGTTTGATATAGTCCCATTTGTTTATCCTGTCTTTTATTTCACTTGCCTGTGGAGATAAATCAGCAAATATATCGCTGCGAGAGATGTCGGAGAGCTTACTGCCTATGTTTTCTTCTAAGATGCTTATGGTTTCACGCCTTACATTTAAGTCTTTTATCCATTTTGAGTTTATTTTTGTGAATGGTGTAAGTTGGTGGTCTAGTTTCATTTTTTTGCAGGTTGCTGTCAAATTTTCCCAACACCATTTGTTAAAGAGGCTGTCTTTACTCCATTGTATTTCCTTACCTCCTTTGTCAAATATCAGTTGTCCATAGAGCTGTGGGTTTACTTCTGGGTTCTCTGTTCTGTTCCATTGATCTATGTGCCCATTCTTTTTTTTTTTTTTTTCATTTTTCTGAAGCTGGAAACAGGGAGAGATAGTCAGACAGACTCCCGCATGCGCCTGACCAGGATCCACGCGGCACGCCCACTAGAGGCCACGCTCTGCTCACCAGGGGGCGATGCTCTGCCCATCCTGGGCGTCGCCATGTTGCGACCAGAGCCACTCTAGCGCCTGAGGCAGAGGCCACAGAGCCATCCCCAGCGCCTGGGCCATCTTTGCTCCAATGGAGCCTCGGCTGCGGGAGGGGAAGAGAGAGACAGAGAGGAAAGCGCGGTGGAGGGGTGGAGAAGCAAATGGACGCTTCTCCTGTGTGCCCTTGCCGGGAATCAAACCCGGGTCCTCTGCACGCTAGGCCGACGCTCTACAGCTGAGCCAACCGGCCAGGGCTATGTGCCTGTTCTTATGCCAGTTAACAGGCTGTTTTGAGTATAATGGCCTTGAAGTATAGCATGATATCAGGAAGTGTGATACCTCCCACTTTATTCTTCTTTTGTAAGATTGCTGAGGCTATTCATGTTCTCTTTTGGTTCCATATAAATTTTTGGAATATGTGATCTATATCTTTAAAGTATGTCACTGGTATTTTAATTGGTATTGCATTGAATTTATAAATTACTTTGGGTAATAAAGACATTTTAATGATGTTTATTCTTCCTAACCATGAGCATGGTATATGCTTCCACTTGCTTGTATCTTCCTTGATTTCTTTTATCAATGTTTTATAATTTTCCGAGTACAAGTCTTTAGTGTCCTTGGTTAAATGTACTCCTAGGTACTTTATTTTTTTGGTTGCAATAGTGAAGGGGATTGTTTCCTTAATTTCTCTTTCTGACTGTTCATTGTTGGTATATAAAAATGCCTCTGATTTCTGAGTATTAATTTTATATCCTGCCACCTTGCTGAATTCATTTATAAGGTCCAGTAGTTTTTTGACTGAGACTTTAGGATTTTCTATATACAATATCATATCATCTGCAAATAATGAAGCTTTACTTCTCCTTTTCCAACTTGAATGCCTTTTATTTCTTTTCCTTGTCTGATTGCTGTGGCTAGGACTTCCAGGAATATGTTGAATAAGAGTGGTGAAAGGGGGCACCCCTGCCTTGTTCCTGATCTTAAGGGGATTGCTTTTAATTTTTGCCCATTGAGTATGATGTTGGCTGTGGGTTTCTCATAGATGGCTTTTATCATGTTGAGGTATGTTCCCTGTATTCCCACTTTGCTGAGAGTTTTGATCATGAATGGGTGCTTGATTTTATCAAATGCTTTTTTTGCATCTATTGAAATTATCATGTGGTTTTTCTCCTTCCTTTCATTTATGTGATGAATAACATTGATAGATTTGCAAATATTGTACCAGCCTTGTCTCCCCAGAATAAATCCCACTTGATCATGGTGTATGATTTTTTCCATATATTGTTGGATCTGGTTTGCTAATATTTTGTTGAGGATTTTAGCATCTATACTCATCAGGAATATTGGCCTATAATTTTCTTTCTTTGTGTTGTCTTTGCCTGGTTTTGGAATGGAATTATGCTCGCCTCATAAAAGGAGCTTGGAAGTCTTTCTTCCTCTTGAATTTTTTGAAATAGCTTGAGAAGGATAGGAGTTAGTTCTTCTTTGAATAGTTGGTAGAATTCACTTGTGAAGCCATCAGGCACAGGACTTTTCTTTGTTGGGAGTTTTTTTATAACTGTTTTGATCTCATTTGGTGTAATCGGTCTGCTCAGGTTTTCTGATTCTTCCAGACTGATTTTTGGAAGATTGTATGTTTCAAGGAATTTGTCCATTTCATCTAGGTTGTCTAGTTTTTTGGCAGACAGTTCTTCATAGTATTTTCTTACAATCTTTTGTATTTCTGTTGTGTCAGTTGTTATTTCTCCCCTCTCATTTCTAATTTTATTTATTTGAGTCCTCTCTCTCTTTTTCTTGGTGAGTCTAGTTAAAGGTTCATCAATCTTGTTTACCTTTTCAAAAAACCAGCTCCTAGTTTCATTGATCCTCTGTATTGTTTCTTTAGTCTCTATGTCATTTATTTCTGCTCTGATCTTTATTATTTCCTTCCTTCTACTACATTTAGGCTTTACTTGCTGTTCTTTTTCTAGTTCTTTTAGATGTATGGTTAAGTTGTTTATTTGAGCTTTTTCTAGCTTCTTAAAGTGTGCCTGTAGTGCTATGAACTTCCCTCTCAGTACTGCTTTTGCTGTGTCCCATAAATTTTGAGTTGTATGCTCCTTATCATTCGTTTCTAGGAATTTTTTTTATTTCTTCTTTGATCTCATTTTTAATCCATTCGTTATTTAAAAACATGCTATTTAGTTTCCATGTGTTTGAGAATTTTTGAGCTTTTCTGTTGTGGTTGATTTCTAGATTCATGCCATTGTGATCAGAGAAAGTGTTTGATATGATTTCAATCTTCTTAAATTTGTTGAGACCACTTTTGTGCCCTAACATGTGGTCTATCCTAGAGAAATACCACGAGCACTTGAAAAGAATGTATATTCTGCTGCTTTAGGGTGAAAGGTTCTGTAAATACCTATTAAATCGAGTTGATCTAGTGTGTCCTTTAAGTCTGCTGTTTCTTTGTTAATTTTCTTTCTTCAGGATCTATCTAGTGATGTTAGTGGGGTATTAAAATCCCCTACTATTATAGTGTTGCTGTTGATCTCGCTCTTTATATCCATCAATGTCTGCTTTATATATTTAGGTGCTCCTATATTAGGTGCGTAGATATTTATAATAGTTATATCTTCCTGTTGGATTGCTGCCTTTATCATTATGTAGTGGTCCTCTTTATCTCTTACTATATTCTTTGTTTTAAAGCCCATTTTGTCTGATATAAGTATTGCTACCCCAGCTCTTTTTTCATTTCCATTTGCATGAAATGTTTTTTTCCATCCTTTTACCTTCAACCTATGTGCATCTTTTGTTTTAAGGTATGTCTCTTGTAGACAGCATATGTACGGGTCCTGTTTTCTTATCCATGCAGCTACCCTATGTCTTTTGATTGGATCATTTAATCCATTTACATTTAGGGTTATTATTGACATGTAGTTGTTTATTGCCATTTTATTTTTTAAAGCTGTATTCCTCTTTTGCTATATTCTTTTCCCACTTTGATCTGTTTACAACAGGCCCCTTAACATTTCCTGCAGCATTGGTTTGGTTGTAATGAATTCCTTGAGTTTTTTTTAATCTGGGAAACTTTTTATTTCTCCTTCAATTTTAAATGATAGCCTTGCTGGATAAAGTAGTCTTGGTTGTAGGTTCTTGTTCTGCATTACTTTGAATATTTCTTGCAATTCCCTCCTGGCTTCAAGTGTTTCTGTTGAGAAGTCTGATGTCATCCTTATGGGGCCTCCTTTGTAGGTGATAGCCTTTTTTTCTCTTGCAGCTTTTAATATTTTCTCTTTATCACTTAGCTTTGGTATTTTAATTATGATGTGTCTTGGTGTAAGTTTCTTTGGTTTTCTTTTTATTGGAGTTCTCTGTGCTTCTTGAATTTGTGAGAGTTTCTCCTGCATTAATTTAGGGAAGTTTTCAGGTATGATATGATTGTACAAAGCCTCTATCCCTTGTTCTTTCTCTTCTTCTTCAGGAACCCCTATGATATGCGGATGTTATTTCTCTTTATGTTGTCACAGAGCTAAGAGTTAACTCAGACTTTTTGAGTCTCTTTTCTTTTTTCTTCTCTGCTTTCATGCCTTCATTCCAGTTGTCCTCCAACTCACTGGTTCGATCCTCAGCTGTATCCATCCTGTTTTTAATTCCTTCCATTGTGGTCTTCATTTCTTATATTGTATTTGTCATCTCCGACTGATTCTTTTTTAATATTTCAATATCCTTTTTTATACTTGCTATTTCTTTATTTAGGTGTTTGTGATGACCATCCATTGTTATTCTAAGATCCCTAAGCATCCTTACAATAATTATTTTAAACTCCGCATCCGGAAGTTTGATTATTTCCATATCACTCAGTTCATCTCCTGAAGGTCTCTCTTGTAGTTTCATTTGGATTGCACTTCTTTGTCTTCTCATTGTGCCTGGGTGTCTGGGTGTTTTCTTTGTAGAGCTGGTTGAGTCTAGGCTTGGTGTTTTCTGGCTCTAGTTTTTACTTGTGTTGTTTCTAAGTCTTCTTGGGTTGGCATCAGCTATTATTTGTAATCTACTTTAGGATTTGGGCCGCTTTGAAGTCTTGATTTGTTTGTTTTCTTAACAAGTGATTGTCTTGTTTGCTGATCTCAGCAGGGGGTTTAATTGAAACTGTATCCAGGAATGCAGTGGGTGTGACCTGAGGCTCTGAAGTCCTCTTCTGCCAGTTAATCTCTCTGGGGGCAGGCTGCTTTCTCAACTTCAGTAGGGGGAGGTGTATCTCAGATCTCCAAGGAGACCTGAGTTACTGCCCCTCTCCCCCACTTCTTGTTTTCAGCTGTGTCTTGTGCTGATTGGAGCTGGAGAGATGTCTGTATCTCTGTGACCTGGAAGTACTTTTGTATTTTGCTTTGTGGAAGGATCAGCCCCTCCCCCAGTTATGGCTGCCTCCAGCACTGAATGAGTCAGCTTTTTATGTCATCACCTATATTCCTCTCCCCCTCACCATCCATCTCTCTCTTTCTCCTTTCTTTTTGGAAGACATGCAGGCCCTTTCAACACACCTCGTTCCCTGGTCGTCAGGTAAGTGGCTGTGAGCAGTATTTACTGCTCTTTTCCTTGGAATTGAGAGCCCAGCCTCACCCCCCCTCCCCATTCCTGGAAGTAGGGGAGATTCAGGCGCTCCCTACCAGGTTTGTTGTGGCTTCTTCTTTGCTCCTTGATTTTTGAAAGCTGTTCTTGTAGTCCAGATTTGGTTTTTCATGCTGATTGTTCCTAAATTAGTTTATAATCCAGTTCAGTGGTGTGAGCTGGGAGTCTGTGCGTCTGCCTACTCCGCTGCCATCTTCAGGTCTCTCTACCCACATTTTTAAAGATGAGAAAACTGAAGTACATGGAAGTAAAATAAGTTTTTCAAGGTCACTGAGTTAGAAACAGAACGATGCATATGTTCCAACACCTATCTAAGAAGATATTGTGAAATACTATAAAACCATTAAAAAATGAGAGATTTGTGTGTATTGACAATATAGAAATATCTTCAAGACAAATATTAAGTAAAAATAACATACTGAATAACAATTTATAGCATGACCGCATTTACTAAACAAAACAAGTTATATGAGTATATACATAAATGCATCAAAAATAAACAGGAAGTCTGGATTTAAAAACTAGTTTACTTGCCTAAGCTCAAATGTGGCAGAGAGGATTTCTACCCAAATCTAACAGGTGTGTTCTTTACTTAACTATATTACCTCTGTTTAAAAATATATAGTACTTTAGCTTTACCAGGCGGTGGCCCAGTGGATAGAGCATCAGCCTGGAAGGCAGAGGACCCATGTTGAAAACCCCAAGGTTGCCGGCATGAGCTCGAGGTTGCTAGCTTGAGCACAGGGTTGCTGGTCTGAGCATAGGATCATAGACATGACCCCATAGTTGCTGGCTTTAGCCCAAAGGATGCAGGCTTGAAGCCCAAGGTTGCTGGCTTGAGCCCAAGGTTGCTTGTTTGAGCAAGGGGTCACTGACTTGACTGGAGACTCCTGGTCAAGGCACATATGAGAAGCAATCAATGAACAACTAAAGTGCCATGACTATGAGTTGATGCTTCTCATCTCCCTTTCTGTTTCTCTGTCTCTATCTGGACCTTCCTCTCCCTACCCCTCATGCTAAATATATATATTGTACTCTAATATTAAAACTAAAAAGTTGAGAAAATTATTCTCTTGAGATACTGAAGTTTTATAATGTTCTATTATAAATTTCAGAGCCTAGAGAGAAATGTTCTAATAAACTGTATGTAAAAATATCTAGCAAAAATACATATATCTCCTTATTTCAGCTTATTATAATAAAAGTGCTTTTCACATTAACACTAAGGAAGTGATATTTACTTATGCATTTCATAGACATTGCTATGTCAAAATATTTTAAGCAATGAGTGTAAAACAGGATGTAGAATACTAGTATTATATCAAGCACTGCCCATCCCATCCTTCATGTGTGTGGACTGCATCAGACTGGTCATCAAAACACATTTTAGAACATTTTCTGATATTTTATTAATTCCTACATGAATATTCAGTTTAAATGTTGCCATATACTTTAAAAATCAAGTGTGAGTAAAACTAATATAATATAAAGTGTCATTTCCCAAAAAAGTCTAAGTATAGGTGTTTTATATAGATAAGTTATCACTATTCATAAAGGCCCAAGAAAGTTAAGGAATTAGTTTAAAGTAAGAATGGCCAAGACACAGAGTCTGTAAATTCTAGTTTAATTTTTAAAAAAGACTATTTCTTACCTATTTATTCACTTGCAAGCACACAGTAACCAAAAAATTAGAGAATAGTGAACAGCTTCCATGCACAAGTTGCTGTTTATGGAGAAACTTTAATCTAAATAAACTTTATTCAAAAATCACATGGAAAATCCGAAGAGGCCTCTTGCTTCCTAACGACCACTAACATATGCTGTTTCATATATTCAAGGTGGTACAAGAAAATGTATCTACAGTTTCTTTTCACAGCACTATGTTAAATTCCAGAAGCATTGGAGTCTGGAGAAATTTCAGTAATTCTGAGACCCCCCACCCCATTTTCCAAAATACCTAAAGTGACCCACTTAAAGTGGTACAGTGATCAATGATTCTAGTAAGTGTAATCTTGATTTCAAAGTGCTATAGTGCCATGCTTCAATAATCCCTGTGTCTCTGAAAGGTACCCTGCAGAGAATAATGGCTCCAGGTAGGAAAGTGCCTGAATAAAGGCATTGCCAATTTGTGTGCTACATGTTTGTCAGAGAGACAATTAGAAAAGACCAAAAAGTTGTATGTATTTACATTTAGAACTTGACTGCCTTCAGATTTTTTGTTGAGGGTTAAGGCAGTTTTTATTTTAACCTAGAGAAAAAAACCTAGGTGATATTTTTAATGCCTCAGCAGGAAAAAAATGTCTATGTTAATAAGGAGAAAATAACTTTTAGTAATTATCTTCTAAAAAAAAAGTGGTGGTCTGTATTATATGGGGAGAAATTTATAAAGAAAGGGACAAATGATATAATTTTGGTCAAGAAGAGGCATACAAGCCTCAAAGTTAGTAACTAGATTTAAAAACTTGGTTGCCAAATCATGAAAGTTTTGAATTTAAGAAAATGATAGTACTAGGAACATCAAAAATGCAAAAAGCCCGATTTTTCTTTATATATTTTAAAACAGCAAACCCCAGATCTAAATGTGAACTTAGAAATGACAACAGAATAAATGTCTAGACAATATAAACATGTATTAGTTCAGAAACAGTTAATAAAATAAATTGTAATTAATATTTAAAATGTTATATTAAAGAAAAGAATCCTGCTATGGCCAGTTGGCTCAGTGGTAATATGTCGGACCTGCATATGGATGTCCTGGGTTCGATTCCCAGTCAGGAAACACAGGAGAAGCCACAATCTGCTTTTCCACTCTACCTCCCCCCCTTCTTCCCCTCCCACAGCCATGACTCAATTCATTCAAGCACATTGGCCTTAGGCACTAAGAATGGCTCGATGGAACCTTTGCCTCAGGCACTAAAAATAGCTTGGTTGTGAGCATGGCCCCAGATAGGCAGAGCATTGGCCCCAGACTGGGGTTGCCAGGTGGATCACTGTCAGAATGCATGTGGGAATCTATCTCTCTACTTTCCCTCCTCTCACTTGAAAAAAGAAGAAGAAGAAAGAGGAAGAAAACAGAAAGAAGAAGGAGGAGGATGAGGAAGAGGAGAAGGAGGAGAAGAGAGGAGAAAAAGGAGAAGAAAATAATCCTAATTGGTAGTGATTTTTAAGGTTTTCCCAGATATTTTTGCTGGGTTTTACCTATAGCTCTTAGACTTAATCTCAGTACAATGGTAACCTAAAAACTCACTGTTTAAGCACTACTAAATTCATTTAAAAATTTACATGTGAACATAACTGCTGATTCTGCATATTTAAAGTGTATATAAAACTATGGTCATAATATCACCTCCCTGTCCCCGTTCCCTCTGACACCTTCTTTGCATACACAGCATAGAAGTACAATTCATTAATTATAAGTGCTTATTCCTTACCAACATCTACCATTAATAAATACTAGCAATACAAATATACATATAAAAATAGTCATGTCCAATATATGAAATAATTATTCTCAATATGCCTCAAATACCATAAAAGGTCAAAGTAACTAACACTGAAAAAATACATACATGAAATTGTAATTACTTCACAGCCACTGGTGGTGGTGGGGGTTGGAGGAAGAAAGTCACTGTTCATTATCAATAAATGTTCTTAAAAAATTAATTTTGAGGACTGGCTGGAGAAACTGACTGGGCTGACTGACTGGCGGAGCAGTCAACGAAAGGAGAGGCTGGTGGACCTCTATGGCATTAGCTGAACAGTGGCAGACTGGTCCAGAAGATGGTGACAGAGTAGGCGGACGTTACAACTTCCACCTCCCAGAACCAAAGTGGGTTACAATGTAACCTGGGAACAATCATCTTGAAAAAGCAACTTTGGAATAAACTAAGAGGAATCTATAACCAAAGATCACAGAAGAACCTCACTGAGACTGAAAGGAAGGGCGGAGACACTGAAAGGAAGGGCGGAGACACAGAAAGGGCTGCCCCACTCCCAGGAGCCAGCAGTGGCCCAGAGGGACTCTCACAGCAGGGTAGGTTGCCGGAGAGGTGTGGGTCTTCAGCCCCAGGACTGGAGCCCCAGCCTAGAGCCACAGAGACTAGGCGAGGAGTATGAACAGTATTTAGATGAGAGAAGAGCTGAGTTACTGTTTGCAAGAGGGAGACAGAACTCTCAGACCCAGGCTCTGTCTTAAAGCGCACGCAGAGAAAACCTCATTCACAGCCACTTATCTGGGCTCCGGGAGCAGGGAGAGCTGAGAGGATTGGAGTTGCAAGAGGACGGTAATCTCAGAGGCACAGGGAGAGACTGTGGGGGACAGTCACCCTAATCCCTGAGCTGCTGAGTCACTCCCCAAATCTAAATTGGCCACTTTTCCTGAGAGAAGCAACATCAGTAAAGAGAAGCAATTACTCTGCCACTTGAGGCTCTCCTACTCCAGTCAGATCAAAGAGTTGCTTAGGAGGAAGGAGTGCATCAGGGACACAGGTTTTGAATGCTGAGGTCTGGGCTACACTGCCCTCCCAGGCTGCTGAGTACTCCCTGAAGGGTGGGCGGGCCTGGTAGTGGCTGTGCACTCGCAGTGGCGGGGGTGGCATCCGGCCTGCATGCCTGGGGTGGCTGGTGGCCGGCGTGCCTGGGGATGGCCGTGCCTGAACGCCTGAGGTGGCAGAAGTGGCAGTGGGCCGGCACACAAACCACACCTCGGGAACAGACGCCACACCCACTGGTCAAGAGTAGATAAAAGTCAGCCTATGAGTGCAGCTAATATTTACAATGGCACCTGGGGCCAGCAGAGGAAGCCACAAATTCTGGATCACCTGTAGCTCCAAGAAGGTTGCTATGAAACAATCATAGGCAGTGACCCCCACTGGTCTGTGCTAGGTTCTGGCCAGAGAGGTCCAGGGCTGGCACATCCAGTGGCCAGATATGAAGAGTATCAGCTGAGGATGTAACAACCCTTGGAGTGGTATCTTAAGGAAGGGCTCCTCACACCTGACCCAGCCAAGACATAGAAAATGCTGACACAAATAGCAAAAAGAGCAGTAGCAGCAGACAAATAGCCCACAGCGGATTACAAACAACAGCTGATACCAACCCAAGAAGATCTAGAAACAACACAATTGGAAATTGGAGGCAGACGACACCAACTCTATACTCAGCTAGCTACAAAAACAGCACACCCAAAGGAGCAGTCCATACACAGAAAAAATGGGAAGACAGAGAAATGCAATCCAAATGAGTCAACAAGAGAAATCCCCAGAAAAAGATCTGAATGAGAAGGAAAGAACCAAGATACCAGATGCAGAGTTTAAAATAACAATTGTTAGGATAATCAAGTATCTTAAAGCAACAATAAACAAACATAATGGCCACCTAAATAAAGAGGTACAAAGCTTTAAAAAGGACATTAAAATTATAAAAAAGAATCAGACAGAAATGACAAACACAATATCAGAAATGAAGACTACACTAGAAGGAATAAGCAGCAGGCTGGATGAAGCAGAGGATTGAATCAGCGAATTAGAGTACAAGATAAATAGAAACACAAAAAACAGAATGATGCCAGAGAAATGGCACCGTGAGGAGTGCTCCCCATAACTCTCCCCAAAATTTCAACAAGTTCTACAACCAGAGACAGAAAAAACAATCCCTGGAGAATCTGGAAGTCCCACACACTGAACAAGAAGGTATGATTTGGCAAAAAGTTGGCTAAATATATAATCAACCCTGAAGGAAACAAGACGAGAACAGAACACTCCGCCTTCCTCACTAACCTGTGCAAAGGCTGCTTTCACTTGGAACTGAGAAAGAGAGAGTGGGGGCTGTGGGCATTGAGGGAGCCAGGCTGGGGCACAGACATTCAAGCCGAGGAAAGAGTGTGCTCATGGCGACTCAGCCCACGCAAGCTAATGCCGGCGCCGGACCCCGGCAAAGGCGGGTGAGTGGTGGCCTCCATTACCCTCAATATCCTGGTCGGCGAGCGCAGACAGTGTGCGAGAGGTTCCTCCTAGCGCCCTGGGAGTGGGTGCCCATGTTCCCTGACAGAGGGGCAGGGTCAGAGACTTCTGCGTGGGCTGCGACCAGAGTCTCGGTGTAATCCCTGCTCCCCCAACAACAGCGCGCCGGGAGTGTGCGAAAGCGAACTTCCCCACTCCTGGACTTCTCCAGGCGGGTGAGGTGCCTCAGCCACCCATTCAGGATAACATCCCGGGGAAGAAAAAATACAGAAGCGCTAGGGGGAGGAGAGTGCAGGCAGCTTGCAGTCCTTCCTGGAGAAGATCTGCGGATGCAATCATTGAAATTAGCTTAACCCACAGTCTGCTCACTGCCGAACTGGCTTACGCGGCTCTAGTTGACAAGGTCTCTCTCAGTTCAGCAATCTAAGACAAGAGACGCAATATTTTTTAGTGCCTCTTGCTCTGCATGTAAAGGCGGGAGAAACTTCTTGTCAGCTGATACAGGGTGAAAAACACATTCCTACAGAACAGACCTTAGAGAACACTGCAGAAGTTAGGCTAGGCCGTAGGCTTTTTAACAAGGAAGAAGCCTGCAGGAAACAATCTCACAGAACGCTAAGGAAAACTTAACTAGATATACCTGAAGAACTGAACAGAAGTCAACACACCACCCTACCTGTTTAAGCTGGTGCTCTGATTGGTAGAACTTTCATACTCAGAGCTGTGCACTAAAAAGAGGGACTTGGCAGCTATTAAGACTTTCTGTTCCGCAGGCAGCAACTAGGGCATCTTCTTCCCAGCCAAACAGGTTACAAAGTGCAAAAAGCCTGGGGAGAGTGGTCCCCCAGAGTGCTGAGGCATACTGGACACATCTGGAGGCTCATAGAAAGACACCTTGAGAGCAAATGGCTCCCAAACCCGCCTGATTATACTGGTGGCTCTAACTGACAGAGCCTTACCCAGAGCCCTGTGCTGAGTGGAGATAGAGTGGGGATCTGTCAGCTCTTTGAGCCTCTTACTCTCCAGGGAGAGGCAGCAGCAACCTCATAGCTGGATCATCAGGCTGCTAATTCAGGAAGGAGAGAGGCTCCGGGCAAACAGACTCTCCCATTGTGGGAGCCTGCAAACGCTAACAAGTTCTGACTACCAATGAGACTGAAGCCTAATATATGACATCGTCATAGCGACACATCAAATGCAAATCTCTACCTGAGCATGACACAGGCGTAGATCCTGTGGTACAATGCCACAGAAAGAGGGAGAAGAAAGAAAAAGGAAGAAGATAACCTCTGAAAATCAAGAATGATCCACAGTTTTTATAACTGTTTCTACATTATTTTGTTTCTTTCATTTTCTTATCTTATTTTTTTCTTCCACCTTTATCCTTTTATCCTCTGCTTGTCGTATACTTTTATCTTCATTTTGAACTACATTACCCATAAGTGTTACATTTTCCATTTTTTTTCTTTCCTTTTTTCTTTCTCTCTATGAGAGTTACACTCCAAAACCCTTAACTCTCCTTTTCTTTTGGGGGTGGGTGGGTATTTTGGGGTTTTTTTTTCCTTTTTTTCCTCTCATTCTCTTAGTTTCTTCTTTTCTTTTTTGTTTTTCCTCTCATTCGATTGTCACTCATGAACAAATTAATTTATTTTAGATTCAAATTTTTTCTTGGTGGCATTTTGTGTGCTTTTTACTTTGCTTTTTAACTCATTAGCATTCCCCCAACCCCAGCTCTCCATTCTATGTAGTTTTTGTTCCACTTAATACAATAGAATTTTTTTTCTTTTTCTTGTTTCCTTCTTATCCCTTTCACTATATCTCTCATTTGACATCATTTACAAGCAAATTATTTTATTCTTGATCCAAGTTTTTTCCTATTTTGCATTTTGTGGGTCCCTACCTCCTTTTTTGCCCCTTTATCACTAATCCCCAACTCCGGCCCTCCATTATAGGTAGTTTTTGTTCCATTTAGCACAATATAATTCTCAATTTTTCGCGGTATTTTCTCAAAGAAGAGAGAAAAAAAATTTTTTTATTTTTTTTGTCTATCTTTTTTTCTTTTTATTCTTTATTAATTCTTATTAATGTTATTAACAAAACTAACCTCAGATGCCATTAAGGAAAAGGAAATCAAATATCATGGATACAAAAGATAGAGATGTAGCACAGATAGATGAGCCAAAATCTATAGAAAAATTTTTAATAGATTGAAAACCTTGGAGTTAAATGACAAAGAATTAAAAATAGAAATCCTAAAAATACTCAGAGATATACAAGAAAACACAGAAAGGCAATTTAGGGAGCTCAGAAAACAACTCAATGAACACAAAAAATATATTACCAAGGAAATAGATACTATGAAAACAAATCAAACAGAAATGAAAAACTCAATTCATGAACTGAAAAATGACGTAACAAGCTTAGCTAATAGAACAGGCCAGATAGAAGAGAGGATTAGTGACACAGAAAACAGGCAACTTGAGGCACAACAGAGAGAAGAGAGAGACTCAAGAATTAAAAAAAAAATGAGAAAGCCCTACAGGAACTGTCTGACTCCATCAAAAAGAGTAATATAAGAATAATAGGTATATCAGAAGGAGAAGAGAAAGAAAATGGAATGCAGAACATATTCAAACAAATAATAGACAAGAACTTCCCAAGCCTGTGGAAAGAACTAAAGCCTCGAATTCAAGAAGAAAACAGAACACCAAATTATATTAAGCACAACAAACCTACTCCAAGGAATATCATAATAAAATTGGCACAAACCAACGACAAAGAAAAAAAATTCTCAAGGCAGCCAAGGAAAATAAAAATACAACATATAAAGGAAGGCCTATTAGATTTTCATAGAATATCTCAGCAGAAAATCTACAAGCTAGAAGAGAGTGGACCCCAATATTTAAAGTTCTGAAAGAGAGAAACTTTCAACCAAGAATACTATACCCATCAAAGCTATCCTTCAATTATGAAGGAAAAATAAAAACATTCACAGATACAGAAAAGATGAGGGAATTTATCATCAGAAAACCCCCACTTCAGAAAATACTAAAGGGGGTTTTACCAAGCAGATACAAAGAACAAAACAAAACAAAACCACAAGTAAAACCTCCACCAAGAACACAATAAAACCAAATTAAAACTGTGACAACAGAAACAATAAAGGGGAGAGGACAAAGATAAACAGTAGCAAAGGACAATGCAGTGCAGAAGCACTCATAAGATAGTGTACTACAATGAACATGGTAGGTACTCTTTTCATTACTTAATGGTAACCACCCCTGAAGAAACCACCACAGAAGCACATGACTTGAAAAAGGAAGTAACAGAGGAAAGAAGTATGGATTACAACTAAAAACAAATGAAAGAAAAACAAAAGAGAAGAATCAAATAAGATATAAAACTAACAGAAAGCAATATATAAACTGGCAATAGGAAACCCTAAAGTGTCAATAATTACACTAAATGTAAATGGATTGAACTCACCAATAAAAAGACACAGAGTAGCAGAATGGATTGAAAAAGAAAATCCAACTGTATGCTGACTACAAGAAACACATCTAAGCAACAAGGATAAAAATAAATTCTAAGTGAAAGGCTAGAAAACAATAGTCCAAGAAAATAACATCCAAAAAAAGCAGGTGTAGCAATGCTCATATCTAACAATGCTGACTACAAGACAGCAAAAGTAATCAAACACAAAAATGGTCACTTCATAATGATTAAGGGGACACTGAATCAAGAAGACAACACTTCTTAATATATATGCACCAAACCAATGAGCACCAACATATAAGGTCTACCGGAAAGTTCTGTCCGTTTTTGGAATAAAACAAAATACAAATTTTTCTTACCATCAATAAACATTATTAAATAATATACTTGCTGTTATTATTAATTTCTTGCCAGCGTGAGGGCAATTTATATATCCCATTTTTGAAAAATGTTTTATCTTCTGATGCGAAAAATTGAACCAGTGCTTGTTTGATATCTTCTTCATTTTTGAATTTTTTGCCCTTCAAAAAATTTTGTAAGGACAAAAACAAGTGATAGTCGGAGTGTGCTAAGTCTGAAGAATATGGTGGATGCGACGGACATGCTTCTGTAGCATTTATTCCTTGTTGAAATTCGTAAAAATTACAGGGGCGTAAATGAACTTTATCAGTAGCCGTGGGTACACTATTGCTTCACAGATAAGACTAACGTGAATCAACTTTGTTTTAGTTAATTTGCTAAATCAGTATGTATACATTAAATGATAAAAATAGAGAGGCACACATGCGCCAAATGAACATGTGCTTACATGTCGAAACTGGTTGTGACAGAAACTGACAGAACTTTCCAGTAGACCTTATATATAAGACAGCTACTGGCTGACCTAAAAACAAAACCTGACAAAAAAACAATCATATTTGGAGAACTCAATACGGCGCTGGCGGCTCTAGATTGTTCATCCAAACAGGAAGTCAATAAAGAAATATTGGCCTTTAATGAAACACTAGAGCAATTGGATATAATAGACATCTACAAGACATTTCACCCCAAAGTGACAGAGTACACATTTTTCTCTAGTGTACATGGAACATTCTCAAGAATTGACCATATGTTGGGCCACAAAAATAACATCAGCAAATTCAAAAAAACGGAAATTGCACCAAGCATATTTTCTGATCATAAAGCCTTGAAACTAGAATTCAATTGCAAAAAAGAGGTAAAAAAAAAAAAACCACAAAAATGTGGAAACTAAACAACATACTTTTAAAAAAGGAGTGGGTTAAAGAAGAAATAAGCACAGAGATCAAAAGATACAAACAGACAAATGAAAATGACAATATGATATATCAGAATCTCTGGGATGCAGCAAAAGCAGTAATAAGAGGGAAGTTCATATCACTTCAGGCCTATATGAACAAACAAGAGAGAGCTCAAGTAAACCACTTAACTTCACACCTTAAGGAACTAGAAAAAAAAGAACAAAGACAACCCAAAACCAGCTGAAGAAAGAAAATAATAAAAATCAGAGCAGAAATAAATGAAATGGAGAACAGAAAAACTACAAAAAAAATTAATAGAACAAGAAGCTGGTTCTTTGAAAAGATAAAAAAAATTGACAAACCCTTGGCAAGAGTCACCAAGGACAAAAAAAAGAAAGGGCTCATATAAACAAAATCCAAAATGAAGGAGGAGAAATCACCACGGACACCATAGATATACAAAGAATTATTGTAGAATACTATGAAAAACTACATGCCACCAAATTCAACAATCTAGAAGAAATGCTTAAATCCCTAGAACAATACAACCTTCCTAGACTGAGTAATGAAGAAGAAGAAAGTATAAGCAGACCCATAAGAATGGAGGAAATAAAAACAACTATTAAAAACCTCCCCCAAAATAAAAGTCCAGGCCCAAATGGCTATACTACTGAATTCTATCAAACATTCAAAGAAGACTTGGTTCCTATTCTACTCAAAGTCTTTCAAAAAATTGAAGAAGCAGCAATATTTCTAAACATATTTCATGAGGCCAACATAACCCTCATAACGAAACCTGGCAAGGACAGCACAAGAAAAGAAAACTACAGACCAATATCTCTAATGAATACAGATGCTAAAATACTAAACAAAATACTAACAAATCAAATACAACAACATATTAAAAAATACATTATGCCTGACCAGGCGGTGGCGCAGTGGATAGAGCATCGGACTGGGATGCAGAGGACCCAGGTTCAAGACCCCGAGGTCGCCAGCTTGAACCCAAGGTCGCTGGCTCCAGCAAGGGGTTACTCGGTCTGCTGAAGGCCCACGGTCAAGGCACGTATGAGAGAGCAATCAATGAACAACTAAGGTGTTGCAATGCGCAATGAAAAACTAATGATTGATGCTTCTCATCTCTCTCTGTTCCTGTCTGTCTGTCCCTGTCTATCCCTCTCTCTGACTCTCTCTCTATCTCTGTAAAAAATAAATAAAAATAAATAAATAAAAAATAAATAAATAAAAAAATTAAAAAATACATTATTATCAAGTGGGATTCATCCCAGAATCTCAAGGATGGTTCAACACACATAAAATGATTAATGTAATATACCATATCAACAAAACAAAGAACAAAAACCACATGATCTTATCAATAAATGCAGAAAAGGCATTTGATAAAATACAACACAATTTTATGTCTAAAACATTCAACAAAATGGGTATAGAAGGAAAATATCTCAACATGAGAAAGGACATTTATGATAAACAATCAGCTAACATCATATTAAATGGCATAAAACTGAGGACTTTCCCCCTAAAATCAGGAACAAGACAAGGTTATCCATTCTCTCCACTCTTATTTAACATGGTGCTACAAGTTCTAACCAGAGCAATCAGACAAGATAAAGAAATAAAAGGCATCCATATCAGAAAAGAAAAAGTAAAGGTTTCACATTTTGCAGATGATATGATCCTATACATCGAAAACCCGAAAATGCCACAAAAAGATTACCAGAAACAATAAACCAATACAGTAATTTCACAGGATACAAAATTAATATAAAAAAGTCCATCGCCTTTCTATATGCCAACAATGAAACATTAGAAAATGAACTCAAAAATATAATCCCCTTCACGGTTGCAACAACAACAACAAAAATACCTAGGAATAAATATAACAAAGAATGTAAATGATCTGTATGGCAAAAACTACAAAGCATTGTTAAGGGAATCGAAAAAGATACAATGAAATGGAAAAATATTCCTTGTTCTTGGATAAGAAGAATAAATATAATCAAAAGGAACATATTATCCAAAGCAGTATATAAATTTAATGTAATTCCCATTAAAAATCCAATGACACTGTTTAAAGAAATGGAACAAAAAATCATCAGATTTATATGGAACTATAAAACACCCCGAATAGCCAAAGCAACCCTAAGGAAAAAGAACGAAGCTGGGGTCATTACAATACCTGACTTCAATTATATTATAGCGTCACGACAATCAAAACAGCATGGTATTGGCAGAAAAATAGACACTCAGACCAATGGAACAGAATAGAAAGTCCAGACATAAAACCACATATATATGGTCAAATAATTTTCGATAAAGGGGCCAACAACACACAATGGAGAAAAGAAAGCCTCTTCAACAAATGATGCTGGGAAAACTGGAAAGCCACATGGAAAAAAATAAAACTCGACTACAGTTTGTCTCCTTGTACTAAAATTAATTCAAAATAGATCAAAGACCTAAATATAAGACCCAAAACAATAAAATACATAGAAGAAAACAAACGTACTAAACTCATGGACTTTGGACCTTGGTTTTAAAGAGCATTTTATGAATTTGACTCCAAAGGAAAGGGAAGTGAAGACAAAGATAAATGAATGAGACCATATCAGAATAAGAAGTTTTTGCACAGCAAGAGAAACTGACAACAAAATAGACAGCCAACTAAATGGGAGATAATATTTTCAAACAACAGGTCAGATAAGGGCATAATATCCAAAATATACAAAAAACTCATAAAAGTCAACAAACAAACAAACAATCCAATAAAAAATGGGAAGAAGATATGAACAGACACTTCTCCCAGGAAGAAACACAAATGGCCAACAGATATATGAAAAGATGCTCATCTTCATTAGTTATTAGAGAAATGCAAATCAAAACTACAATGAGATACCACCTCACACCTGTTAGACTAGCTATTCTCAACAAGATAGGTAATGACAAGTGTTGGAGAGGCTGTGAAGAAAAAGGAACCCTCATTCAATGTTGGTGGGAATGTAAAGTAGTACAACCATTATGGAAGAAAGTATGGTGGTTCCTCAAAAAACTGAAAATAGAACTACCTTATGACCCAGCTATCCCTCTACTGGGTATATAACCCCAAAACTCTAAACATTGGTACGAAGAGATACATGCAGCCCCATGTTCACTGCAGCATTGTTCACAGTGGCCAAGACATGGAAACAACCAAAAAGCCCTTCAATTGATGACTGGATAAAGAACATGTGGTACATATACTCTATGGAATACTACTCAGCCATAAGAAATTATGACATTGGATCATTTACAACAAAATGAATGGATCTTGACAACATTATACGGAGTGAAATAAGTAAATCAGAAAAACCTAAGAACTGCATGATTCCACACATAGGTGGGACATAAAAATGAGACTAAGAAACATTGACAAGAATGTGGTGGTTACCGAGGCGGGGAGGGAGGAGAAGGAGGGAGAGGGGGGATGGGAGAGGAATAAAGAAAACCAGATAGAAGGTGACAGAGGACAAGTTGACTTTGGGTGATGAGTATGCAACATAATTGAATGACAAGATAACCTGGACATGTTTTCTTTGAACATATGTACCCTGATTTATTAATGTCACCCCATTAAAACTAATAAAATTTAAAAAAAAAAGAAACACAGAAAACAGAGCAGCAAAAAAAAAGAGGCTCAAAAAGTCTGAGAAAACTGTGAGAGAGCTCTGTGACAGTATGAATAGAAACAACACCTGCATCATAGTGGTTCCTAAAGTAGAAAAGAGAGAACAAGCAATAGAAAACCACACTGAAGAAATCATAGCTTAAAACTTCCCTAAATTATGAAGGAAAAAGTCACACAAGTCAAGAAGCACAGAGAGTCCCATTAAAGAACCCAAAGAGACCTACACCAAAACACATCATAATTAAAATACCAAAGTTAAGAGATAAAGAAAGAATACTAAAATCTGTAAGAGAAAAGCAGTCAATCACCTACAAAGTAGCCCCCCATACGGATGACATCTGACTTTTCAACAGAAACACTTGAGGCCAGAAAAAAATGGCAAGAAATATTCAAAGTAATGCAAAACAAAAGCCTACCATCAAGACTTCTTTATCCAGCAAGGATATTGTTTAAAATTGAAGGAGAAATAAAAAGCTTCCCAGACAAAAAACAACTCAAGAAATTCATTACAATCAAACTAATGCTATAAGAAATGTTAAGGGACCTGTTGTAAACAGAAGAAAGGGGAAAAAAAATCTAGAAAAAGAGGTGACGTCACGGAAATGGCGCCGTGAGCAGCGCGTCCGACAGATCTCCCCAAAATCTCAACAAATTTATCAACTAGAAAGAAAAATTTATCCTCGGAGCATTCCGGACTTCCACACACACACTGAAAGCAGAGGGACTGTTGCCCAGGAGGGAGTACACCTGGGGTGAGTCAACCCAAACGTGCAGCTGCCCGCCCACACTCGGGGACGGCAGCCTGGGCACTGGCGGCCATCCCAGCATACCCTGAGAATCCGCGCGCGCGCGGCCCCCCGTGCCGCGGTCCGACCACTGGCGTGACGAGAAACCGCACGCCCGGTGCCGCGATCCAGAGAGGCCCCGTCCACTGGCGTGCTGAGAAACTGCGCGCACCCCCGTGCTGCGGTCCCCGGCCACTGGTGTGCGGAGAAACCACGCACTCGCCCCGCGCCGCGGTCCCCGTCCACTGGCGTGCTGAGAAACCGCGCGCGCGCCCGGTCCCCATCCACTGGCGTGCTGAGAAACCGCGCGCACGCCCCGTGCCGCGCGGGCGCCAAGGCTGTCCTTCCTAGTCAGGAGATTCTCTCCGGGGGCGGGGCACCTCACCCAGCCATTCAAGCTAACAATCAAGCGTTGGGGGAGGGGCGGCGCAGGCAGCCTGAAATTCTTTTTGGAGCACAGCTGCGGATCCAATCACTGAAATTAGCTTAACCCACGAAATCTACGCACCCACGGGGCTCTAATTGATAAGATCTCACCCAGTTCAGCGATCCAAGACAAGAGGCGTGATATTTTTCAGTGCCTTTTGCTAAAGGGGCGGGGGCAACTTCTGATTGACAGAGCCTCCATATTCAGGGATATTCCTAACAAGAGGGACTTGGCAGATATTAAGATCCATAAAGCAAACAGCGACTAGTGCTTCTTCTTCCCAGCCAAAACAGGCTACCAAGTGTGGAAAGCCTGGGTTGAGTGGTCCAACTGAATGATAGGCGCTGAACAGTCACCTTGACAACAATTGACTCCCAGCCCCACCTGATTACGCTGGAGGCTCTGACTGCAAAAGCCTTACCCAGAGCCTTGCGCTGAGTGAGGATAGAGTGGGGATTTCCCAGCTCTTTGAGCCTCTTACTCCCCAGACAGAAGCAGTGGCAGCCTCATAGCTGGATAATCAGGCTGCTAATTCAGGAAGGGGAGACTAGGAAAGAGACTCCAGGAAAGCAAACTCTCTCATTGTTGGACTCTGCAAACGCCAGCAAGCCTTGACTACCAGCGAGACTAAAGCCAATTATATGACATTGCCATAGAATCCCATCAACTGCAAATTCCTACCTAAGAGTGACATAGGGGCAGAACCTGGGGTATAGAGTCACCGACCAGAAAGAGGGAGAGAAAAGAAAAAAGGAAGAAGTTAACCTCTCAAAATCAAGAAAAATCCACAGATTTTATAACTTGTTACACTAATTCTTTGTTGTTGTTGTTTCTTCTATTTTGTTGCCTTTCTTGTTTCTATTTCTTCCACCTCGGTCCTTTTGCTCTCTGCCCATCTTATGCTACCCTTTTCTTGAACTACACTGCCCATGAGTGTTACATTTTGTTTCTTTTCTTCATCCTAGCTCTCCTTTGGGGTTGCACTCCGGGGCCCTTGACTCTCACTCTCTCCCCTTTTGTTTTTTTTTCCTTTCCTTTTTTTCTTCCTTCGTTTCTCTCTTACTCTTATTTTTTCCTTTCTATTCATTTCTTCTTTTCTCCTTTTGCTTTTCCTCCCATTTAGGCCTCAATCGCAAACAGATTGTTTGATTTGGGACTCAAGTTTTTGTGGGGGTTTTTTTGGTGTTGTTGTTCTTTTTTTTCTTCTTCTGCTTTTGTTCTTGGTTTTTCTTTGTTTGTTTTTGTGGCATTTTGGGCACTTTTTGAATTGCTTTTTGGCTCACTGGCATTCCTCCCAACCCAAAGTCTCCATTGTATTTAGTCTTCGCTCCACTTAATACAACAGATTTCTGCTTATTGTTTTTATTTTTGTTTTTTTCTTCTTTAATTATAGTTTTTCTCTCCTTTTTTCTGTTTCCCTCTCATCCCTATCATTATATCTCTTGGTCGACCATCACTTACAGGCAAATCATTTTATGCTTGTCTAAGATTTTCTCCCTTTTTTTTTTTTTTTGTTTTTTGTTTTTTGTATTTAGTGGGTCCCTAATCCCTTTTTTGCCCCTTGAACTCTTCACCCCAAATCAGGCCCTCCATTATAGGCAGTTTTTGTTCCATTTGGCATAGCATAATTCACAGGTCATCACGATATTTCCCTAAGAAGGTGAGAGGAGGGGAATAGAAGAGAGAAAAAAGGGGGAAATAATAAATTATTACTTTTTTTTTGTGGAGTGTTTTCCTTTTTTTTTTTTTCCTTTTTTTTTTTTTATTAATTCTAATTAACACTATCATCAAGACCACCTTCAGATGCCAATAAGAAAAAGGAAATCGAACATTATGGATACAAAAGACAGAGAGGTAACGCAAATTGATGTGGAAAAATCTATGGAGAAAAGATTTAACATATTGGAAGCCTTGGAGCCAAATGACAGAGAATTTAAAATAGAAATCTTAAAAATACTCAGAGATACACAAGAAAACACAGAAAGGCAATTTAGGGAAATCAGAAAACAACTCAACGATCACAAAGAATATATTACCAAGGAAATTGAAACTATAAAAACAAATCAAACAGAAATGAAAAACTCAATTCAAGAGATGAAAAACGTGGTAGCAAGCTTAGCTAATAGAACAGCCCAGATAGAAGACAGGATCAGTGAAATAGAAGACAAGCAACTTGAGGCACAACAGAGAGAAGAAGAAAGAGACTCAAAAATAATAAAAAACGAGAAAGCCCTACAGGAATTGTCTGACTCCATCAGAAAGAATAACATAAGAATAATAGGTATATCAGAGGGAGAAGAGAAAGAAAATGGAATGGAGAATATACTCAAACAAATAATAGATGAGAACTTCCCAAGCCTGTGGAAAGAATTAAAGCCTCAAATTCAAGAAGCAAACAGAACACCGAGTTTTCTAAACCACAACAAACCCACTCCAAGGCACATCATAATGAAGATGACACAAACCAATGACAAAGAAAAAATTCTCAAGGCAGCCAGGGAAAAGAAGAATACAACATATAAAGGAAGGCCTATTAGATTATCATCAGATTTCTCAGCAGAAACTCTACAAGCTAGAAGAGAGTGGACCCCAATATTTAAAGCCCTGAAAGAGAGGAACTTTCAGCCAAGAATACTATACCCATCAAAGCTATCCTTCAAGTACGAAGGAGATATAAAAATATTCACAAATACAGAAAAGATGAGAGAATTTATCATCAGAAAGCCCCCACTCCAGGAAATACTAAAGGGGGTTTTCCAACCAGATTCAAAGAACAAAAGAAAACATAACCACAAGTAACAGTTCCACGAAGAAAACAATAAAACCAAACTTAAACTGTGACAACAAAAGCAAAAAAAAAGGGGGTGAAAGGATGAAGATTAACAGTAGCAAAGGACGATGAAGCGCAGAAATACTCATAAGAAAGGGTCTACAATGAATATGGTAGGTACCCTTTTCATTACTTAATGGTAACCACCCTTGAAAAAACCACCACAAAAACACTTGACTTAAAAAAGGTAGCAACAGAGGAAAGAAGTATGGAATACAAACAAACAAAAACAAATGATAGAAAAACAAAAGAGAAGAATCAAACAAGATACAAAACTAACAGAAAGCAATTTATAAAATGGCAATAGGGAACCCAAAAGTGTCAATAATTACACTAAATGTAAATGGATTAAACTTACCAATAAAAAGACACAGAGTAGCAGAATGGATTAAAAAAGAAAATCCAACTATATGCTGCCTACAAGAAACTCATCTAAGCAACAAGGATAAAAACAAATTCAAAGTGAAAGGCTGGAAAACAATACTCCAAGCAAACAACACCCCAAAAAAAGCAGGTGTAGCAATACTCATATCTGATAATGCTGACTACAAGACAGAAAAAGTACTCAGAGACAAAAATGGTCATTTCATAATGAGAAAGGGGACACTGAATCAAGAAGACATAACAATCCTTAATATATATGCACCAAACCAAGGAGCACCAAAATATATAAGACAGCTACTTATTGACCTTAAAACAAAAACTGACAAAAATACAATCATACTTGGAGACCTCAATACACCGCTGACAGCTCTAGATTGGTCATCCAAACAGAGAATCAATAAAGATATAGTGGCCTTAAATGAAATACTAGAACAACTGGATATGATAGACATCTACAGGACACTTCATCCCAAAGCGACAGAGTATACATTTTTCTCTAGTGTACATGGAACATTCTCAAGAATTGACCATATGTTAGGCCACAAAGACAATATCAGCAAATGTAAAAAAATTGAAATTGTGCCAAGCATATTTTCTGATCATAAATCCTTGAAACTAGAATTCAACTGCAAAAAGGAGGGGGAAAAACCCACAAAAATGTGGAAACTAAACAACATACTTCTAAAAAATGAATGGGTCAAAGAAGAAATAAGCGCAGAGATCAAAAGATATATACAGACAAATGAAAATGAAAATACGACATATCAGAATCTCTGGGATGCAGCAAAAGCAGTAATAA
The DNA here is from genome assembly GCF_036850995.1 of Saccopteryx leptura. Taxonomy (NCBI): domain Eukaryota; kingdom Metazoa; phylum Chordata; class Mammalia; order Chiroptera; family Emballonuridae; genus Saccopteryx; species Saccopteryx leptura. Next base: position 189,133,794 of record NC_089504.1, read on the forward strand.
GAGGAAAGTTCATATCACTTCAGGCCTATATGAACAAACAAGAGAGAGCCGAAGTAAACCACTTAACTTCACACCTTAAGGAACTAGAAAAAGAAGAACAAAGACAACCCAAAACCAGCCGAAGAAAGGAGATAATAAAAATCAGAGCAGAAATAAACGAAATAGAGAACAGAAAAACTATAGAAAAAATCAATAAAACAAGGAGCTGGTTCTTTGAAAAGATCAACAAAATTGACAAACCCTTGGCAAGACTCACCAAGGAAAAAAGGCACAGGACTCAAATAAATAAAATCCAAAATGAAAGAGGAGAGATCACCACAGACATCATAGATATACAAAGAATTATTGTAGAATACTATGAAAAACTATATGCCTCCAAATACAACAATCTAGAAGAAATGGATAAATTCCTAGAACAATACAACCTTCCTAAACTGAGTCATGAAGAAGCAGAAAGCCTAAACAGACCAATCAGCAGGGAGGAAATAGAAAAAACTATTAAAAACCTCCCCAAAAATAAAAGTCCAGGTCCAGATGGTTATACTAGTGAATTCTATCAAACATTCAAAGAAGACTTGGTTCCTATTCTACTCAAAGTCTTCCAAAATATTGAAGAAGAAGCAATACTTCCAAACACATTTTATGAGGCCAACATAACCCTCATACCAAAACCTGGCAAGAATGGCACAAAAAAAGAAAACTACAGACCAATATCTCTAATGAATACAGATGCTAAAATACTAAACAAAATACTGGCAAACCGAATACAACAACATATTAAAAAAATAATACATCATGATCAAGTGGGATTCATCCCAGAATCTCAAGGATGGTTCAACATACGCAAAACGGTTAACGTAATACACCATATCAACAAAACAAAGAACAAAAACCACATGATCTTATCAATAGACGCAGAAAAGGCTTTTGATAAAATACAACACAATTTTATGTTTAAGACTCTCAACAAAATGGGTATAGAAGGAAAATATCTCAACATAATAAAGGCCATATATGATAAACCATCAGCCAACATCATATTAAATGGCATAAAACTGAGGACTTTCCACCTAAAATCAGGAACACGACAGGGGTGTCCACTCTCTCCACTCTTATTTAACGTGGTGCTAGAAGTGCTGGCCAGAGCAATCAGACAAGACAAAGAAATAAAAGGCATCCATATCGGAAAAGAAGAAGTAAAGGTATCACTTTTTGCTGATGATATGATCCTATACATCGAAAACCCAAAGGACTCCACAAAAAGATTACTGCAAACAATAAACTAATACAGTAAGGTCGCAGGATACAAAATTAACATACAGAAGTCCATAGCCTTTCTCTATGCCAACAATGAAATATTAGAAAACGAACTCAAAAAAATAATCCCCTTCACGTTTGCAACAAAAAAAATAAAATACCTAGGAATAAACATAACAAAGAATGTAAAGGACTTATATAAAGAAAACTACAAGGCATTGCTAAGAGAAATAGAAAAAGACACAATGAGATGGAAAAATATTCCTTGTTCTTGGATAGGAAGAATAAATATAATTAAAATGGCCATATTACCCAAAGTAATATATAAATTTAATGCAATTCCCATCAAAATTCCAATGACATTTTTTAAAGAAATGGAGCAAAAAATCATCAGATTTATATGGAACTATAAAAAACCCCGAATAGCCAAAGCAATCCTAAGGAAAAAGAATGAAGCTGGGGGCATTACAATACCTGACTTTAAACTATATTATAGGGCCATAATAATCAAAACTGCATGGTATTGGCAGAAAAATAGACACTCAGACCAATGGAACAGAATAGACAGCCCAGAAATAAAACCACATATATATGGTCAAATAATCTTTGATAAAGGGGCCAACAACACAAAATGGAGAAAAGAAAGCCTCTTCAACAAATGGTGTTGGGAAAAGTGGAAAGCCACATGCAAAAGAATGAAACTCGACTACAGCCTGTCCCCGTGTACTAAAATTAATTCAAAATGGATCAAAGACCTAAATATAAGATCTGAAACAATAAAGTACATAGAAGAAGACATAGGTACTAAACTCATGGATCTGGGTTTTAAAGAACATTTTATGAACTTGACTCCAATGGCAAGAGAAGTGAAGGCAAAGATAAATGAATGGGACTACATCAGAATTAAAAGTTTTTGCTCAGCAAGAGAAACTGATATCAAAATAAACAGACAGCCAACTAAATGGGAACTGATATTTTCAAACGAAAGCTCAGATAAGGGCCTAATATCCAAAATTTACAAAGAACTCATAAAACTCAACTACAAACAAACAAACAATCCAATAAAAAAATGGGAAGAGGACATGAACAGACACTTCTCCCAGGAAGACATACAAATGGCCAACAGATATATGAAAAGATGCTCAGCTTCATTAGTTATTAGAGAAATGCAAATCAAAACTACAATGAGATACCACCTCACCCCTCTTAGATTAGCTATTATCAACAAGACGGGTAATAACAAATGTTGGAGAGGATGTGGAGAAAAAGGAACCCTCATACACTGTTGGTGGGAATGTAAAGTAGTACAACCACTATGGAGGAAAGTATGGTGGTTCCTCAAAAAACTGCAAATAGAACTACCTTATGACCCAGCAATCCCTCTACTGGGTATATACCCCAAAACCTCAGAATCATTGATACGTAAAGACACATGTAGCCCCATGTTCATAGCAGCATTGTTCACAGTGGCCAAGACATGGAAACAACCAAAAAGCCCTTCAATAGAGGATTGGATAAAGAAGATGTGGCACATATACACTACGGAATACTACTCAGCCATAAGAAATGATGACATTAGATCATTTATAGCAAAATGGTGGGATCTTGATAACATTATACGGAGTGAAATAAGTAAATCAGAAAAAAACAAGAACTACATGATTCCATACATTGGTGGAACATAAAAACGAGACTAAGAGACATGGACAAGAGTGTGGTGGTTACCAGGGGTGGGGGGAGGGAGGACGCAGGAGGGAGGGATGGAGAGATTTAGGGGGAGGGGCACAGAGAAAACTAGATAGAGGGTGACGGAGGACAATCTGACTCTGGGCGAGGGGTATGCAACATAATTTAATGACAAGATAACCTAGACATGTTTTTCTTTGAATATATGTACCCTGAATTATTAATGTCATCCCATTAACATTAATAAAAATTTATTAAAAAAAATCTAGAAAAAGAGGAATGTAGATTTAAAGAACAAAATGGCAATAAACAACTACATATCAATAATAACTTAAATGTCAATGGCCTAAATGCTCCAATGAAAAGACATAGGGTAGCTGCATGGATAAGAAAACAGGGCCTGTATATATGCTGTCTACAAGAGACACACCTCAAAACAAAAGATACACATAGACTGAAATGAAAATAAAGGGATGTAACAAAATATATATTTCATGCAAATGGAAATGAAAAAAAAAGCTGGGGTAGCTATACTTATATCTGACAAAACAAACTTTAAAACAAAGGGATAAAGAAGGTCACTACATAATGATAAAGGGAGCAATCCAATGGGAAGATATAACCATTTTAAGTATCTATGCACCTAATATAGGAGCATCTAAATATATAAAGCAGATTTTGATGGACATAAAAGGTGAGAACAGCAATACCCCACTAATGGATGGATCCTCAGGAAAGAAAATTAACAAACAAACAGCAGCCTGAAAGGACACACTAGATCCACTGGATTAAATAGATATCTTCAGAACCTTTCACCCTAAAGCCGCAGAATATACATTCTTTTCAAGTACACATGGTACATTCTCTAGAATAGACCACATGTTAGGACACAAAACAAGTCTCAATAAATTTAAGAAGAGTGAAATCCTATCAAGCATCTTCTCTGATCACAATGTCATGAAACTATAAATCAACTACAATAGGAAAACTGAAAAATATTCGAAGACTTGGAAGCTAAATAGCATGTTATTAAATAACAAATGCATTAACAATGAGATTGAAGAAGAACTTAAAACTTTCCTTGAAACAAATGAAAATGAACATACAACAACTCAAAATTTATGGGACATAGCAAAAGCAGTCCTGAGAGGGAAGTGTGCAGCACTACAGGCATACCTTAAGAAAAAAGAAAAAGCTCAAATAAACAACATAACCTTGCATCTAAAAGAACTAGAAAAATAACAGCAAGTAAAACCCAGAGAAAATAGAAGGAAGGAATTAATAAAAAACAGAGTGGAAATAAATGACATAGAGGCTAAAAAGATACTGAAGATCAATGAAACCAAGAGCTAGTATTTTGAAAAGGTAAACAGTATTGATGAACCTTTAACCAGACTCACCAAGAAAAAAAGAACTCAAATAAATAATATTAGAAATAAGAGTGGAAAAGTAACAACCGACACAGCAGAAATACAAAAAAATTGTAAAAAAATACTATGAAGAACTGTATGCCAAAAATTAGATAACTTATGTGAAATGGAAAAATTCCTTGAAACATATATAATCCTTTAAAAATCAATCTGCAAGAATCAGAAAACTTCAACAGCCTGATTACAACAAATGAGATCAAAACAGTTACCAAAAAACTCCCAACAAACAAAAGTCCTGGGCCAAGGCTTCACAGGTGAATTCTACCAAATATTCAAAGAAGAACTAACTCCTATAATTCTCAAGCTCTTCAAAAAATTCAAGAGAAGGGAAGACTTCTAAGCTCCGTTTATGAGGTGAACATAATCCTCATTCAAAAACCAGGTGAAGACAATACAAAGAAAGAAAACTAGAGGCCAATATCCCTGATGAACTTAGATGCTAAAATTCTCAACAAAATATTAGCAAACCGGATACAGCAATATATGAAAAAAATCATACATCATGATCAAGTGGTATTTATTCTGGGGAGGCAAGGCTGGTTACAATATTCACAAATCAATTAATGTGATTCATCACATAAACAAAAGGAAGGAGAAAAGTCACATGATAATATCAATAGATGCAGAAAAAGCATTTGATAAAATCCAGCACCCATTCATGATCAAAACTCTCAGCAAGGTGGGATACACGGAACATACCTCAACATAATAAAGGCCATCTATGACAAACCCAAAGCCAACATCATAACCAATGGGCAAAAATTAAAAGCAATCCCCTTAAGATCAGGATCAAGGCAGGGGCTCCCCCTTTCACCACTCTTATTCAACATAGTTCTGAAAATCCTAGCCACAGCAATCAGACAAGAAGAAGAAATAAAAGGCATCCAAATTGGAAAAGAAGAAGTAAAACTATCATTATTTGTGATGATATGATACTGTACACAGAAAACCCTAAAGTCTTAGTCAAAAAACTACTGGACCTGATAAATGAATTCAGCAAGGTGGCAGATATAAAATTAATATTCAGAAATCAGATGCATTTTTATATACCAACAATGAACTGCCGGAAAGAGAAATTAAGAACAATCCCCTTCACTATTGCAATAAAAAAAAAAAACAAAGTACGTAAGAGTAAATTTAACCAAGGGGGTTAAAGACTTGTACTGAGAACATTATAAAACATTGATAAAAGAAATCAAGGAAGATACAAATAAGTGGAAGCATACACTGTGCTCATAGTTAGGAAGAATAAACATCATTAAAATGTCTATATTAACCAAAGCAATCTATAAATTCAATGCAATTCCTATGAAAATACCAAAGGTATACTTCAACAGTACAGAACAAATATTTCAAAATATTTATATGGAACCAAAAAAGAAAACAAATAGCATCAGCAATCTTGAAAAAGAAGAATAAAGTGGGAGGTATCACTTTATTCTTTATTATTCACTATTATAACTTGAGGACATCAAGTTATACTACAAGGCCATTGTACTCCAAACAGCCTGGTACTGGCATAAGAACAGGCATATAGATCAATGGAACAGAACAGAGAACTCAGAAATTAACCCACAGCTCTATGGACAATTGATATTTGACAAAGAGGTAAGGGCATACAATGAGTAAAGACAGTGTCTTTAACAAATGGTGTTGGGAAAATTGGACAAATGTATGCAAAAAAAAAGAAATTAGAGCACCAACTTACACCATTCACAAAAATAAACTCAAAATAGATAAAAGACTTGAATGTAAGTCATGAAACCATGATCATCTTGGAAGAAAACAGGCAGTAAGCTCTCCGACATCTTCTGCAGCAATATATTTCACAGCAAAATAATTTAATTCCATGGGCAAGTGAAATAAAGGACAGGATGAACAAATGGGAGTATATCAAAGTAAAAAGCTTTTGCAGAGCTAAAGACAATATGAACAAAATAAAAAGACAACCCACACAATGGGAGAACAAATTTGCCAGTAAGACTGATAAAGGGTTAATAACCAAATTTTACAAAGACCTAGTAAAACTCAACACTAGGAAAGTAAAGAATTCAATCAAAAATTGGGGAAAAGAACTGAATAGACACTTCTCCAAAGAGGATATACAGATGGCCAATGGACATATGAAAAAATGTTCAACATCACTAATCATTAGAGAAATGCAAATTAAAACCACAATGAGATACCACCTCACACCTGTAAGACTGGCGCTTTTTAACAAAACAACACAGAATAAGTGCTGGAGAGGGTGTGGAGAAAAGGGAACCCTCCTGTACTGCTGGTGGGAATGGAGACTGGTGCAGGCACTGTGGAAAACAATATGGAGATTTCTCAAAACATTAAAAATCAAACTGCCTTTTAACCCAGCTATCCCACTTTTAGGAATATATTCTAAGAATAACAAATCACTGATTCAAAAGAAGAAATGCAACCCCATGTTTACTGCAGCACTGTTTACAATAGCCAAGATCTGGAAACAGCCCAAGTGGTCATCAGTAGACGAGCAGATTAAAAAGCTGTGGTACATATACACAATGGAATACTACACAGTTGTGAAAAAGAAGGAAATCATACCCTTTGCAACAACATGGATGGAACTGTAGTCTATTATGCTAAGCGAAATAAGCCAGGTAGAGAACAAAAGATATATGACTTCACTCTTTTGAGGAATCTAATGAATAATGTGAACTGAGGAACGGAATAGAGGCAGAAGTGGGATCAAGGGGACCAGAGGGAAAGCAGTCAGAGGAAAGGGGGATGAGAAGATGGGATCAGAGAAAGAAAAGAGATTAGTAAAATTATATATAGAAAACACAGCATTATAGAAAGCGGGACAGCAAATCCTGGAGGGAAGGGGGGAAGGTGTTGGGGAGAGGGGGGGAAAAGGGGGCATCATAGGGAACATCATAGGGAACATGGGGATGGAGGTAGATATATTCGATGGAACAAAAATTATTAATTTTTGCTAGATTATGTCCAATATTTGAAATGATTATTTCGAATTTGCCTCAAACAGTATATGGGTGAATAAATTATAAGTGAAAAAATATTTACCAACAAAAAATTACAATTATTTTACAACTATTGGGGAAGAAAAAGAAAGCCACTATTTGTTATCAGTAAATTTTCTAAGAACATTGATTTTTGCTAGATCACCTTGAAAAAAGGCTCTTTCATTAGTTTCCTCATCTGTCTATTGAAAACAGATTTACAAAAGAGATAAAACAGATGACACAGAAAATTCTCGAGCAGAATACTGTATGCAAATTATTGAGACAAGTGCTGAGGATTGAGAGATGAATGAGTTCACAGCCTAGAAGAGTAAATGTAAAAACAAATAAACAAACCACATGGGGTAAAATATTTTGGAAGTAATGAAGGAAGATGATACAGTCAGGGTAGGAGGAGGTGATCCCTGAGCTCCCTCTTTTAGGATAACTATCAGCCAGGAGGGTTCAAGCCAATCATTTCATTCATGAAGTCTTGGTGAAACAGCTCAATTATATTTGTTTTATTTTATGGGTACAATCTTGTCTCTATGGGTCTTGGAAAATCAGGAGGTATGTGGTCATAGAATTCAAGGGACATTTGACCCAGCACAGTACTATGTCTCCAGAGGGTGCTGTCTAGACTGTCAGGGACACACTATCAATTCAAAATGACCGCAGTCAAAAATAAAGTTGCCACACAAACCATATACAGTGCAGTCAAATCCTCAGAATATCTTAAGTATCTGGAGCTAGAAGGAACCTTACAGATCCTCTGGCCCACTATTACACACAGCATGGTACATGGCAACTAATTCCTCTTGATTCTCCATTTCAGTAAGTACTCACAGTGGAATAAGAATGGGCAACACAACATGGACCCTCTCTTATGGAACATACAATACTAACTGACTATTAAGACTCTCATATATTCTGTGGTCAAATAAACCATTTAACTTAGTTTTGTCTGTTTCCCAATTTTATTTTACTAAAGAACCATTCTTTCCTTGTAATATAAATAAAGATTATACTTTGAAAAAGTTAATCAAGCCCAAGGGTCCCCAAACTACGGTCCTTGGGCCGCATGCGGCCCCCTGAGGCCATTTATCTGGCCCCTGCTGCACTTCCGGAAGGGGCACCGCTTTCATTGGTGGTCAGTGAGAGGAGCATAGTTCCCATTGAAATACAGGTCAGTTTGTTGATTTAAATATACTTGTTCTTTATTTTAAATATTGTATTTGTTACGGTTTTGTTTTTACTTTAAAATAAGATACGTGCATTGTGCATAAGGATTTGTTCATAGTTTTTTTTTATAGTCTGGCCCTCCAACGATCTGAGGGACAGTGAACTGGCCCCCTGTGTAAAAAGTTTGGGGACCCCTGATCTTGCCTAGTGCTTTCAACACCTTATTTTAATCCCCCTCCAACCAGATTCTAGGACAGGCATGGCCACCATACGGCCTGCGTAATGAGTTATGCGGCCCGCAATTAAATTTTTAATATTCTTCGCTACTTTAAAATCTCAGATTTCAGAGATGACGTCAGAGTAATGGCACGGTACGAAGCGATACTGATAAATCTCCCCCAAAACTCAACAAGATCTTCAAGTAGAAACAGAAAAACCTAACCTTGGAGCCTCCAGATGTTTCGCAATACACCCGAAGGTATGGTCGCGTGAAAAATTGGCTAAATATATAATCAAACCCTGAAGGAAATAGGGAGTAAGAAATGCTCCACCTTCCTCACTAACCTAAATAGGGCTGCTTTTACTGGGAACTGAGAATATAGAAACTAAGGCGGGCAAAGGGGGTGAATAAATCCAGGCCATGGGAAAAATGGCTGAACCAGGCTGTTGCACGGAGATCCAAACCGAGGAAAAACTGTGCCTGTGAAAACCCAGGCAATACAAGCTAACATTTGCGCCAAACCCAGACAAAGAAAGACAAGTAGGGCAGACATTTTCCCCGATCTCCTGGTCGGCACGCGCACATAGTGGCAGAAAAAGCCATGCACAGCGAGGGAGCAAGAGCCAATTCCAACGCTGGAAGTTTTCCGTGCGGGCGAGGGTTTCACTCAAAGTGTGAGGCAGACAGCCTGATATCCTGGTCGGCGTGCACGGAAAGTGGGCAAGAGATTCTTCCAAGCACCTCAGGAGTAGGCGTCTGTGTTATCCCACAGAGGGAAAGAGTCAGAGGCCTTTGTGTGGGCCAAAAACAGAATCTCGGGCTACCCCAGCACCCTGAAAAAACCTAGCACAGGGAGGGAGCGAGAGCCAATTCCAATGCTGGAACTTTTCTGTGCGGGAGGGGGTTTCACTCAGAGGGTGAGGTGGCTGGCCTGATATCCTGGTCTGCACGCACGGAAGGTGAGTGAGAGATTCCTCCGAGTGCCTCGGCAGTGGGCGCCCGTGTTATCCGACAGAGGAAGAGAGTCAGGGGCCTTTGTATGGGCCAAAAGCGGAATCTCCAGGCTGCCCCAGCGCCCTGAAAAAGCTGTGCACGGGGAGGGAGCGAGAGCCAATTCCAACGCTAGAACTTTTCCGTACGGGCGGGGGGTTTCACTCAGAGTGTGAGAATGCCGGCCTGGATTGTGCACAGACAGTGAGTGAGAGTTTCCTCCAAGCGCCCCGGGAGTGGGCGCCCGCCCATGTTACCGGACAGAGTGGCAGAGCCAGAGGTCTTTGAGTGGGCGGAAGCCCCGCCTGATTATGCTAGCAGCTCTGACTGACTGAGCCTTACCCCGAGCCCTGTGCTGAGTTGGAATAGAGTGGGGAGTTGCCAGCTCTTTGAGCCTCTTACTATCCAGGCAGAGGCGGCAGCAATCCCATAGCTGAATTATCAGGCTACTAATTAAGGAAGGAAAGACTAGAAGAAAGGCTCCAGGAACACGGACTCTCTCACTGTCGGAGCCTATAAATGCTAATGAGCCTCGACTGCCAACGAGACTGAAGCACAATACATGACATTGCCATAGAGACTTATCAACCGCAAACCTCTACCTGAGCGTGCCAAAGGGGCAGAACCCAGGGTACAGAGTCACCAACCAGGAAGAGGGAGAGAAAAGAAAAAGCAAGAAGATAACCTCTCAAAATCAAGAATAATCCACAGACTTTATAACCTATCCCATTTTATTATATTTGTTCATTTGTTTCTCTAAACTTCATTCCTGATTTTTTTTTTCTTCCTCCTCCAATTTGCTCGTTTAACTCTCTGCTGGTCTTACTCTCTCCTCTCCTTGAACTACACTACCCATAAGTGTTACATCTCCCATTATCTTTTCTTTCCTCTTCCTTTCTCTCTATGAGGGTTGCACTCCAAAACCCTTAACTCTCTCTCTCTCCTTTTTTTCTTTTTTCTTCTTTTAGTGGTTCCCTGTTTCTTTTCTCTCTCTCTTTCTTTTCTCCCTCTATATTAGTTTCTTCCTTTCTCCTTTACGTCTCCTCTCATTCAAACCTCAATAACGAACAAATTATCTTATCTGGTCCTCAAACTTATGTTTGTGGCATTTTGGGGGTTTTTTACTTAACCTTTTTAACTCACTAGCAGTGCTCCCATCCCTGGCTCTCCATTTTATCTAGTTCTTGTACCACTAAATACAAAAGTAATATTTTAATTTGACCCCCATTTTCCTGTTTCCCTCTTATTCCTCTCATCATATCTCTTAGTCAAGCAACACCTAAAAGCAAATCATTTTATTCTTGACCCAAATTTTTTACTTACTTGCTTTTTGTGGGTCCATACGCCCTTTTTTTTTCTTTTCTTTTTTTTGTCACTTTATTACTTCTACCCAATTCAGGCCCTACATTACAGGCATTGTTTGTTCTATTTAGTACAATATAATTCACAGTTTACCACAAGATTTTCACAAGAAAGAGGGGAGAGGACAGGAGAGAAAAAAAGGAGGGGTGGGGGAATAATATCCTTTTTTTAAATTTTAATTTAATTTAATTTTTCTTTAATTATTATTTTTTTAAAAAAACTTTATTTTTTATCTTTTTATTCTTTATTAAATCTCATTAATACTATCAACAAAACCACCCTCAGATGCCATTAAGGAAGAGAAAATCGAATATCATGGATACAAAAGAAGAGAGGTAACACAGATAGATGAGGAAAAATCTATGGAGAAGAAATTTAATATATTGGAAACCTTGGAGTTAAACGACAGAGAATTTAAAATAGAAATCCTAAAAATACTCAGAGATATACAACAAAACACAGAAAGGCAATTTAGGGAGCTCAGAAAACAACTCAATGAACACAAAGAACATATTTCCAAGGAAATTGAAACTATAAAAACAAATCAAACAGAGATGAAAAACTCAATTCACGAGCTGAAAAATGAGGTAAAAAGCTTAGCTAATAGAACAGGCCATATAGAAGGTAGGATTAGTGAAATAGAAGACAAGCAACTTGAGGCACAACAGAGAGAAGAAGAAAGAGACTCAAAAATTAAAAAAAAAAATGAGATAGCCCTACAGGAATTATCTGACTCCATCAAAAAGAATAACATAAGAATAATAGGTATGTCAGAGGGAGAAGAGAGAGAAAATGGAATGGAGAACATACTCAAACAAATAATAGATGAGAACTTCCCAAGCCTGTGGAAAGAACTAAAGCCTCAAATTCAAGAACCAAACAGAACTCCGAGTTTTCTTAACCCCAACAAACCTACTCCAAGGCACATCATAATGAAATTGGCACAAACCAACGGCAAAGAAAAAATTCTCAAGGCAGCCAGGGAAAAGAAGAATACAACATATAAAGGAAGGCCCATTAGATTATCATCCGATTTCTCAACAGAAACTCTACAAGCTAGAAGAGATTGGACCCCAATATTTAAAGTCCTGAAGGAGAGGAACTTTTAGCCACGGATACTATGCCCATCAAAGCTATCTTTCAAATATGAAGGAGAAATAAAAAAATTCACAGATACAGAAAAGATGAGGGAATTTATCATCAGAAAACCCTCATTCCAGGAATTACTTAAGGGGGTTCTCCAATCAGATACAAAGAACAAAAAAAAAACAAAGCCACAAGTAAAAGTTCCAAGAAGAACACAATAAAACCAAATTTAAACTGTGACAACAACAAAAAGAAAGGGGGGGAGAAGATGGAGATTAACAGTAGCAAAGGACAATGGAGTGCAAAAGTACTCACAAAATAGTGCACTACAATGAACAGGGTAGGTACTCTTTTCATTACTTAATGGTAACCACCCTGAAGAAACCACCACAGAAGCACATGATTTAAAAAAGATAGCAACAGAGGAAAGATGTATGGAATACAACCAAATAAAAACAAAAGATAGAAAAACAAAAGAGAAGGATCAAACAAGACACAAAACTAACAGAAAGCAATCTATAAAATGGCAATAGGGAACTCACAAGTGTCAATAATTACACTAAATGTAAATGAGTTAAACTCACCAATAAAAAGGCACAGAGTAGCAGAATGGATTAAAAAAGAAAATCCAACTGTATGCTGCCTACAAGAAACTCATCTAAGTAAGAAGGATAAAAACAAATTCAAAGTGAAAGGCTGGAAAACAATGCTCCAAGCAAATAACATCCAAAAAAAGGCAGGCGTAGCAATACTCATATCTGATAATGCTTACTACAAGACAGCAAAAGTACTCAGAGACAAAAATGGCCATTTCATAATGGCTAAGGGGACACTGAATCAAGAAGACATAACAATTCTTAATATATATGCACCAAACCAAGGAGCACCAAAATATATAAGACAGCTACTTATTGACCTTAAAACAAAAACTGACAAAAATACAATCATACTTGGAGACCTCAATACACCGCTGACGGCTCTAGATCGGTCATCCAAACAGAGAATCAACAAAGATATAGTGGCCTTAAACAAAACACTAGAGCACCTGGATATGATAGACATCTACAGGACATTTCATCCCAAAGTGACTGAGTATACATTTTTCTCCAGTGTGCATGGATCATTCTCAAGAATTGACCATATGTTGGGCCACAAAAACAACATCAGCAAATTCAGAAAAATCGAAGTTGTACCAAGCATATTTTCTGATCATAAAGCCTTGAAACTAGAATTCAACTGCAAAAAAGAGGAAAAAAATCCCACAAATATGTGGAAACTAAACAACATACTTTTAAAAAATGAATGGGTCAAAGAAGAAATAAGTGCAAAGATCAAAAGATATATACAGACAAATGAAAATGACAATACAACACATTAGAATCTATAGGATGCAGCAAAAGCAGTGATAAGAGGGAAGTTCATATCACTTCAGGCATATATGAACAAACAAGAGAGAGCCCAAGTGAACTACTTAACTTCACACCTTAAGGAACTAGAAAAAGAAGAACAAAGACAACCCAAAACCAGCCGAAGAAAGGAGATAATAAAAATCAGAGCAGAAATAAATAAAATAGAGAACAGAAAAACTATAAAAAAAAATTAATAGAACAAGGAGCTGGTTCTTTGAAAAGATCAACAAAATTGACAAAACCTTGGCAAGACTTACCAAGGAAAAAAGAGAAAGAACTCATATAAACAAAATCCAAAATGAAAGAGAAGAAATCACCATGGACACCATAGATATACAAAGAATTATTGTAGAATACTATGAAAAACTTTATGCCACTAAATTCAACAACCTATAAGAAATGGATAAATTCCTAGAACAATACAACCTTCCTAGACTGAGTCAAGAAGAAGCAGAAAGCCTAAACAGACCTATTAGTAGAGAAGAAATAGAAAAAACCATTAAAAACCTCCCCAAAAATAAAAGTCCAGGCCCAGACGGCTATACCAGCAAATTTTATCAAACCTTCAAAGAAGACTTGGTTCCTATTCTACAGAAAGTCTTCCAAAAAATTGAAGAAGAAGCAATACTTCCAAACACATTTTATGAGGCCAACATAACCCTCATACCAAAACCAGGCATGGATGGCACACAAAAAAGAAAACTACAGACCAGTATCTCTAATGAAGACAGATAAAATACTAAACAAAATACTAGCAAATCGAATACAACAACATATTAAAAAAATAATACATCATGATCAAGTGGGATTCATCCCAGAATCTCAAGGATGGTTCAACATATGTAAAATGGTTAACGTAATACACCATATCAACAAAACAAAGAACAAAAACCACATGATCTTATCAATAGACGCAGAATAGGCTTTCAATAAAATACAACACAATTTTATGTTTAAGACTCTCAACAAAATGAGTATAGAAGAAAAATATCTCAACATGATAAAGGCCATATATGAAAAACCATCAGCTAACATCATATTAAATGGCACAAAACTGAAGGCTTTCCCCCTTACATCAGGAACAGGACAGGGTTGTCCACTCTCTCCACTGTTATTTAATGTGGTGCTAGAGGTTCTAGCCAGAGCAATCAGACAAGACAAGGAAATAATAGGCATCCATATAGGAAAAGAAGAAGTAAAGGTATCACTTTTTGCAGATGATATGATCCTATACATCGAAAACCCCAAAGAATCCACAAAAAGACTACTAGAAACAATAAGCCAACACAGTAAGGTCACAGGATACAAAGTTAACATACAGAAGTCAATAGCCTTTCTATATGCCAACAATGAAACATTTGAGAATGAACTCAAAAGAATAATCCCCTTCATGATTGCAACAAAAATAAATAAAATACTTAGGAATAAACATAACAAAGAATGTAAAGGACTTATATAATAAAAACTATAAACCATTGTTAAGGGAAATCAAAAAAGATATAATGAGATGGAAGAATATTCCTTGTTCTTGGTTAGGAAGTATAAATATAATCAAGATGGCCATATTACCCAAAGCAATATAAAAATTTAATGCAATTCCCATGAAAATTCCAATGACATTTTTTAAAGAAATGAAGCAAAAATCATCAGATTTATATGGAAGTATAAAAAACCCCAAATAGCCAAAGCAATCCTAAAGAAAAAGAATGAAGCTGGGGGCATTACAATACCTGACTTCAAACTATATTATAGGGCCACGGCAATCAAAACAGCATGGTATTGGCAGAAAAACAGACACTCAGACCAATGGAACAGAATAGAAAGTCCAGAAATAAAACCACATATATATAGTCAAATAATTTTTGATAAAGGGGCCAACAACACACAATGGAGAAAAGAAAGCCTCTTCAATAAATGGTGCTGGGAAAACTGGAAAGCCACATGCAAAAGAATGAAACTGGGGACTAATGAAGTTTGTCCCCCTGTACTAAAATGAACTGAAAATGGATCAAAGATGTAAACATAAGACCTGAAACAATAAAGAATATAGAAGAAGACATAAGTACTAAACTCATGGACCTGGGTTTTAAAGAGCATTTTATGAATTTGACTCCAAAGGCAAGAGAAGTGAAGGCAAAAATTAATTAATGGGACTCCATCAGACTAAGAAGTTTTTCTTCAGCAAAAGAAACTGATAACAAAATAAACAGACAGCCAACTAAATGGGAAATGATATTTTCAAACAACAGCTCAGATAAGGGCCTAATATCCAAAATATATAAAGAACTCATAAAACTCAACAACAAACAAACAAACAATCCAACAAAAAAATGAGAAGAGGACATGAACAGACACTTCTCCCAGGAAGAAATACAAATGGCCAACAGATATATGAAAAGATGCTCATCTTCTTTAGTTATTAGAGAAATGCAAATCAAAACTGCAATGAGATACCACCTCACACCTGTTAGATTAGCTATTATTAACAAGACAGGTAATAACAAATGTTGGAGAGGCTGTGGAGAAAAGGAACCCTCATCCACTGTTGCTGGGAATGTAAAGTAGTACAACCATTATGGAAGAAAGTATGGTGGTTCTTCAAAAAACTGAAAATAGAACTACCTTATGATCCAGCGATCCCTGTACTGCGTATATACCCCCAAAACACAGAAACATTGATATGTAAAGACACATGCAGCCCCATGTTCATTGCAGCATTGTTCACAGTGGCCAGGACATAGAAACAACCTAACAGCCCGTCAATAGATGACTGGATAAAGAAGATGTGGCACATATACAGTATGGAATACTACTCAGCCATAAGAAATAATGACATGGGATCATTTACAGCAAAATGGTGGGATCTTGATAACATTATACGAAGTGCAATAAGTAAATCAGAAAAAACAGGAACTGCATTATTCCATACGTAGGTGGCACATCAAAACAAGACTACGAGACATTGATAAGAGTGTGGTGGTTACGGGGGGAGGGGGGAGAGGGAGAGGGAAAGGGGAAGGGGGAGAGGCACAAAGAAACTAGATAGAAGGTGACAGAGGACAATCTGACTTTGGGTGATGGGTATGCAACATAATTGAACGACAAGATAACCTGGATATGTTATTTTTGAATATATATATCCTGCTTTATTGATGTTGCCCCATTAAAAAAAATAAAATTATTTAAAAAATAAAAAAATAAATAAATAAAATCTCAGCTACTCAGAAGCGGAAGTATCTTTGATTATTGGAAATAGAGATATTTAAAAAGATAGTGATATGTGGAAAAGAATTCCATGTGTGACTAATCTAGGGTTAACTTTTAATAATTGGTCAAATGGATTCGCGATACTTCTTTACTTTTTTTAAAAATTCCATTATAAAGATTTACAACTTTTGTACTCGTGTGTACTCGATATGAACTGTTTGATGTTTAGTGGAGATGCGAAACCCACATTCTTTTAGGTGGAGTTTGCCAGAGCGCATCCAAGGTCAAACAATTTGTTATTTTGGTGGTCAAGTGTGCTGAATCAAGTGGCATTGTAGCATAGACAATAGCTGCAGTTGATAACTGAAAATGTGTCCAGGCTGTTTGTAAAACAAAATCATTGTTTTATTTGTGATATAACCCCTTCAAGCTCATTCTATTAATTAAATATTGTTTCAACTGATTGCGATACAGTTTGGATATTTATATGGTATCTAATATTTTATTAAAATAGTATTGTATATTAAATTTTTTTTACTCACATTTATTCATAAACAAATTACATAATAAAATTTTGTTTACTTAAACAAATTGTTTTTGTATTTAACATTTTTTAAATTAATATTTCGTCTGGCCAGTGAAAAGTTTTCTTTCTAATCTGGCCCGGGGGCAAAAACTGTTGGCTAGGCTTGTTCTAGGAGATAGAAAGATATTTCATCATTTAAAAATTTTCTTTCTTGTCTGACCAGGTGGTGGTGCAGTGGATAGAACATCAGACTGGGACACAGAGAACCCAGGTTTGAAACCCCGAGATCAACAGTTTGAAAGTGTACTCCGCAGGCTTCAGCATAGGCTCACCAGCTTGAGTGTGGGGTCACAAGCTTGAGCCCAATGGTTGCTGGTTTGAGCCCAAGGTCGCTGGCTTGAGCAAGAGGTCACTCGCTCTGCTGTAGCCCCCACCCCCATCAAGGCACATATGAGAAAGCAATCAATGAACAACTAAGGAGCTTCAACAAAGAATTAATGCATCTCTTCTCTCTGTATTCCTGTCTGTCTGCTTCTATTCATCTCTCTCTCTGTCACACACAAACAAAAAGAAATTCTTTCTTTTAAAAAAAACACTCCTATTTGTATATATTTGTAGATAAGAATCATTATTTCCAAAGCATAATTATTCTGAAGTCTAGAAATGATTCTGTAGCATCTCTTGCTTCAAGTTATATATAACTCATAAGATCATTAACATTTATTTCTGAAAATTATTAAGATAGTAATAAATGAGGCTGATGTTGAAAACTGTGGATTCAGTGAGATTGACAAATGGAAAACCACAAAATGATATGGTATCTTCTATTTCTTAATTTTAATTTTTTAAAGATTTTTTTCCATTGCTTTGCTAGAGAGAAAGAGAGAGAGAGAGAGAAGGGGAGGGAGGGAGGGAGAGAGATAGAGAGAGAGAGAGAGAGAGAGAGAAGCATGAACTCGTTCCACTTAGTTGTTCAATTTAGTTGTGCATTCACCGGATGCTTCTCGTATGTGCCCTGACTGGAGATTAAACCCTCAATCTCAGGGTGCTAGGATGATACCCTATTCACTGAGCTGCCCAGCCAGGGCCTAATATGGTATCTTTTAAATAATTATTTTCTATTTTTTTAAGCACCAGTAGAAGGGTATGAATATTTGAAACATTGTATGATTTGGTTTGTTTACTTTTACATAAAATTCCCTTTAATATACTCTGTAATAGCTGCTGAAGCAAAAGCTTTTTCTTTCACTGTATCTTATGTCATGTCTCCTGGATTTTTCTCATAATTCTTATATCCCCAAAGTAGGTTTAAAGATTACCCAGACTTCAAGGACTTACTTTACATGCCCTTCCTTTTTATTGTGTTGGAAAGATTTCTATGTCATTTATTAGAAAAGCTTTGATTATCAATCTCACTGCTGAGTGACATACTAAGTATGTCCAACAGGTGTATGGGTCTATTGCAGCTGAATGGAGATATCCTGACGCTCTGCACTTCAGAGGTAGTTTTTATTCCCCCTGCTCCTGCTGGAATCCATGACAATTCCAATGACAAGGAAGGAATCAAACAGATCTAATAACAAATTAAGATGGAAAAATGGACAGCTAATATTTTTTTAAATAAAGTGCCTTCTGATCTTCTGATGTAGCCTTCTGATTATGCTTATATTTCTCTTCCCCAGTTGTGTTGATGCTCGATGCTTACCCAATTTCCCACTCTGTAACCTGAATAAACTGCTTAGCCACAGTAATAGGATTTTACACAGTCATTTACTAAAATGCAAGACCAAAAGTGTAAACATACTGAAAACAATCCAATAACAACAACATGGGGTACAGAGCTGCTGTGATGTCTAGTCTCAATGAAAAGCAGTATTAGATTTTTTTTCTTTTTTATAAAATGCTGATATAGAAAATAAAAATAACTTCATCATTCTGTGTTCCTGAGACTAATTGCACATCCATCAACAGGATGTCAGTCTGAAGTCAGTTGGCCGCCATTATAACCCCACTCCAAGAAAGATGTTTCAGCATTTCAGAAAAACTCGAGGGTTTGGAGCTACAGAATCACACCCTTTGAAAGAAATCATATCGTAGACTCCATTAAATGATTGTAATGCTTATTCTTTTTAGTAACTCAAAACTCTCTATCAGTATATATTTTTAAAGAGTAACAAAAGGTAAGCAATTAAAAAAAAAGAACCAAAGTCCAGATAAACTACATGTGTCAGAAATAAGAATGAAATGCAAGTTTTCCATATCAACAAAATTATGCCATGTTCCTTTCCCTAATTTTTACTATATTCTTATACTATAAAGGGTGTTTCTTTTAAAAAAATACAATTATATATTTTTATTTATGTAATTTGTTTTCATGGCTTCAGTTCCTGAAAGGAAACAAAAACTATGCAGGCCTACTATATGACAGTCACTGTGCTAAGTATTTCAAGATACAACTGTTTCATATGATCCTCAAAGTTTCCAGAGGCTTAATTTATTCAAGGTTAAATAGCGACTAAATGGGTGAGTCAAGAATTATAACAGATGTGTATGCTCTTTTTATTACACTGTAATGACTTCTTAAAAACTGTGTAGAAATAACTTGTATAAAACAAGTCTAATTCTACTAGTGCTTCTAAAGAAGGATAATCTACACTTTTTTAAAGTTTAATTATTAAGTTAGGTCATGAATGAAATGCCATTGTAAAATAAGTATAAAAGCAAATATAATCTGGGGTGAAATTACCATGCTCTTAATAAATACTTTAAAGTTGTTTTCTTTCAGGAACACAAAATACTCAATATTTAAGTGCATTCCATGATACTGGTTGCCTCAACCTGAGAGACTCATCATTTAAGTCTGAAGCCAATAGCTGGATGTCAGTGCTTTAATACATACTTCTCTATACTAAAATGCTAACACCTCTGATAAAATGCTGACTTCCATTGCTGAGTCCACAGATTTTCCCCAAAGGAGCTTTATGCCATGCCCTGATTTAATCCTGTTAAAAGTATATTTTAAATGCACCTTTTATATACCATATTCTGATAGAGGGGGTTGTACCGTTGCCCTACTATCAATAATTGGAATGCCCCTACTATGCTAAAAATACTGTAAATACAATTCAAAATAAATAAAGCAGGCTTTGTTAGATGACAACCCTAGAGGTGTGACCTGGTTTTGGAATGATTTCTGAAATTTCTACTACCCCAGATTCGTGAAAATTAGGCGTATAATGAAACTGTTGCATTTACTCTCCAAGGTGAATTGTAAACTGGACCAATGGATGACCTTTTACCAGACCATTAATGAAAAGACTAGTTCTTTTCTCTCATATGATAGGTGAATTAAACAATAGCAGTGGAAGCTTAAGGTAGAAGAGATAAAGACGAAAAATTGGTATCCCTTAAAAATCAGAGTCATGCTCAGGCAACTGAATTCAGTCTGAAACAGAAAAAAATGAATACAAACATGTGAAGATCACACGAATAATAAATCAAAACTTTCCTGGATTAGAAATAAGTAAGAAATATAAGAACTATAGGGTGGGACAAAAAGTAGGTTTACAGTTGTGAGTATGTAAAACCATTTATTCTTATATTATTATTTATTAATTATTGAATTATTTTCCACACAAACAACTATAAAACCTATTTTTTCCCAAAGCTGTATATAAGAAATTTAAGATCTATGTAAAAAATTTCAAAAACATTTTTTCTATTATAGGCAAATTTTTACTAGCAAGTCCATGTATTTCATTAATGAAGCCAACTAAGCATCCTTTTTGAAGATAAAAAGATATATCTACATATTTTTATGAGCAATACAAAGTAAATATATCAGAAGAAACTCATATTCAGGAAAACAGGCTATAATACTCTTTTGACATTTTTCTCTTATTTCAATTCTATATGGCAGTGTTGAAACAAGAGAAATACTTTCAGCAATATCACAGTATGAAAGCAGAATCAAATAAAATAATAATCACCTTAGTTACAGCCATTCTATCAGGCTATAATGAGGAGAATTAGTCCTCCAAAACTAGAATGCAGTGCACATCAATTCCGTATTTAAAAGCAGACACCAATAGTGATTTTTCCAGTCCTAGTATGAATCATCATCAATATTTCACAATCTTTTATTTTATGCTAGTTATTTTCAAGTAGGCATTAAGTTACTACACTTCTGTTTAAGGTGCTGGTTCTTAAACTTTAGCCTGAATCAGCATCACATGGAAAGCTTGGTAAAGCATGGATTCCTGGCCCCAAGAGGGCCTAGATTTTGCATTTTAAAACTTCAACATGATTTTTATTTAGCAACATAGTATTTTAAATTCATTTTATCCCAGGGTGATTTTTGTGTGTGTGTGAGTACTCATGAGTCACTTAGATGAATGTTTTAAAGTCTGCAAATTATTTGGTGTTCTTTATACTGAGGTCTAATTTAATTTCATTCTGATCAAAGCATGTAGTGTATTTGATAATCTTAACATATGTTTAGATTTGCTTTATTAACCAATATATGGTGAATTCTGGAAATGTTTAATCAGTACTTGAAAAGAATATTTATTTGCTAAGTCCTGAGTTTGGGGTCTTAGATGAATTCATCAGAGCAAAACTATTGGCTTATTGTTGTTTTGTTTAATATATCTCTCATTATGGTGGCAGGATTCAGAGTTTATTCTTATAGTTGTGTCAATATTTGCTTCATCTATTTTGAGATGGTATTATCAGATGCACAAAAATCAGAATCAATGATATGATGTGAATCAGATACTATATAGTAGACTTTGAAGAAGGGACTCAACAATGTAATGAAAAAAACATAAAGAATAAAAAAAATCAGAATGACCTTTAAATAGAAAATATATTTTTACCCAAAAACTGGGGCATCCCAGTGAAGGGCATGCTGAATTTGGGTTCAAGAAGTCACATTCTTATGCCAATTAAACAACTGTTATAATTAAGAAAATTTGAAGATGTGCTTGAGTAATCCCAATTGCAAAAGCTTGATAATATTATCATTTATTCTCTTCTTTTTAGGCAAGATATGAAAGGATTTCCATTAGGCCAAGATGAAAGAAAAAGGTTTTTCTTACATCTTTTTCTTTTGTTAAAAGAAAACTTTTTATTCTGTCAAAATAATGTTATAGATCTTCAAAAATATTTTTAATGTACATTCTCCAGTTCATCATTTTAACCACAATACTCAATATATAGCTAGAGAGTAAATGCTCAATAAATACGTGACTCAGTGAATATTGCTCAGAAGCCAAGAAATAAATATATTCCTCCATAACCCACATTTAGAGAAGCATAGGAATTGAGGGATTTTAGAGAACAGTTTAATGATTAAAACTTAAGTCAAATAATTTTAATTGGTTTAGTGAAGGCACTGCTGGACCACTTCCTTCTCCTTGTCTAAGATTCCCCTGGGGACTGAAAGCTAGCAAAGATATCTAGACTACTTTTCTGAGGAGTATTTGACTTTGGAACAGAAGTACTTTCGTGATGTGGGCTCAGTGGAAGCCTTCATCTTTCTTGGAAAGAGTTCTCAAAAAATAGTTGGAAAACCTCATTTTCCTTAGTATGACCTTCACCGAGTGGTCCCAACCCATAATTCCCAGTGAGCCACAACTTCACCCCATATTCTTTATTCTCCAAACATCAAGAACTTATTTCAATTTAATAATTAAACCACACTCTTTCACAATTTTGTGCTTTTACTGTAGCCTAGATTTGGAAGGTTTTGCTCACTCTTTAAATGCTACATTTTATGAAAATCCTTTCCTAACTTTAGACAGTCATTTTTGTATCTCTATTTTGGCATTAACCATATATTGTAATCATTTGCCTAATAAATGTTTCTTATTCACCTTTGCATCCTTAAAACTCAGTTCATTGCCAATAAATGTTTATTAAATTAACCTCTATCCAACTGTTTTGGGTATTTCAAAAGGGAAAAGATAAACACCAATAAGAAAATGATCTATAATAGCTGAAAACATTTATATCTTCAAAATAGCAACATGGCATTTACTTATACTGATGTCTGGTTACATATAACATGCTATCCTGGAAATCTAGTATAATGATATATTTTATCAGATCCCCATCCAAAAGCTTTTGGATATAGAAAAGAATGGAAGACATTTATTAGGGTATGATATCTTCTACAGAATTATCTATTAAAAAGTGGTTATAGGCCCTGGCCGGTTGGCTCAGCGGTAGAGCGTCGGCCTAGCGTGCGGAGGACCCAGGTTCGATTCCCGGCCAGGGCACACAGGAGAAGCGCCCATTTGCTTCTCCACCCCTCCGCCGCGCTTTCCTCTCTGTCTCTCTCTTCCCCTCCCGCAGCCAGGGCTCCATTGGAGCAAAGATGGCCCGGGCGCTGGGGATGGCTCTGTGGCCTCTGCCTCAGGCACTAGACTGGCTCTAGTCGCAACATGGCGACGCCCAGGATGGGCAGAGCATCGCCCCCTGGTGGGCAGAGCGTCGCCCCATGGTGGGCGTGCCGGGTGGATCCCGGTCGGGCGCATGAGGGAGTCTGTCTGACTGTCTCTCCCCGTTTCCAGCTTCAGAAAAATGAAAAAAAAAAAAAAAAAAGTGGTTATAATCAGGACATAATGATTTTCTGAGAGGTATTACAGCAGAGAGGTTAAAGGCATGGATACTAAAGCCAGACTACCTAGGTTTGAATCCATTAGTGCCTATGAGATCTAAGGTAATCATCTTAACTTCTCTGTGTCTCAGGTTATTCATCTGAAAATAGTATTGATAATAAATAGTACCTCCAATCATAAGCCACAGGGTTAGTGTAAGGATTAAATAAGTTAATATATGTCAAGTACTCAGAGCAGTACATATCCCATGGTATCCTGCAAGGGTTAGCTATTACATTTATGTAAAATACACAATATTATCTATACACTTATAGATATTAGTATTTACCTATAGAAATTATTATTATTATTATTATTTGTGACAGAGACAGAGAGACAGAGAGAGGGACAGATAGGGACAGCCAGGCAGGAAGGGAGAGAGGTGAGAAGCATCAATTCTTCATGGCGGCTCCGACTCTCCTTAGTTGTTCATTGATTGCTTTCTCATATATGCCTTGACCAGGGGACTATAGCAGAGTGAGTGACCCCTTCCTCAAGCGAAGACCTTGGGATCAAGTCAGAGACCATGAGGTCATGTCTATGATTCCATGCTCAAGCCAGCGACCCCACGCTCAAGCTAGGTCAAGCAGGTGACCTTGGGGTTTCAAACCTGGGTCCTTCACATTTCAGTCCAATGCTCTATCCATTGTGCACTGCCTGGTCAGGCTACCTATAGTAATTATTAACATAAAACTACATGTATCTGTACTGTTTAAGATATAATTTATACATTTTAAACCTATTTACAAGTTTTTAGTCGTGAATTTTTTCCTTGCAACAAAATTTTAGAAAAATATGCACTAAGTATATGTAATGTGATCTCTTTGATATTTCTGGGAAATTGTATGGAATATAAAATGGACCTACTTTAAACTGAGAGGACACACACATACACACACACACACACACACACACACACACACACACACACACACACACTTACACATTTTTAAGTCCCTGAATAGGCTCTGTTTCACTTAGAAATATAACTCTGTATTTTACATTTGCCCTAACTGGTTTCATAGTATTATAAACTGCAAACTATTCAACTGTCATGTAACCTTCTCCATGATGCTTTAGCTTCCATGGTGTTATTCTAGCCAGCGTTGATTCAACTTCTGAGGTGAGAGGCCGATATTTGTTTTGTATAGCCAGTTGGACATGTAACTTTCTTTCACACTAGACACAAATGGTTCATTAGCTCCTAAACTGTTTATAAACTAAACTGAAAATTAACATGTAAACTAATGACAGGTACAATAATATATTAAAGATTTAATTCTGTTCATCTTACTTACTTTAGAAACATCTATGACAAAAAGAATATTCTAAGAATTTATCAGTATCTCAGAAAATTACAGTAGCACATTCTCTTCTAGCCATATGAATATTAACATTCCAACTATAAAATCTGGCTTAACTCCTCACAACTTCTAATTTTAAAATATTAACTTGGTGTATGTTTATTTATGTTGGTACATATACAGTATATAAATATGCCTATCCACAAGTTTTTAAGAGTGAATGCTTCTTTTAACAAAATTCATTTAGGATATGATATAATATTTAGGATTAAATACTTTAGAGTTTTCCTTTATAACAGATCTAAGAGCAATTATATAAATCTGAATTTTGAATTTTCAGTTAATGTCAAAAATTTTCAGAACTATAGATACAGTCACTAAAAATCCCATACCCTTTCTTTTACACAACAAAATTAGATATATGGAAAAATAATTTCTCCCATTTGAATGAATTATTTCCCAATATTTACAATACAAACTTAATATTATATAAACAAAACAACAACACTGATAATAGTATTTTTATTTTGCCATGTGCCAGCATTTTGAAAGCATGACCTTGAAATTTGATATTATTAAAAATTAACACCTACAACTACAAGTGAAGCAGATAAATGCTATGTAGTGTTAGAAAAATGTAACAACATAAACCATGCAAGAATTTTCACTTCAAACATTTGAAACACAAATTTTAAAAATAGATACTTTGGCCCTGGCCAGTTGCTCAGAGCACTGTCTGAAAAGCCAGCGGGTTCAGTATCTGGCCTGGGCACATATGGGAAGCAGCCAAAGAATGCACAGCTAAGTGAAACAACAAATAAATGCCCTCCCTTTTCTTTCTCACTCTCTCTCTCTGGAAGCAATCAATCAATATAAAAACCAGACATTTTAAGATGGTATTATTACATACTATTATTACATACTGCAAAGCAGTGGACCCAGCATTTTTATATATCATACAATTTTCATTTCAAATGCCTGTGTGCACAAATAATGTTGAAAATATGTCTAATTTATGATAAAAATAATATCATTTTAAAAATCAAAATATTTTATCATAAATGGCTAAATAACTTCGGACATTTAAAATGTTTTATATAAAATCTTCAATCTGATTTCATACCATCTACTTTTAGTATTTTAAACTTTTCTCCAGAACATATTATCATTTTGTAAAATCTTAGATTTAAATTGGAAGAGTATAATTTAAAAATCTTTACCCATTATTGTGTTTTGTTCAAGGCAATGCCTTCAGAGATTAAGTGAGAAGTATTTATATATTTGCTAATATTTTAGTCTTGAAAATTTTGTAAATCAAAACAGGAATAAATCAATCTTTGTAGAATCAGATTTTGGGATTCTTTTCCTTTGTAAATTTCATACTGACAAAATTATTGGCATAACAGATGAGAGCTGAGTGTGCAGCCTATCGCCAATTCAATGTACTATAGTAAATATACAGCACCTGAATTTCACTAGGTGGCGCAACAAGAATAATTTATGTTTCTGCTTCTCCTACAGTCTGTTGGAATGTTAAATGGAATGACAAAGTACTCAATGTCAGTGTTTGTAGATTTCTTGCTGAACCCAATATAGTTTTAACTATTTATACTATCATTTAACTCTTTTATAACAACAAAATAATTTTCAGCATAAAGAAAACTTTAGCGCAGTAGATTTAAAAAAATTTTTTTTTTCCACAGGCTATTTTGAACTCTGAAACAGTTATCAGGCTCTTAGAGAAGGCACTTTGTAAAAGATAATAAAATAGAACTACTTTATTAGAACCCTCTGTGAAAGTATCATCTACTAGCCTATCAGTGAAAACTGCTAGCAAATTACTTTTATAGCTGTGCATGCATAACATGTGATTTTATAATATACAACCTTTCAGGAGTTCTCACATCAAGATGTTTCAGGGTCCCAGAGTGCAGCTGAAAGGGTAGAACTGGCTTCTAGTTATAGCTTCACAATGATCTAGATTGTGACCTGGGCTGCAATTCCCCAGTCTGCTAATAGTTGGATCTGATCAGTTTTAAGGTCTTTCGGAGTGTCAGAAAGATCATTCTAGGCACTCTAAGAATGAGTGACAATATATTATGCCAGAATATAACTTTGTTTTATTTAATATTTTTCTAGGAATAAAGTTTAAAAGCATATCCTGATTTCAAACCAAAGATTAAAATCTAAATAGTTATTCTTAACAGATATTAGAGCCAGCAGTAAGTGGAAAATATGTTTAAGATCATTAATCCATCTAACACTATATTTACATATATATTTGTTCTCATTGGGATAGAGTAATTTTTTTATAATATCTTTAAAATATTTAGAGTTTAGATAATTTAAATGTTAAATTATTATTCAATCCAGGCTTTATAAATATAGAGCTCTAAGTACGACCCATTCAGAGCTTCCCAATCACTGGGGCACATGGAAGTTATAGGTGTGCTAAAATATTGACCCTCTTGGCCCTCAGGGTGACCAGGCAGGGTCTGAGGTGGATGGAATTTTAGAGCCAGTAGCCTCTGGACACGAGAAGCCTCATCAGTCCAACCCAGTGTGACACCAAAATATAGTTCTTTTTCACGTCTCAGCATAAGAAAGTCTGAAAAGCCCTGTACCAGAGTCTCTGTTTTATCTTCATTTTTACCTATAATATTAAAATGTCTCCTTTAAACTTTTTCCACAGTTAACTTGGAGAGTCTTACAAAGTTTTCAATAATTACACAATTTCTAGTTGAAACTAATTTCACAACAGAGTATGAATACTGATGACTAATAATTAAGAGTATTTTAACACAGGGAAAATATGTAGAGGTCATGTGTTAAATAAGTTAATTTATCTAAAACCTATTTAATATTAAATAAACACATCATTATGCATGTAATAGACTATGTTCTTGGCTCATCAATTTTAATAGTAAATTAAATTGCTACAGATGATATTTTATGATCTTTTTTCTTTGCTTCTAATATAGAGGACTACATATAGCCTATAAGAATAAAGGTATATAATCATTTCAAAAGTTATAAAATTAATTTGTGAAGTACCATGTGGACATATAATTATCTAGGTTTTCTTTACTGTTATTTTGAAAACATATTTTGTAAGTAACCATGGTGTATATACAGTTTTGCTCTCTCTTTCTCTTTTGTGTGTGCGTGTTATTTCTAGAAAAATGTTTTTTATTTAATTTCTAATATTAAGGCTGAAGTCACTGCTGCAAATGATGTAAAAGATATAATGCCTGATATTATGAAATAGGTGATGAAATATCTTAGGCTAGTGAATTATAACAAATCTAGAAACAGTACATGAAAAATACTGTCACAGAAAGCTTCAGTTCTGCAAAACTATGAAAGCTAATCTCAATTCAAAATGAGTTAAATATTAAACAAACTTCTCTAGAGGAAGAGACCACAGATAGCTGTCAGTATTACTGGAAAGATTAACATTCTAGTCATAGATATTTAAGGAAAAAAAAGGACACCAAGGAGGGACAGTGGCTGCTAAGAAGCAAAGGTAAAAATTGACAGATAAAATTCAGTAATAGCAATCAGGTTAAACCTCCCCCAAGACTCGCTTATGTCCTGGTTACTGCCTACTGTATTAAGACTGCCTTTCTCATCACTTAATGCTTATTTTCATCACTTTGCTTAAAATATTGATAATCAATTAGGGCTACGTCTGTTTTGCCACAGAACCTGTGTCACAGTCTATCAGACTGTCAGGGCCAATTCAATCCTCATTCAAAGTTAATTTTTTCTTCATAAATCTGCCTTTGGAGGAGTCATTAGGCACAGAACATAGCCGGAGGTGCAATCACCTATTCTCTTTCATTAGTGGCAGGCAGAGAAGGTGAGGGAGATTATTAGAACTTTGGAATGATCACAAAGCAGTGCGCTGCCTGTCAGATCCCCCCAACATTTAATTTATCTAGCCAACTCACCAGCACTCTTTGCCAACAGTTTTAAATGGACATTATTCATGAACATCTGTGACATGCTGAATATTCTGAACTGGAAATGATGAAAAAGCAATGCCCCTTTTGACTTTAAAATTAACGCTATGGTCAAAACAATTAAGAATATAACAAACATGTTTTGTGATGTTATTTTTAGTCATCTAAGATACATTTCAGAAACAAAACAACTTACTAAAGCTAATAAAATACAAAAATTTAAGAAAAGTTCATACATAATATAAAAATTCTGTTAAGCATTTTTTTTTTAAAAAGGCTATTTTACCTACATTAAGGATGACCTGGAATTTTCCCCCAAAGTGGGTTTTAAATTCACATTAAAATTTTAATTTAATATGAATATCTTGTTCAGCAACATACCACAAAATAAAATGATTCAAAGGATTTATATATAGCCAATTTAGATAAAAAATATTATTGTTTGAAGATTTAATTGCCATGTTTTATACTACTAATGTCTGAGAGGTGTGTTATTGTTAGAATCTTGATACGGAGATAGTGTAATAAAAGGAATATGACAGATAATAAGTAAAAAGAAAACTTTTACACAACTCATTTTCATTTTAAAAGCTATGTATTATTAATCGATTTTCTTCAATAAAAAGGAAATCTGGGTTGTTTAAAATGCTTTGCTTTCTAGAGTGTCCCACTTTTTATAACCTGGAATAAAAAAATGTTAGCCACTAACACACAGACTAAAGAAATCACTTGCTAGATATATTTTATTGTAGAGATATATCTGTAAGTAATTTAAATATTTACTTACTCTGAATACGAAGCTGATGACACCAAAATTTTAAATACTGTTATTAAAGCATTGTAAAATCATTTTTACTAGAGTTTAGCCTCAGGAAAGACCTAGGGCAGCATTTCCCAAACTGTATGCTGCACAATGAGGTGCTGAAAGGCTCTATGGTCAAACACCTTTGAAAACATCTGGCTGGAAGAAATTAAACTATTTCTCTACTCTAGAACCCATCAGAATCTATAATATGCTAATATGCCTTCTATTAGGGAAGATAGAAGGGAAACATAATGTGGTGATTCCCAAACTTACTTGATCATGGAAACATTTTTGTGACATCACTAGAATATCAACAAAAGGTTTTCCTAGTCTTCCCATGTAAATTATTTATCTTCTGTTCACACTAGATCTGATACTCTACATCTTATTTATTTAAAAAAATGTCTATTGAGCACATATATATCAGACACTGTGTAGGTGATGAGGTTATAATAGTGAACAAGACACTGATCTCAAGTTGCTCATACAATTTATTTATTTGTTGGTCTTTCTTCCCACTGTGAGTAATCTCAGAAAACTGAATGTACCTTATTGATATCACTATATCCCCAGTAGCTAGCAACTGGTAAACAGTAGAAGCTCAAGAAATACTTGTTAAACTGAAATATAATTTCCCTTTACTTAGATCAGTGGTTCTCAACCTTTCTAATGCCGTGATCCCGCAATACAGTTCCTCATGTTGCGGTGACCCCAAACCAAAAAATAATTTTGGTGGCTACTTCGTAACTGTAATTTTTCTACAGTTATGATTCAAAATGTAAATACCTGATATGCATTATGTATTTTCCGATGGCTTTAGGCAACTCCGCCGGGGTCGCGACCCACAGGTTGAGAACCACTGACTTAGATGCTTCAATGACTTCACACTGGTCTGAACACCAGTTTCCTCTCCTACTCTTTCCTCTCTTCTTAGTATCTACTCTTACCAATAATGTATATGGTGAAATATGAAACTGCAAAGAAGTTAAATTCTAAGAAAGTTCACTAACATAAAGCAAGACTTGCAAACTAGCTCCATGTTAATGATAGTGGCCACCTTAGGTTCCAAGTTGAGAAGAACTTGGAGAAGGCTTGTTTAGATTCAAGAGGAAAAGTATCATGATCAATTACAATACAAATGACAGCCATCCTGCTTTTAAAGTTTTTCCATGTTAGAGAAATTCATAATGCAAAAGAGTTTCACTAACAATAACTATTACTACTACATTCTACTATACATGAAGTACTATGCTACTACTGCTGCTGCTGTCATCACCATAACAATGACAGCTGCATGAAACAGAAAGTTTTCTAGATTTTAAACAAAATATATTTTACTGTTGGAATTGGATACCCATAACATTGTTGGAAGGACTGAAAGCACAGGCTCTGGACTAGGCCTCCAAATATGATGCTCAAATATACACTGTAGAATAGCATGCCAGGGAGCTGCTCCCTCTTTCACAGGCAGAATGGTAAGAAACCAGGAGGTGGCCACGTGAACTGAAAAGTGCAAGAATGTCCTACTACAGCTGCAAATCAGGAAGCTACCACTGCATCAGCCTCTTAACCTGTACAAAATGAGCAACTAGACACTGCACACAGATGGAGTTCCACAGCGTGCATGCCAGCAGCAACAGGCTGGAACAGCAGGAAGAGGGCCTCCACACCACTTCCCCTTTCAAAATTCCCTATCAACACATCAGATTAGTGGAACCTACATAGTTCACATCCAGAATCTCAGATATAATGGATTCCAGAACACAGAGGTGTTTGCTTTATAGCCTTTGCTGAAAGCAGACTAAAAAAAGATTAGAATAAATGTTATGTGCCAATTCAACATTTACTGAATCTTTCACGTGTCAGGCATCTTTCTAAATATTTTACTTAATTAATTCACTTATTGCTCATGACAATCCTGTATGGTTTTTATGCACAAACTGAGGCTCAGAGAGGTGTATCACATGCTTGTGGTCACACAATTACAGTACTAAGTGATGGGGCCAGGATTCAATGTCAGGTTGTCTGCTCTTTACGAGTGGTTTCGTCTTTTTCATAAATTAATAATAAGGATAAAATTATTCTCTATTTGGTTTTTATACAAATCAAACAGGTATGTAGTTATCACTTAAAATTTGTATAATGAGGTGACATTTTAAAGAAATTAGTAGGCTCAAGACAGCTCCAACAATCTAGCTGAAGGTTTATTAGATTTTTATATATGCAACACTCAGAGAGCTTGACTTTGTTCCTAAAGGAAAGCGGAAGAAATGATACTCCATTCTGGTTAGTGTAAAACAAAGACCTGACATACAATATTCCAAATCGGAGATACTGTTAAATGCTTCTGTATTGTGGCTTTATAGAGAAATACAGCAGTATATTTAAAGAACCAAAAAATAGTTCCCATTCTTTGAAACAATATATTCACTTCTGAAATGTTAATCAAGGAAGTTTAAAATGAAAAAAAAAATGAATAAAGATATTCACTGAGTTTTATTTTAATAGGAGAAAAACAATATAAATAAATATTCATTAGGCAAGTGATTAATGTTATACTTTATGGACAAATATTATATAGCCAACAAAATTATGCTAATTAAAATTATGTAACAATTTGGGAAATTATTCTGATAAAAAGGTAGATATAAAAAAGTAGAATAAGGCCCTGGCCGGTTGGCTCAGCAGTATAGCATTGGCCTGGCGTGCAGGAGTCCCGGATTCGATTCCTGGCTAGGGCACACAGGAGAAGTAACCATCTGCTTCTCCACCCCTCCCTCTCTCCTTCCTCTCTGTCTCTCTCTTTTCCTCCTGCAGTCAAGGCTGTACTGGAGCAAAGTTGGCCCAGGTGCTGAGGATGGCTCCATGGCTTCTGCCTCAGGCACTAGAATGGCTCGGGTTGCAACAGAGCAATGCCCCAGATGGGCAGAGCATCGACCCTGGTGGGCATACTGGGTGGATCCCGGTCGGTCGGGTGCATGTGGGAGTCTGTCTGACTGCCTCCTGCTTCTAAGTTTGGAAAAATACAAAAAAAAAGAGGCAGAATAAAAATACATTTATGTGATACAAACATAGGTAAGAAAAACAGAAGGAAATACAAAATAAATCACTTATATACATTATATTTCCATATGTATTTTGATCTCTTTTTGAACTCTTATGCTACACGAATTAGACTGGTGATTCCTACACTAGTAACACATTTTAATACTTGGTCGAGCCAAATCAACCTCATTATTATGACTTTAAATTTGGTGGGAGTGGGGGGCTAAATATACATGGAATTATTCTTCTAAATAAACTTCATATTATTTCTGTTAAATTCCCCTCCCCCCAGAAAACCCAAACCACAAATAAATAATACAATTCTGTTGAAAATTTGAATAACTGTGCTAAAGTAATGCATTAATTTGGAGAAAATAGAAATATTCATAATATTGAATATTCCCATCTTAGAGCATTATATATTTTTTCATTTATTTTAAATCATTTGAGTCTTTCAAGAAAGTTTAGTAGTTATTCACCTAGGTTGCAACATTTCATTCTAGCCCTCTTTCCCTTTCAGCTCTCCTCTTTAAAGACAAATTTTTTGAGGGATTTACCTAAACTCTCTTCTTTAATACCCATTCATTTTTCAATCCATTCCAATATGGCTTCTAACTTTATCACTCACCAAAATTGCTCTTTAGTGACTTCAATATTATCAATTCATTAGATATTTTTATTGAAAATACAAGTAATAATGAAATATTTAAAATCTACTAAAATATAGAGATTACTATATTTTTCCTATCTGGTATTGTTAGACTTTTTAAATTTTTGACAACTGGTCTGAAATATCATCTTTTATATGTATACCACACACATGCAAATACAGTTTGGAGGAAAAATTATCTTTTCAGAAATTGGCCATTAGCATTACTCTCTTTAAAATTGTCTCATTCCTTATCTAAGTCATTTTTCTTATTGATTTATAGGATTTGAAATACTTAACATATGCTGGATATTAATCATTTATCAGTTACATACAGTGTGACTGTTTTCCCAGTATGTGGCAAATCTTTTGACTATGGTACTTTTTATCAGAGGTATCTAATTTTACTGTATCTTTAAATTTATATTCTTAAATACTTTATCTTAATAAGAAATCCTTCCCTATCCCTACATTGCAAATCTAATCTCCTCCAAAAGTATTAAATTTTCACTTTTTAAATTTAAGCTTCCTGAAATTTTCATATGAGTTATCAATGATTTTAATATGTACTATCATTAAAGACACCCATCCCTCATCCCTCATATACATATAATACCAAGTTCTCATACATGTTTCTGGGCTCTTGATTCCTTTCCACTGATGACACTTGTAAGCTCTTAATTCCTCTAGCTTTTGTACAGAATCTTATCTGGCAGAATAAATGCCAGTATTCCTCTTTCTCCTCCTTCAAAGCTATCATGACTATCCTAGGCAACCTGCTTTTCAATTTGATTTTTTTAAAGGAGGTTTTAAATTCTTTATAGAATTTATAGGAAAAAAGCAAAAACCTAAAATTAACATAGCTTATAAAGTTATGAGTCATCTACTCTGCCTACCTTACTTTATTCTGTCTCATTTGTTTGGAAAAGGTGTCATGGTCCTGTATGACCAACATCATAGTTTGCCTGAGATTTCTCTGGTTTGAACACTGAAAAGTCTCACAGCTTGAGAAAACGCTCCTCAGTCCCAGGCAAACTGTACTTAAATTGTTGTTAAATGGAGGAAAATAAGTGAATTTTTTTAGCACTGGCTAGACTACAGTCTCTTATTAGTCAACCCTTTACCTTCATTGCATTTATCAAATTATTAAATTTTATTAATTGTACAAATAACTATATCCTGTTTACTTCCCACATCAGAACAAAGTTCCATGAAAGCAGGAACCTTGCCTGTCTCCTAGTATCTAACAGTATTGAGTGCATCCACTAAGTGCTCAGTAAAATGTTTTAAATTAACTAATGAAGTTTATTTTGGTTATTTTAAATTTTTGTTGCTACATAAATGAGATATTCGCTATCATCGACAATAGATAACTGCAGGTGTATAGAAAAAAATTATATATATGTAATTTTAGATCATTAAGAAAACTAGGAATTTCATTTATATTGGCTTTATACCTTTAGATAGTCATAAGCTGTCAAGATTCGAAAAAGATTTTAGGGACCACCTAGTTAACTTCTTTCATTTTTATAGATGAGAAAAGAGAAAAGTTGGGGCCCAGATATGTTAAGTGAGTTTTTCAAAGTGACACAGCTAATTAGTGGCAGAGCCAGTGCAGGAACCGAGACCTCATTTCTCTCAGAACAGTAATCTTTCCATACTCCTAATTAGAGGTGATCACAGTTCCTTAGGCTACCACAGAGTTGTAGAATTCTGATTCAGACTCTTGTATATTTGGCTAACTTACTGCGTCTCAAGGCAAGTCACTTTAAATCTTTTTTAAATCTTTTCATGATCTTTATACTTTCAACCAAATTTGTTTCCTTATTCCTAAAGAGTGTGCCTTCACTTAATCCTCTAAATGGAGGGCAGTGTTCAGGTTTATTTTGTTTACCTTACCTTCCAGTGCTTGGCATCACAGCTGAAATGAGATAATGACATTTCTTGAAGTAATATAGTTTCTATGTGCTGCATGTGTAAGCACAAATACCAGAATACTACATGACATGGGTAAACTGGCAAATTCTTCAAACTTTTACATGATGAGGCTTTTTGGGTCTTGACAATGAGAAGGAAAGGAAAAAGGGAGGAAGGAAGGAAAGGAAGGCAGGGAAGGGAGGGAAGAAGGTAAAGTGACAGAGAAAGGTAGAGGAAAGAATGAATGTGTGAGCGTATGTGAGCGTATGTGAGCGTATGTGTGTGTGTGTGTGTGTGTGTGTGTGTGTGTGTGTGTGTTTGGATTAGTGAATAACCTGGGCATATTTCATAAGATTAATGTAAGAAATGTTATAGTAAAACTCACTGCTAATATAAAGAGCTAAACTTTGAGTGTGTTGCATTAGTCTCTCTTTTCCTAGATTTAAAGTGTCATACATGTATACTCTGCATCTTTGGGTTTTAGGTAGACATAAATCTACTTTGTGAGGGGCTAGGTACTATAACAAGTATTATATCTGCAAATCTATTAAGGCAGCACAGAAAGAACAGACATCATTACCTGCTCAACTTAAATATGAAGCAAGCACAAATCCAAACTGCAAGTGTCATTACTTCAATAAAAATCATGACTGCAGAGATGGACAATAACTTCTATGGACTTTATGGTCATTAGGTTAAGTGATCTACTTCTATCACTCAAAGAAAATCAGCACTGTAATTCAGGGAATGCTCTTGTTCACTTCTTTCAGAAGAATAAATATCATAAACAAAAATGGAACTGAAGATTTTAGTTACAAATAAACTGTCAGCTAGGACAGTAAAGAGTTACTTGCTTGAATTAGCTCCATAATTGGCTATCTACTTGTTCATTGGGTTGTGATCCTATGATCATATCTGAGAACCAAACCATCAGCTTTCCACTGGATGGAGAAAAAATGATAAAAACATGCCTGAGGTCATAGCAATAAGTACCTTTAAGTGAGGTCCCTGAATTTTACTGCCTTCATGAGAAATCTTTGTAAAAGTCTACAAATTAAATATCTCATTCACTATGTTTATACTAATTATAATAACATTTTAAAAATTGCAAAAATTTGATAGAAATATAATTGACACAATTCAAATATATTTGTGTACTGGGAAGATGCTTTAACCAACCCAGTTATCTGGCCAGGTTTTCAAATATACACTGCTCATAAAAATTAAGGGATATTTTATTGCTTCATATTCATCTTGAAATATCTTTTAATTTTTGTGAACAGTATATTTGTGACAGCACTCATTAAAATATGTCCAAAGCAAATTCAATTGGGGTAAGCAAGTTTTCATTAAAGAGGTAATTAGCAAAATTTAAATTTCATGTTGAATATTTTCAAGGTAAACATTCTAATTTCCTACTTAAAAACATCAAGGCAACAGATTCTTTTTGGTATCTACAATGCTTACATTTCTTTAAGCTCTTTTTAAAAATAATTTATTCATTTTAGAGAGAGAATCATCAATTTGTTGTTCCATTTATTTATGACCAGAGATCATACCCCCAACCTTGGTGTATTAGGACGATGCTCTAACCAATTGAGCTACCTGAACAGGGCCTTCTTTCAGCTCTTCAGTGCTATTTTTCCCTTATTACTATCTTTTCCAAAGAACACTTGCTTCTCATGACGAGCCCAGCTCAGTTGGGCTTCAAAGTAAAACAGCTTCAGTTTTGTCGTTTTTACCTCCAGGCATGTTTCAGGCTTCATTTGCTCTAGGACCCACTTGTTTGTCTTTTTGGCAGTCCAGGGTATCTGTAGAGCTCTCCTCCAACACCAATTTTAAATCAGTCAGTTTTGTTGTATCAGAGTTCTTCACTGTCTAATTTTGCATCTGTACATATTAATTAAGAATATGAAGGTGTGGATAATCTTAGTCTTGGTCTCTAACGATACTTCTTGCTCTTGGTGATCTTTCCTAATCCTTCCATTGCTGCCCTTCTGAGTCTCAGCTTTCCCTTGAGTTCTTGGCTGCAATCTCCATTTGAATTGATGACTGAAACAAGGTAAGCAAAACTGTTAACAATTTTGATGTTTTCAGTTCCTATGTTAAAGTTGTGTATACCTTCTGTGGTCATTTTGTCTTCTTAATGTATGAATGCAGTCCTGTTTAGCACTTTCTTATTTCATTTCAGAAGTCATTTCAAATGACTGCTACATTCTGCCAGTATTACAGTGTCAACTGCATCTCTTAAGTTATTGATATTTCTTTCACCAATTTTCACTCTTCCCTCCTGAGTCTAGCTCAGTTTTTCATGTGATATATTCTGCATAAAGATTAAACAAATAGGCAGGATAAATGTACCCATGTCTGATGCCTTCGCCTATAGGAAACCACTCTGTCTCTCCATATTTTGCCTTGAGAGTACCTTCCTCCTCACAACACAGATTATGCATCAGAATGACTAAGTGCTGAGGCCTGCTCATTTCTTTCAGAGCAATCTATAGCTTTTCGTGATCCAGAGTCAAAGGCTTTACTATAGTATATATACAAACATAGACTGCTCTTCTTCTAAAATTCTTTGGAGCATCCCAATGTCCAGTGGAAGTTCACAATTAGATCTCAAGTACCTCTTCTTTTTCTAAATTCAGCTTGAAAATCCAACGTTTCTTGTTCCATATAAGGTAGAAAGAAGCCTTACTTGCATCACCGTATCACTTTTCTTGTGTGGGAAATGAGCAATGGCCCTATAGTTACTACACTCCTAGGTCTCTTCTTTTTTGAAAATTGGAGTTTATATTCAACAATTCTAGTCTGTAAGCCACTGTTTTATTTTCCATATTTGTTGACATATGCTTGTTAGAATTTTGTCAGATTCTATCTCTGTGCCTTGAAATAATTCTGTCAGTACCCATCTATGCCTGGTGACTTCTTTCAGGGCAGATTTACTTTAGTGTCTATTTTTCCTTTTACTGATTTTTAAAAATTCACATATCAACATTTTATTACTTTTCTATAAACTCTTTAAGTAACTTATGGAAGAAAAGAATTAACAGATAAAGAAGAAAATTATTAACAAATTTATATAAATGGAGAAACTTAAATAGTAATATGCACCTTAAAGGTATATTCCGATTATCAAATGAGTTAAAGTGTATAAGCTGTCCAGCACCTGGGACAGCATGGCCTTATCTAATTTAAGTCCCCTTACTTAAACATTCTCTTCACATGTATAAAATTTGGTAAATAACCTCGTCACTCATGTACTTATCCTTTTTTTCCATAGTAAAAATTGTTTATAGGGTATTATAATAGTTTTTCCCACTCACTACACTGTTCCATTAGGGAAATCTCAGAGATATTTTCCCTAAGAGGAAAAAACTTCATAGAAAAGCTACAGCAGTGCTTAAAGGAAGAGAAAAAGGGGAAAAAAATTGTATGTGAGGTTGAGACCTCTCAAAAATACATAAAATGCCTTCAGGTAAGCAGAGTGATGGTTGCATAAAGCTAGTTTTTGGAGTCCAGAGGCAAAATTGGGAAGGGAGAAAATTAATACCTGGTAGCAATATTATATGTAAAATTTTAAAAGTATTTATAAAAGATTTAATAAAGTATAGGTCTCGTCTCAGATGTCCATCCATTGGTAGTGGAATGAAGTGCGGTGCCAAGAGTTCTGAAGTTACATCTGGACTCAGCATGAAAATGTACACCAATTACCTAGAAATGTTACACATGAAGCCCGAAGGAGTGGGCTCAATGCTCCATATTTGCCATACTGCTCTACACAAAATAAGACAATAATAACAATTAGGAGAATGATTAGACCACTTGCAGTTATTACAGTCAGTGAAACTGTAAGAAATATACTGTATACCTATGCAAAGAGAAGAAAAAGGGAAGAAAATTCTCTTTCTGGCCTGACCAGGCAGTGGAGTGCTGGACTGGGAGGCAGAGGACCCAGGTTCGAAACCCCAAGGTCACTGGCTTGAGCACCTGAGTATGGGATGATAGATGTGACCTCATGGTTGCTAGCTTGAGCCCAAAGGTCGCTAGCTTGAGCAAGGGGCCAATGACTTTGTTGGAGCTCCCACCCCCTGTCAAGGCACATATGAGAAAGCAATCAGTGGACAACTAAGGCACTGCAACAACGAAGAATTGATGCTTCTAATCTCTCTCCTTTCCTGTTTGTCCCTCTCTGTCCCTCTATCTGTCTCTGTTGCAATAAAAAAAATAAAATAAAAAAATTCTCTTTCTGCTTTACTTATACATATTCATATACTTTTATTTATTTATTTTTTCATAGACATTATTAAAAGAAAATACCAAATGGCTATTGAGGTCAAAATCTGAGAACTATTTCCAAAGATGTTTAATCCCTTAAAAATGTTACTATCCAGTGACATCACGGAAATGGCGCCGTGAGCAGCGCGTCCGACAGATCTCCCCAAAATCACAACAAATTTATCAACTAGAAACAGAAAAATTTATCCTCGGAGCATTCCGGAGTTCCACACAAACTGAAAGCGAAAGGACTGTTATCACTTGAATCTGAGAGACGAGGGTGTGGAGGAAGCTAATTACCTCAGGGACGTTCATTCAAGCCGCGGAGGGAGTGCGCCTGTGGTGAGTCGGCCCACACTCGGGAGCAGCGAGCAGCCGCCGGCGCGCGCGCCCGGTCCGGTTGCAGAGCGAGCACCGCTAACGTTCCCAGCGACCCGCGCACTGCGAGTGAGAGTCCCCAGCCACCGGTGCCCGGAGCACCCCATTCGCACGCGTGCCCTGGGCATCCTACGCGCCCAGAGCGCCCTACTGGCCCGCACACCCAGGGTGCCCCATTATCCTGCGGCCGGTGCACCCCGGCCGCCAGCGGCTGGTGCACCCCGGCCGCCAGCGGCTGGGCGAGCGGGAGAGGCGCCAGGGCGGTCTTCCCTACTTGGGAGATTCTCTCCGTGGGCGGGGCACCTCACCCAGCCATTCAAGCTAACAATCAAGCGTTGGGGGAGGGGCGCGCAGGCAGCCTGAAATACCTTCGGGAGCACAGCTGCGGACCCAATCACTGAAATTAGCTTAACCCATGAAATCTGCGCACCCACGGGCTCTAATTGATAAGATCTCTCTCAGTTCAGCGATCCAAGACAAGAGGCGTGATATTTTTTAGTGCCTCTCGCTAAAGGGGCGGGGGCAACTTCTGATTGATAGAGCCTCCATATTCAGGGATAAACGCTAACAAGAGGGACTTGGCAGATAATAAGATCTATACTACACTAGTCGCAAGCAGATCTAGTGCCTCTTCTTCCCAGCCAAAACAGGCTACAAAGTGTAGAAAGCCTGGGTTGAGTGGTCCAACTGAATGCTAGGCGCTGAACAGTCACCTTGACAACAATTGACTCCCACCCCCGCCTGATTACACTGGAGGCTCTGACTGCCAGAGCCTTTCCCAAAGCCTTGCGCTGAGTGGGGATAGAGTGGGGATTTCCTAGCTCTTTGAGCCTCTTACTCCCCAGGCAGAAGCAGTAGCAGCCTTATAGCTGGATCACCAGGCTGCTAATTCAGGAAGGGGGGACTAGGAGAGAGACTCCAGGAAAGCAAACTCTCTCATCGTTGGACCCTGCAAATGCCAACAAGCCTTGACTACCAGCAAGACTAAAGCCAATTATATGACATTGCCATAGAATCCCATCAACTGCAAATCCCTACCTAAGTGTGACACAGGGGCAGAGCCTGGGGTACAGAGTCACCGACCAGGAAGAGAGAAAAGAAAAAGGAAGAAGTTAACCTCTCAAAATCAAGAAAAATCCACAGACTTTACAACTTGTTCCACTAATTTTGTTGTTGTTGTTGTTTGTTTCTTCTACCTTATTGCCTTTATTATTATTATTTCTATTTCCTCCACCTCGGTCCTTCTATTCTCTGCCCATCTTATGCTTCCCTTTTCTTGAACTACACTGCCCATGAGTGTTACATTTTATTTCTTTTCTTCATCCTCATCCTCCTTTAAGGTTATACTCCA
Organism: Saccopteryx leptura; assembly: GCF_036850995.1. Taxonomy (NCBI): domain Eukaryota; kingdom Metazoa; phylum Chordata; class Mammalia; order Chiroptera; family Emballonuridae; genus Saccopteryx; species Saccopteryx leptura. The sequence goes on from NC_089504.1 coordinate 189,175,493, forward strand.
AAACACTTAACTCTCACTCTCTCCTCTTTTGTTTTTTTTTTGTTTTGCTTTATTTTGTTTTTTTCTCTTCCTTTTTTTTCTTCCTTCGTTTTTCTCTTTTTCTTATTTTTTCCTTTCTATTCGTTTTTTCTTTTCTCGTTTTACTTTTCCTCCCATTTAATCCTCAATCACGAACAAATTAGTTAATTTGGGACTCAAGGGTTTTTTTTTGGTTTTCTTTTTCTTTTTCGCTTTTGTTTTTGTTTTTTTTTGTTTGTTTGTTTATTTTTGTGGCATTTTGGGTACTATTTACGTTGCTTTTTAACTCACTAGCATTCCTCCCAAACCAAGGTCTCCATTGTATTTAGTATTCGCTCCACTTAATACAACAGATTTTTACTTATTATTTTTATTTTTTTCTTCTTTATTATTCTTTTTTTTCTCCTTTTTTCTGGTTCCCTCTTATCCCTCTCATTATATCTCTTAGTTGACCATCACTTACAAGCAAATCATCTTATGCTTGTCTAAGATTTTCTTCCTTTTTTTTAATTTTTTTATTTATTTATTTTTTTGCATTTAGTAGGTCCCTACTCCCTTTTTTTGCCCCTCAAACTCTTCACCCCAAATCAGGCCCTCCATTATAGGCAGTGTTTGTTCCATTTAGCATAATATAATTCACAAGTCACCACGATATTTCCCTGAGGAGGGGAGAGGAGAGAAAGAGAAGAAAGAAAAAAGGAGGAAATAATAAATTATTACTGTTTTTTTTTTGTGGGGTGTTTTATCTTTTTTTTTTTTTTTTTTTACTTTTTACTCTTTATTAATTTTAATTAGTGCTATCAACAAGACCACCCAAAGATGCCAATAAGAAAGAGGAAATCGAATATTATGGATACAAAAGAAATAGAGGTAACACAAATAGATGTGGAAAAATCTATGGAGAAAAGACAACATATTGGAAGCCTTGGAGCTAAATGACAGAGAATTTAAAATAGAAATCTTAAAAATACTCAGAGATATACAAGAAAACAGAGAAAGGCAATTTAGGGAGATCAGAAAACAACTCAATGAACACAAAGAATATGTTACCAAGGAAATTGAAACTATAAAAACAAATCAAACAAAATTAAAAACTCAATTCACGAGCTGAAAAACGAGGTAACAAGCTTAGCTAACAGAACAGCCCAGATAGAAGATAGGATTAGTGAAATAGAAGACAAACAACTTGAGGCACAACAGAGAGAAGAAGAAAGAGACTCAAAAATAATAAAAAACGAGAAAGCCCTACAGGAATTGTCTGACTCCATCAGAAAGAATAACATAAGAATAATAGGTATATCAGAGGGAGAAGAGAAAGAAAATGGAATGGAGAATATACTCAAACAAATAATAGACGAGAACTTCCCAAACCTGTGGAAAGAACTAAAGCCTCAAATTCAAGAAGCAAACAGAACACCGAGTTTTCTTAACCCCAACAAACCCACTCCAAGGCACATCATAATAAAGATGACACAAACCAATGACAAAGAAAAAATTCTCAAGGCAGCCAGGGAAAAGAAGAGTACAACATATAAAGGAAGGCCTATTAGATTATCATCAGATTTCTCAGCAGAAACTCTACAAGCTAGAAGAGAGTGGACCCCAATATTTAAAGCCCTGAAAGAGAGGAACTTTCAGCCAAGAATACTATACCCATCAAAGCTATCCTTCAAGTACGAAGGAGATATAAAAACATTCACAAATACAGAAAAGATGAGAGAATTTATCAGCAGAAAGCCCCCACTCCAGGAAATACTAAAGGGGGTTTTCCAACCAGATTCAAAGAACAAAAGAAAACAACACCACAAGTAACAGCTCCACCAAGAACACAATAAAACCAAACTTAAACTGTGACAACAAAGGAAAAAAAGGGGGGAGAGGATGGAGATTAACAGTAGCAAAGGACAATGAAGTGCAGAAATACTCATAAGATAGGGTACTACAATGAATATGGTAGGTACCCTTTTCATTACTTAATGGTAACCACCCTTGAAAAAACCACCACAAAAACACTTGACTTAAAAAAGGTAGCAACAGAGGAAAGAAGTATGGAACACAAACAAACAAAAACAAATGATAGAAAAACAAAAGAGAAGAATCAAACAAGATACAAAACTAACAGAGAGCAATTTACAAAATGGCAGTAGGGAACCCACAAGTGTCAATAATTACACTAAATGTAAATGGATTAAACTTACCAATAAAAAGACACAGAGTAGCAGAATGGATTAAAAAAGAAAATCCAACTATATGCTGCCTACAAGAAACACATCTAAGCAACAAGGATAAAAACAAATTTAAAGTGAAAGGCTGGAAAACAATACTCCAAGCAAACAACACCCAAAAAAAAGCAGGTGTAGCAATACTCATATCTAATAATGCTGACTACAAGACAGAAAAAGTACTCAGAGACAAAAATGGTCATTTCATAATGATTAAGGGGAAGTTGAATCAAGAAGACATAACAATCCTTAATATATATGCACCAAACCAAGGAGCACCAAAATATATAAGACAGCTACTTATTGACCTTAAAACAAAAACTGACAAAAATACAATCATACTTGGAGACCTCAATACACCGCTGACGGCTCTAGATCGGTCATCCAAACAGAGAATCAATAAAGATATAGTGGCCTTAAACGAAAAACTAGAACAGCTGGATATGATAGACATCTACAGGACACTTCATCCCAAAGCGAAAGAGTATACATTTTTCTCTAGTGTACATGGAACATTCTCAAGAATTGACCATATGTTGGGCCACAAAGACAATATCAGCAAATTTAGAAAAATTGAAATTGTACCAAGCATATTTTCTGATCATAAAGCCTTGAAACTAGAATTCAACTGCAAAAAGGAGGGGGAAAAACCCACAAAAATGTGGAAACTAAACAACATACTTCTAAAAAATGAATGGGTCAAAGAAGAAATAAGCGCAGAGATCAAAAGATATATACAGACAAATGAAAATGAAAATACGACATATCAGAATCTCTGGGATGCAGCAAAAGCAGTAATAAGAGGAAAGTTCATATCACTTCAGGCCTATATGAACAAACAAGAGAGAGCCGAAGTAAACCACTTAACTTCACACCTTAAGGAACTAGAAAAAGAAGAACAAAGACAACCCAAAACCAGCCGAAGAAAGGAGATAATAAAAATCAGAGCAGAAATAAATGAAATAGAGAACAGAAAAACTATAGAAAAAATCAATAAAACAAGGAGCTGGTTCTTTGAAAAGATCAACAAAATTGACAAACCCTTGGCAAGACTCACCAAGGAAAAACGGCACAGGACTCAAATAAATAAAATCCAAAATGAAAGAGGAGAGATCACCACAGACATCATAGATATACAAAGAATTATTGTAGAATACTATGAAAAATTATATGCCACCAAATACAACAATCTAGAAGAAATGGATAAATTCCTAGAACAATACAACCTTCCTAGACTGAGTCATGAAGAAGCAGAAAGCCTAAACAGACCAATCAGCAGGGAGGAAATAGAAAAAACTATTAAAAACCTCCCCAAAAATAAAAGTCCAGGCCCAGACGGTTATACTAGTGAATTCTATCAAACATTCCAAGAAGACTTGGTTCCTATTCTACTCAAAGTCTTCTAAAAAATTGAAGAAGAAGCAATACTTCCAAACACATTTTATGAGGCCAACATAACCCTCATACCAAAACCTGGCAAGGATGGCACAAAGAATGAAAACTTCAGACCAATATCTCTAATGAATACAGATGCTAAAATACTAAACAAAATACTGGCAAACCGAATACAACAACATATTAAAAAAATAATACATCATGATCAAGTGGGATTCATCCCAGAATCTCAAGGATGGTTCAACATACGCAAAACGGTTAACGTAATACACCATATCAACAAAACAAAGAACAAAAACCACATGATCTTATCAATAGATGCAGAAAAGGCTTTTGATAAAATACAACACAATTTTATGTTTAAGACTCTCAACAAAATGGGTATAGAAGGAAAATATCTCAACATGATAAAGGCCATATATGATAAACCATCAGCCAACATCATATTAAACGGCATAAAACTGAGGACTTTCTACCTTAAATCAGGAACAAGACAGGGTTGTCCACTCTCTCCACTCTTATTTAACGTGGTGCTAGAAGTTCTAGCCAGAGCAATCAGACAAGACAAAGAAATAAAAGGCATCCATATCGGAAAAGAAGAAGTAAAGGTATCACTTTTTGCTGATGATATGATCCTATACATCGAAAACCCGAAGGACTCCACAAAAAGATTATTAGAAACAATAAACCAATACAGTAAGGTCGCAGGATACAAAATTAACATACAGAAGTCCATAGCCTTACTCTATGCCAACAATGAAATATTAGAAAACGAACTCAAAAAAATAATCCCCTTCACGATTGCAACAAAAAAAGTAAAATACCTAGGAATAAACATAACAAATAATGTAAAGGACCTATATAACGAAAACTACAAGGCATTATTAAGAGAAATAGAAAAAGACACAATGAGATGGAAAAATATTCCTTGTTCTTGGATAGGAAGAATAAATATAATTAAAATGGCCATATTACCCAAAGCAATATATAAATTTAATGCAATTCCCATCAAAATTCCTATGAGATTTTTTAAAGAAATGGAACAAAATATCATCAGATTTATATGGAACTACAAAAAACCCCGAATAGCCAAAACAATCCTAAGGAAAAAGAATGAAGCTGGGGGCATTACAATACCTGACTTTAAACTATATTATAGGGCCACGATAATCAAAACAGCATGGTATTGGCAGAAAAATAGACACTCAGACCAATGGAACAGAATAGAAAGCCCAGAAATAAAACCACATATATATGGTCAAATAATCTTTGATAAAGGGGCCAACAACACACAGTGGAGAAAAGAAAGCCTCTTCAACAAATGGTGTTGGGAAAACTGGAAAGCCGCATGTAAAAGAATAAAACTCGACTACAGCCTGTCCCCGTGTACTAAAATTAATTCAAAATGGATCAAAGACCTAAATATAAGACCTGAAACAATAAAGTACATAGAAGAAGACATAGGTACTAAACTCATGGACCTGGGTTTTAAAGAACATTTTATGAACTTGACTCCAATGGAAAGAGAAGTGAAGGCAAAGATAAATGAATGGGACTACATCAGAATAAAAAGTTTTTGCTCAGTAAGAGAAACTGATATAAAAATAAACAGACAGCCAACTAAATGGGAAATGATATTTTCAAACAACAGCTCAGATAAGGGCCTAATATCCAAAATTTACAAAGAACTCATAAAACTCAACAACAAACAAACAATCCAATAAAAAAATGGGAAGAGGACATGAACAGACACTTCTCCCAGGAAGAAATACAAATGGCCAACAGATATATGAAAAGATGCTCAGCTTCATTAGTTATTAGAGAAATGCAAATCAAAACTACAATGAGATACCACCTCACCCCTGTTAGATTAGCTATTATCAACAAGACGGGTAATAGCAAATGTTGGAGAGGCTGCGGAGAAAAGGGAACTCTCATCCACTGTTGGTGGGACTGTAAATTAGTACAACCATTATGGAGGAAAGTATGGTGGTTCCTCAAAAAACTGAAAATAGAACTACCTTAGACCCAGCAATCCCTCTACTGGGTATATACCCCAAAACCTCAGAAACATTGATATGTAAAGACACATGTAGCCCCATGTTCATTGCAGCACTGTTCACAGTGGCCAAGACATGGAAACAACCAAAAAGACCTTCAATAGAAGACTGGATAAAGAAGATGTGGTACATATACACTATGGAATACTACTCAGCCAGAAGAAATGATGACATCAGATCATTTACAGCAAATGGTGGGATCTTGATAACATTATACGGAGTGAAATAAGTAAATGAAAAAAACAAGAACTACATGATTCCATACATTGGTGGAACATAAAAACGAGACTAAGAGACATGGACAAGAGTGTGGTGGTTACCAGGGGTGGGGGGAGGGAGGACATGGGAGGGAGGGAGGGAGAGATTTAGGGGGAAGGGGAGGGGCACAGAGAACTCGATAGAGGGTGGCGGAGGACAATCTGACTTTGGGCGAGGGGTATGCAACATAATTTAATGACAAAATAACCTAGACATGTTTTCTTTGAATATATGTACCCTGATTTATTAATGTCATCCCATTACCATTAATAAAAATTTATTAAAAAAATATGTTACTATGAAAAAAGGGAAAGAGGCCACCCTTCCATGTCAGTTATCTTTCCAATGAAACACACAAATCATCACTCATGCTTCCTGTAAGGTATTTTTCCCTGCCGAGAAGGAAGGAAGAGGGCTTGCAGCCACCAAGTGTGGAATAATAAAAGGCTTTATTGAGTACAGCGCATCCCGCCCGGCAATGTTCCCTGGCCCCAAAGAAAGAAAGATGGAGGTGATGGAGGCCAGGGAAGTTGCAAGGATTAAACCGCATGGGAGATATTTAAAGGGTCCCTCTAGGGAAGTTGAGCTAACATGATGTGGTGAAATCCCACTGGCTGGTAGATGGTCACTTTTTTCCAAACGGTTCCTGTGAAGCCTCTTTTGGCGCGCTTGGTTGTGGGCGGTCCTAGCCAAAGTTCGTGGGTCTGGGTTCCCCATGTGACCATCCCCCATTATCCACCAACCTTACATTATGACCTTTTGTGTTAAATAGAAAAAGGGGCGCTGTTTATTCGTCTGGCTACTTCCTACTGATAAGGGGCGTCATGGGGAGGGGGAGATCGGAAGGTGGTGGCTTGGAGGGGTGTCAGGAGGAACATCTGTGTGGCCGTGAGTTGAGAAACTTCGCGGATGCGATCCTGTAAGGATTTAAAAAAAAGAGGAGTAATAGGGGGATATGTAGGGTCCAGTCTTTTGGTGAGCTGGAGATAGATGGAGTCCAGTGGTTCCGACTGCCAGAGGTCCTATAAGGAGGCAAGCTTGAGGCAAAACTTCATGTCAGGAGTGGCAAAAAGTTGAAAGGAAGGGGTCCCATCCATTCCCATAACTGAGACCTGTGAGGGAACTAGAGGTCCAGAGTGTGATGGCAAAACAGAGAAGGTACCCCGTGTCCACAAGAAATGAGATGGACTTATCCACTTGTTGCAGCATACCCTGGGTTCTCCGAGTCCAGGCCGTGTCCTAGGAGTTTGAGCGATGCACCCACCTGGCTGGATTGGCTTTCCCATTCGGGCGGCTTGTCCTCCACGTAGAGGCACTGAGGAAAAGCCTGTTGCCCAAAGGGGCAATCACTCCGCCAGTGACCGGGCTGTTTGCAGTCAGGGCAGGGTTCAGTGGGCAGCCGCTGGGAGGGGTCCTGCCCGAACCAGTGGTCCTGCTTGCCACACTTAAATCAAGCTGCTGGTGGCTCTGCTGGTCTCATTGTTGCCACAAGAGTCGGGGTTTAGAGCGTTACCTTCTCCTGCATGTGGGCCTGGCGAACAGCCTTGGCCTGTTTCTCTTAGTTGGGACTGTAAAAACTTTAAATGCCATGTTCACAGGTTCCGGATAAAGGTTTGGGGGGTTGGGAATAAGAAGAGCAGGGCTTGTGGGGAGCCCAGCACCCAGATCTGGCAGGAAACGCTGGAGCCAAAGGCAGGACAGGGCAGGTACTTCCTGCAAGAAAATTGGGGTTGGAAGTCCTGAAAATGGGTGTAAGAGCCAATTCCAGGCTGAGAATGGCCTGACGGAGGAGGAGTTTAAGAACACAGTGAAGGGAGGGGCCCCTGACCAGCAGGGGAGGAGAAAGAGAGATGGTAGTGGTGAATAAGAAACAGGTTTTTGCGAAGGGAGGGGAGGGGGCTCTCAGAGGGAAGAGACCTGAGCACAAAAGAGGTCCGCAGAGGGACCAGAGAAAAGTCCCAAGAGAGGGGCACCCACGGGGGTCAGACAGGAGGGAGAGAGTTGGGAGTCCGTGGAGAAGGAAAGATCAGGAGTAGAGGTTTTAGGTGAGGTTTCTCTGGCCAGAAAAAGGCCTGTGCGGTGGAACAGGCGGCACAGAGATTAAGGACGGGCACGCGAATAATTAGAAGCTGTAAATGTAAGAGATCTCCAATCAGTTCCCAGCTTTTTTGGCAATAGTTAAATTGGTGAGGGTGTTAACACCGAAAGTCCCTTCAGGAGGCTAATTCAGTGGGTTCTGTGGCCTGGCCACAGCAGAGAAAAAAAACAGTTTCTTCTTCTTTAAGGAGGGAGATTCCTGTGCCCCCATGGCCGCCCTCAGTCCTCGAAGTGGTCAGATTTGAGTATCAGCGTCCTAAAACTCAAGATCCGGCCATGGACAGAAAAGGTAAAGTGGATGTGCTTGGGGATGTCTCGGACGGATGGAAAAGACTTCCCTGACGTAGCTACGGTTTCGGACAGGGAGTCTCGGCGGAAAGAACTGAGGGGAAGGCTGGAGAGAGGGGACTTACCGCACCGTGCGCTGAAGTGGGTGGAAGGTCAGAGATCCTGGTTTTCTCGGAGAGGATGAGGAAGAGGAGCGGTCCTTGCGGACTTCAACTCCTCCTGGGTTTTCGGCACCAAAATGTAAGGTATTTTTCCCCACTGAGAGGGAAGGAAGAGGGCTCAGAGCCACAAAGTGTGGAATAATAAAAGGCTTTATTGAGTACAACGCATCTTGCCCGGCAAGGTTCCTGGCCCCAAAGAAAGAAAGATGGAGTAGATGGAGGCCAGGGAAGTTGCAAGGATTAAACCGCGTGGGAGATATTCAAAGGGGTCCTTCTAGGGAAGTTGAGCTAACATGACGTGGTGAAATCCCACTGGCTGGTATACGGTCGCTTTTTTCCAAACAGTTCCTGTGAAGCCTCTTTTGGTGTGCTTGGTTGTGGGCGGTCCTAGCCAAAGTTCGCAGGTCTGAGTTCCCCACGTGACCATCCCCCATTATCCACCAACCTTACACTTCCAACAATCACAGTTATTATAACCCTGTGCTTACGCATTTGCATTTGGGCAGGGTTCAGTAGAGCAGTTTTTCTCTGCTCCATTCAGCATCAGCTGGGGCAGTTCAAGAGCTGGGACTGGCTTGACAACGGGGGGCTGAATTTCTCTGAAGGCTTCCTCACTCCTATACCTGACAGCTGTTGTTAGCTGACAGCTAGGGATTTAGCTTAAGCTGTTGGTCAGAACACTTAGATGTGGCCCCTCCATGAGGCTATTTGGCTTCCTCATAGCATGAAGTTTGATTTCTAAGAGCAAGTGTTCCAAGAGACAGGAAGTAGAGCTGCCAGTTTCATAAGGTCTAGACCTGGAAACTGGAATCACTTTATTGTATTCTAATGGTAGAGTAGTCACAGAGTCCAGATTCAAAGGGAGCGGTAGAGACACTCCTCAAAGGAAGAGAGTAAAAGAAATTTTTTTTATTAAAAAACACAACAAAAAAACCCTTATAGACACAGACAATAGTATGGTGATTACAGGAGGGAATAGGGGTGGGAGAAGTAGGAGAGGGTAGAGGGGACAGATGGTGATGGAAGGAGACTTGACTTGGGGTGGTGAACACAAAGTGCAATATACAGATGATGTATTACAGAACTGTATACCCAAAACCTACATACTTTTATTAATCAATGTCATTCCAATAAATTCAATTTAAAAAAAATTTTAAACTTACACAAATTAAAACTATAAAAATGGTTGAGAAAATATAAGAAAAATAAAAGAGAAAAAAGGACTCTATAAAATAAACAAAGAAAATCACTCTATGTAAGATGGTAATTCAAGGTATGAAATGAATAAACAAAGGAAGTATGAAATTTGAGAGCACAAATAAAATAAGTATTGAGCATGTGTGATTTATACCCAGTAATCTTCAGGATAAAAGATGTGGTCATATGTCTGAACACTTAAAACAGTTTGTGACATAATAAATAAAAAGTTTAAATATAACACATTTGATATTCCATGACAATTAAAAATAAAGGGCTGACAAAAAAAATCTAATAAAGCAAAACCAATGTAGGAATAGTTAATCAGTGCAAATCTATGCAAATTATATATTTTGAACTAAAATATTATATTAATAAAGCCTACCATGAACTAATTATAATAATTTTTTTAATATAACTCAAAATATTAGTCTTGTCAAGCTCTTTATCTTCTCTAAGGAGCAAAGATAGAAAACTATTATATCTGTCTGAAATAACAAATAACCAATAGTTTTTATTCTCTTTCTATAGTGAGTTCTGGTGCAATCAACTCACATAACATAATTAATAAAAAATGAAAGCCAGTGTTTCCTGAGTTATTATGTATTAGCAATTATTCTAAGGGCTTTACATGTATTAACTTACTGAATGCTCAACATTAATATCCCATTTTTGCTAGTGAGAAAAGCGAAGCACGAGATTTTCAGTGATTATCTAAAGTCACTGAGCTAGTAAACTCACAGAGGCAGTGACTCCAGAGCTCCAAATCAAACCCCCTATGTTCTATAACAAGCAAAATGTAGCAGTACCCATGATTGAAAAAGCATTTTTCAAATTCCATAAAAACAATGGTTTCTATATATCCAGTAGAATCTTTCGAGCTGGATCATTTCATCACAAAGAGAGTGAGTTAAATAATAGAATGAAACAAAACTTGACTTTTTCTCAAACCCTATCTTTCTGGAAACAGGAAGCAGGTCAAAGAGGTATAAATCAAAGAAACAGAAGATGAAAATAAGACAGTTGTAATACACAGCTTTCCTTTCTCACACTGTCTTCAAGTAAATGCAATGAGAAAGATTTACTGTCTAGGAACAAACAGAGAGTCTGTGGAGGATACTTTTAATTAACAATGAAATCGTAAATGACCACCAACAAAACTTCTGGTATATGTGTTTATGAAAGATCCATGTGTAGTCCTCAAAGGGTTAAACCTGCACAAAATTTCATTTTTTCCCCACCTAATAAAGATCGAAGTTAATTCCTCTTAGAGAAGGGATCTGCTTGCAAGAAAATGATAAAGGCTCAAGATTCACAATCTGCTTTTTAACATGATCAAATACCAGAAGACTAAATAAAAAGAAAATTTTTAGGGATAGTTTTTTAATGAAAATCAGAAAGAAATTAACTGTGATTTTTCAATTGAAAGAATGTTCTTATACAATTAATCCTCCAGTTCAGAAATGGAAATTTCTAAACTTCTAACTTAACCCTGTAAAGGGATGATTAATTGCAGTGGAGAGTGCCAAAGGATACATTACCTCCAGATCCCCATTAGTATCATATTTTTCAAAGACTTACGGTAATATATGCACTAGTCTAGGCGGTAAAGTTAGAGAGAGGTGACCTATAGAAGTTCTATAGAAACAAAGTAGAGAAGGCAGACAAGAAAACCCATTTTTATAACAGTGTGAGTTCTATAATACAGATATGCAAAGAGAATACAGAAGGGAAACACAGCACTAACTCACTCTGATAAAAGGTAAGATTTCTAAGAGGCGACACCTGAGTTGATTCTTAAAGAATTCATAAAATTTAGCCAAGAAAAAGAACCAAACATAATGGTCTGAAATAATAATTTGAACCATTTATTTTACGGTTCTAGTAGAGGTCATCACAGTTTCATGAATGCAACCAAGAATTATCAGATAAGAACCTAAAGCATTTAAATCATATGTGAGTCTCAATCTTTCTTTCTCCCTATTTTTTCCTTCCCTGTATTTTTTCTTTCACCAAACATTCAAAGTGTCTTTTACGACTGAAGTAACCTTTTAAGCAATGGTGACAGCAAAATAAATTAAGAAAAAAGAAATAACTGTTTGTAATGTCTTTAGGCAAGTTGAAAATTAACATTCTTTTAAACATAAAATATATCTTTTAAAAGTTTAGCTATCATCTTGAATTATCTTTAGGATAAATATGGCAGAAAATAAAGATATCAAACAATGGCTCACACCTGAAGCAGAAATATATTGTGAAACTCTAGTGGATGAGGAGGAAGAGGTAAATGGGTTGAGAATAGCTAAGTTCAGCCATTAATAAATATTTATTTACAACAATCAAACAATTCATATCCATAATATATTATGGTATATCAAAATATATCATGATTCCTTTTTAAAAATTTTATTTATAAAGTTAAACTTAATGGGGTGACACTGATTAATGAGAGTTCATAGGTTTCAGGTAAATATTTCTATAGCATTTGAACTGTTGATTGTGTTGTGTGCCCATCACCCAAAGTCAAATCATTTTCCATCACATATATTTATTCCTCTTTAAAACGACTTCACTTTTATCTTGCCCGTGAGTTTCATTTCTATATCCCATATATGTAATCAATAAGAAAAATATAATAGGAAAATGGAGTAAATACTTAAGTAGACACTTCATAAAATAAGAAATTCAAGTGGATAATATATAAGTGAAAAGCTACTAAATGTTTTTGGTAATTAGACAAATAAAAATTAAAAGTAAAACGATTTAAGTTTGGTGAAAAACAAAAGTGTGACAATATCAAGTATCAGTGAGAGGCAGAGCAAATGGAGCTCTTATACATTACTGGTGGGGAAAGAAATTGGTATAACCAATCTGGAAAAGTTTCACATTTCCTTGTGAATTTGAAATGATATATATCTGATGACACAGCAAGTCCACTCTTAGGTATGCAGTTGGAGAAGATCATATACAAGCATACTTGGAAACAGGCTTTTACAAGAATGTTCAGAGCACTCTAGCAGAAAGGTTTAATAAAATTGTCACATGTTTATATAATAAAATATTATATACCACAAAATCAACAAACTAGAACTACATGCAAATAGTTCAGTCTTAAGAACAATGTTGAGAAAATGAAGGCCAAAGAGAACATACATTATATGGTTCTAGCTCAAAACAGGCAAAATTTAACTAGAGTGCATAGCAAGGTGGTTAAAACAATAAAGAAAAGCAAGAAAGTGATTACCATAACAAGAGGATGGTGGTAGTTATGACAGAAAGGAGAATACGAAGGCTTCTGAGGTGCTGGCAAAGTGTTGTTTCTTGATTTGGGTGGTGTAACACAGGTATATGTATCATAATAATTTGGGTATCAGTGTACTTACATACTTTTCTCTGTATTTCACATTACAAAAGGTTAAAAAGAACAATCCTAAGGGAAATTGTGAAATGCTGAACAACTTACGAAAAATACAAAAGAGATAAATGATTTTAAAAAGACAGACAGAGCCCCTTTTATAAAATTCTAGGCACTATGCTGAATGTTGAATACAATGGTATATAAAAGAGACAGCCTGACTTTGTAAAAGTCTGAGACAAATGTCAAACAATCATGAAAGTCATATTTAATTAAAAACTAGTTGATAGCTATGATGGAAAAGTTCACAGTGATTCAAGAGATGGTGATAGGAAGGCTTCCTTGAGATGTGACATTTAAGCTGAAACCTTAATAAGAAGTCTAAATTAACAATAAGTACAAATTAAGTATTTCAGACAGAAGTAATAACCAGCAAAACCAGACACTAAAAGCAGGCAGTGTTACTGGTCCAAGATGAAGCTGCAGAAGTAGACATGGGAATGTCAGGAAACAACTTACAGCCAAATTAAACACTCTGAAATTTGACCCTATGGCAAATGGAAGGCACTGTAGAATTTGTGTAGGGGACTGATAGGTTCCCATTTACAGTTTAAGATCATTCTAGATACTCTGTTAGAAATGGATTATAGAGTGCTAGTCTATGGACAAATGAGTTAGAAAGCTACTGCAATGGCCTAGGAAATAAATGCTAATGACTTGCATAAAATGAAGGCAGTGAAAATGGGCTTAGAAGAATTAATAATATATTTTAGGAGGCTATAGAGGGTGCTGATAAAAGGAATGTGACAAATGAGAAACTTGCTAAATTGCTGTTTTGACCAACTAGAATGACGTAATGGAGGTACAATGAATGAAGAGCATAATGAGGATAAAGGCAGGAAGGTAAGTCAGTACAATCTCACCTGCTTGACATACAAGTAGACACGGCAGGAAGTCAGCTATATAAGCCTGAAGTTCAGAAGGGAGGTAAGGGGTGGAATTAGAAGCTATTGCACACAGATAATACCTGAAGTCCTGGGAATGCATGAGAACACTTAAGATGAAAATATAGAGAGGGAATCAGGAGAGTACAGGACCATTCTGTGAGAAACACTTATGAATTAGGTACAGAAGGAGACCAAGAAGGAGCTTATTAATTAAGAATTAATAACAGCAATGTGTAGCATGGAGGACAATTATCTGGTTAATAAACCTAACCTCTCAGTACAATTGTAAGCATGAAAGACAGTCTTTGTTAGTATAATGGTCACATATAGGAAATACTGAAAACATTTTCTAAACATTGGTTATATAAATTCATACTTTTATGCAAAGGCAAACAATATCCAAAATGAAATTTATCCTCCTCCAACCCTGTTCATTATTCCATTCTTCCTCTACCTTGTTTTATATTCAGTGTTTCCCAACCTTTTTTGTGCCATGCCCCACCTTAACCTTTCTAAAATTTTTATGTCCCCCCCTATGTAACATACATAATTTTAACATTAAAAATTGATTTGTTTACTTAATAAACATAAATGATAGGTTCTAGGAATAAATCACTATGAAACTGTTAACAAAACACAGTAAGTAAAATTTCAAAACATATAATGAAAAACAGAAATTTAAATTCCAAATAATTTTAATACAGATTTTTCTATATTAATTTATTATTTTAATTTAGTGTGATCCTTGCGCTTGATGCTTGCTGCACAGAGATTTTATATTAGGTTCCAATTTGGTTAGCTTTAGTCTCAAGTCTCCACGTTGTGTTATATCCAGCCGATTTCTTTTTTTTTACCAGTAAATCATTTACAGCACTAAATCCACATTCAGCTAAAAATGAAGATGGAAACGGTAGCAATAGTTTTCTTGCACATTTGGTTGAATTTGGGTATTTGATTTCTGTTTCCTCACAAAGCCATGCCATCGCTCCTTTGATATTAAATAAAGCTTTAACTGACTCATCATTTTGAAATTCTGCGAGTTCTTCTTGATACTGCATATTTGATATATCAGACAAATCCACTAACATTGGCTGCATCATCCATGTTGGGAAATCAATTTGTTTTAAATCAGAAAATCTTTCTTTTAAATCAGCCGATAGAATATTCAAATGATTGACAATAACAAGTAAAGCGGTATCAGTTAGTTCACATTTTTGGAGCCAATGAAACTGTTTAAAGTTTTTGTTGTTAATATGTTTCTGACAGAACTCAATATTGGTAATGAAACCAAATATCTTTGCTTTTGCATCAACAAGAGTTTTATTTGTTCCTTGAAGTTGCTTATTTAATATATTTAGTTTTTCAAAGATATCGGCTAAATAACTCACAAATGCTTTACCATCTATTGTTAACAGATACTTCATTTCAGGTTTGTCGCTTAAAAAATCACTAAGAGTATCAAACAGTTCCATACATCTTTTCAAACAGTTTCCTTTAGATAGCCATCTTACTTCAGTATGAAGTAAGAGTCTCACATGGTCTTCATTTTGTTCTTCACAAAATAGCTTGAAAAGACGCTCACATTTGGCACTAGCTTTAATAGCATTAACACACTTTATTACTGTATGTAATACTTCATTCAGAACAGGCGAGATGTTTTTAGCTACCAAGTTTTCCCTATGAATAACACAATGCACAAGAATCATTTCTGGATTCGCATCTTTCATCAATTTTAAGCAGCCATTTTTCTTGCCCATCATATTGGGAGCACCATTTGCAGCACAAGATGTTATATTTTTCATTGGTATACCATTGACATCTAAGTAGTTTTTTAGCTTATTATATATATCTTTGGAGGTAGTGGTGCTTTCTAATCTTTTACAGAACAACATTTCTTCAGCAAAATGTCCTTTATCAATATATCTTACGTAAGTTATCAATACTGCCTCACTGTCTCTCAAAGTTGATTCATCCATTTGCAAGGAAAATTTTCTTGTTTTCAGCTTTTCAATAAGTTGTTTTTCAATATCCTCACTCATTTTGTCTATTCTTCTGCTAACAGAATTGTTACTGAGTGGCATAGCTTTTACATCTTTGTCATCTTTTTCAAGAACCATTTTAAGAAATGCTGATATTGACGGCTTTATTTAATTCTCTCCTATAGTGTGATTTTCTCCAGTTTTAGCGATGAATAAAGAAATTTGATAACTAGCCTCAAGAACACGATTATTAGTTGAAGTATGAGCAGTAAATAGAGACTTTAATGTTGATCTTTTTTCAAAATTTTTCTTTAAAGTTTTAAAGTAACTCAAATCTGAATTAATATGAGCACTATGTTTCGCCTTCAAATGCGCCTCAAGACGACCTCGTTTCATTGATTCGTTGGTCAAGCATTGCTGGCATAAAAGACAAAAAGGAATCCACTCATCGTGAACAGCGGGTATGAACCCAAATTTTAAATATTCCTCCGAATATTGACGAGTTTTTTTCTTGCTTGCACCACTCATTTTACTATGGGCTATAATAAAAATAAGATCAATTAAAAACTAATATTAAAATATGTGTTAAAATATATTCAATGTGACATAGAGTAAACGTATACTAAAAATTCATATTTATTTAAATGTATATAACACATTTACTACACTACCACCGCAAATCAAAAGGTATTTATATTTTTTCCACTTGACAAAATTTTCTGGAAAGTTATACTTCTAAAATTAAAATTGTCGTGCATGCACTATTATAGCCCCAATAATATTTATAAAATATTATTGCTTTCTAGCCCCGATGCAAGAAGTACTTAATAAAGAGTTTAATATTGATAAAAATAAAATCAAATACTTACCAATTATATCTATACAATATATATATGTATATTTATTAAATCAACGAACTTTTACAACAGTTTTGACTGACACTTATTTCAAATTAACACCAACTGAATGATGTGAAACACTACAGAAGTTGCGATGGGCCAGTTAGGTGAGAATAACTGCGTTGTTTAGCGAGTTTTTAAAATGTCCGGGGTTCCCCCCGGCAGACGGCACACTCCACGGTGAACCCAGGATGAAGTTTACTTGACGATGCCAATCACCCAGTTGATATTTTGGTCTCGTCAAACAAAATTATACTTAATAATTATTTACTGCAATTGTTTAAGAATTGCATTTTTTGTTAAATTTGGCACCGATATCTACCATTGCATTTAAATGGCCCGGGGCGAAAGAGTTAAAGTCGTGTCGAGTCCATTTTCAAATTGCCCCCCTTAACTATCGAATTGCCCCCCTGTGGGGCATGGGCCCCACGTTGGGAAACACCGATCTAGATAGTTTTACCTCTCTTATACTGTCATTTTTGCAGCCTACAGATTAGTAAATTCATAAACAATATTTTTCCTTTGCCCTGTAATGAGTTCCACATTCCTCTCTTTTTGGATACCGACAGTATCTTTGGAAGCCTATAAGCCTTAATGAGCACCTACTGTGTGCTAGTCACTCTCCAAGAGTGGGTATATATTATTGAACAGCAGACAAAATTCCTGCTCTTATGGAGCTCACTTTCTAGTAGAAAAGCCTGATGCTAAGCCACTAATCAGGTATAAAATATAATGTTAGAGAGTAATGAATGCTATAAAAAAAATAGAGCAAATAAACTATGAAAGAAAGAATAACACATGGCCCTCCACTGTCACCTATGCCTCCATCAAGTTCTTGTTTCCCTGTAGTTGTCACTTCTTCTGCTTTGTAAACAGTGCTTTCTCCTGGGCTCTGTGCTCTCGGAGGCAGGGATTATGACTCTGTATCCCGCTAGCTCCTCTCATCCTGCATATACAATTCAAATGTACCAGTTTTTACTAAGCAACCAGTGCTCCAATAATACCAAGAAATCTTAATTCACTTTTAAGGATTACTGGAAATAATTAAAATTTAAACAAAATCTCTCATCTGCTCATTTTTTTCCTGCTATGGCTATTTTTCTCTCGTTATTCCTTAACTATGACACATGCTCTTATAATGTTTATGAATTAGTTGATGCTTATGATGATAGCAAATCGTACTGTGTCTGAATCACCACTTTTGTTCTCTGGCTAGATGGGCTGTCATCTTTATCAAGAGGTGCATTTTGTCAGTATTGGCTAAATTTAGCAAGGTATTAAATTGTGCTGTTTACTCTTTGGTTTCTAAGTATAACTGCTATATTTTTAACATGCCTTTGATGACTAAAAGTGGCAGTTAAATAAATAAATTGTAAGACTGAGGGAATAACTTTTAATACTGGCACAAATAACCAGGTGCTCAAAGCAGCTGAAATCAATCTCAGCATGGGGAAAAGAGTCTGATGCAACGTCTACTTTGAAAAAGCTCCTTGAGGTGTTGTGTATCCTTCATTGAGCAGCCCAACCTATGGCACAATCTCACTTCACTGAGAAGAAAGCTACAACACAGAGTGATTATTTACATGTAAAAATTATATGAGCAATAAAAGGCAAATCCTGGATTAGAATTCAGGACAGCTATCTATTGTCCTGCTGGCTTGCTTTTCACTATCTCTTGCATTTCTGAAACTGGGCCTCCACAAAACCTATAACATAGAGTAAGTAAGATAAAAAGATCTTTTGGTAAACAGAGTGAAAGAAATAACTTCAGGATTTCCTAAAATCGAAAGTATGCTAGTGTATGTTGAGAATCTGTAAAAGTGGTGATGTAGATATTCAAACATACTTGGTGAAGCCCCCCTAACACAGAACTCTTAGCAAAGCAACACAGAAAATAATTTGGGAACTTAAGTCAGTGTCCTTTACTTTCAATTTGTTTTGACTTTAATAAAACAATAATAAGAAGCCTAGGATGCATAGTTTACTTATCATAAAGATATATAATATCTGAATAAAATAAGTAATGTCTGAATAATTTTATCTATCAAATAATTTAATCTGTGAGGCAATTATTAATTTCTAGTTAATGGTAGGTCAGGTCCTATGAGTTGATTAGCCATATAGGGTATTTTGATCACTTAAGAATACTGGTCATTGCATGTGCATTTCTACACATACAAAATAAATTCTATGTGCTTAACTTAGTTATAAAATAAGGCAAATTAATGGTTTATTTTTTAACAGATTTTGGTAAGTCTTTAAAGACGTTCACATTTCTAGAATCATGTTTTATTCCTATTTCATGATAAGGCATTTGAAATCTGCATTTCTGGCAAATATGTTTAAATTTTAATCCTTCCTTTGACAACAGGAATATTTGATTTCAACTGCTTTAAAACAAACTCTAAAAATCAATAACAAAGAGGACAAAGCAGTTTTGAGACTATGTTAAAAATAGGTACTAAAATGCTACCGGTTAAGGAGCTGTTGTAAATAGGTCAGCTCAAGGTCCTAGGTAAACATCTTGTTTGTGTCCTAAAGCCTTGTTTGCTGCATGCCGTATAGTCTCAGTAGGGTCTTCCTACTCAGTCTAAACATCGGGCCACTGCACCCTATCGATCTTCTTTAAATCTCCAGAATAATAAATTTCAAGGAAACACAGCAGAAGCCGACTAAAGCCCTTTAATTACATCACTGCTGAAAGGAAATCATTGATCAATGGCATTATGGGAAAATAAACTGCCTCCCAAACCAGATCAAAGTCAATAAAATAGCTGACTAGCTGCCCCATTTGGGACTTCTGCTAGATTAGTGCTCATGGATAAGCAGAGAGAGGATTCTCACGCATGCTGCTCACTGTCTTTCTGAAGCTCTCCCTGGCAGCTGTCATGCTCTGAGCATGGTTTTTGATTACTCTAATTAAATATAATATTATCAACAGATCTTCATATTGATCCTTAAAATCACCCCTTCTAAATGAAAAATTAAAAGCCTAGAGAGAGGGCCTCATTGGGTACCAGATTAATTTAATGATTTTACTCCTTTATCAATTTCTTCATGTTGTATTATTCTAGTATTTATCAATTTCAAGGTACAATTACCTTAGAAACTTTTAAATAACATACAAAATAATAATTTTATAATTTTCTCTTCCTGAAATCAAATTCTTTTTGGTTTACATGAAGTTACATTCCTTGATTAAAGTCTAAGTAAATCATTTTTCTATTCAGTGCTGCTGAACTGGCCCTACTTTATTGATGGTATTATTTAAGTACAGTGCCCAATACATTTAATGTAGAAAGGCAAAGAATTATTTTCTTTCATGTAATTAGTTCAGAAAATTATGTAAACATTTTAAGAAAATAATTTTATAACACCTTGTAAACTTGTTTATAGTTTTCAAATAGGCAAAATTATTAAAATATTTAAAATCCTAATAATTCTGCATGCAGATTTTAGAATGTTTTCTTCTGCTTAAGAATAACAATCTACAAACAAATTTGAAAACCTCAAACCTCTTTTCAAAAAGAAAGCACACATCTATAATGTAAATATTTATAAACGTATTGTATTGGCACTGAAACTTTCATGTAAATCTTAGCATTCTACGATAATAAAATGTAATGTTATCTTTAAAGTAAATTTGAGAATAATGTAAATTTAAGAACATACAAGGGGAAACCTAAAGTAGTATATACAATGACTTACTTATGGATATTATTTTAGCCACTTGACCCAGTAAAGCTAATAGCCACGCCTTCTTCCCATTTTATATTTCTTCTTATTCATTCCCTATTCCCTCAGGTAGTTCTCATTGCTAATGCCCAAACCGCATCAACCTGTTGTTTAGCAAACCTATGAAAAGGCTAGCCTGCTGGCTAATTTACCAAGGGATTAAAGCCCTGAAACCACTTCAATCTGCTACTTTGTTTTCATGTAAAGCCTTATTCATGACACTGGTCCCCTCATGTTAAAATTGAAAATCTCTTTAAAAGAAAGAAAAATTCAATGTAAAACTGTTTAAGAAAGAAACCGTATGCCAAAAATAATATACTCTGCACGTGTGAACAGTGCTACGAAGTTGCATTCAGTTGGTCAAGTCCTGCATTATACATTAAAAAGAATTTCAGGTTAAATGTTTGCAATTTCATGAAATTAACAGAATTAATAAGGGCATCAATGGTGGTATAGGGGAAATGAGGATTAATGCAGAACTGTTTGTAGATATAGTTCATCACTGCAGCATAACATTTAATTTTAATGTAATTTTATGTATTTTGTTGAATAACAAAAGACTATGGTAACTGCATTGGTTCACACTGAAAAATGGAGGTTCCAAAACACAAGTAATTCTGAGTTTCTGATTTAGTAATAATAAAGACCTAAAGGTTCATTATCCTGATAAAAACTGATAGATACACATAGCAATTAATTTTTCTAAATGATGAAATCTGTTAGCCATTTAAAAATATCAGAATAAGCTTTAAATTGATAGATTTATACAGAAAACATTTACATTTTTCCCATCCTGTTAAAGTTTATCATTTATAGTCCAGAAATAATCGTAGTGCTATCTTCCTCAAATGATTTCTTTACTCCATGAAAATCACTAAAATAGCACAAAATCTGTGCTAAGGGGCCATTAAGATATTTTTTAAAAGATTATATTTTTAAGATTATTGATTAAGTTGAGTCAGAGCAAATAAATGTAGTGAACCTACATATGTATGCCTTATTGAAAAATAAATGACTAAATGCAAGCAGATATTCATTGCATCCTTCAGTAAATCTGTTTACCAGTAACTTTTAAGGGGTATCAGAATTAAAGTAGATTGTACATTAAAGAGGGTAAGTTTCCATATTAGAGTAATCTCACTTAACCTCCCCCCGCCCCCGGCCAATCAAGAACAAATTTCAGTAAATTTACAGACAACCCACTATAACACAATATTTCAGTGACATTTAATTATAACTCCGAGAAATGAAGGAGAAAAAGCACAATGACAAAGCAATTGAAGTTTGTAGTTTGCAGTAGTGACCTGGAATAGATCAGCAGAGGGAAAGACAAATACTGTTTCTTTCCCCATATCTTTAATATCATGATTAGTGTCCTTGTACCTATTGGTGTCAACAGCACAGACTTGCTGGAATAAAAAACAATGCCAGCAATGTATGTGTCAGGGCTAAAGACTTAAGAGAAAATAAATGTGCTCTAAGTTAGGGTCTGTGTGATATTCAAATTCAAAGTGCTTCACATAAGGACAGGATACTCAAGGTCCCATTTCAATCACAATTTTATTATAGTATCAAATAAGAAATCCTGACTGCCAATAAAAATACTGAATTTGATAAACTTCTGTGCAAAATTCATGGCCTTGAAGGATACTCTTCAGGCTGTCACCTCCAAGGACTGCAATGGATTTGTCTTTAGAGAAAAATATTTAGAGTACAAATTACCAAATATATTTTATGTAAGTTTTCACATTTTAAATCAAGAAATATAAATTATTTTTCTTAGTTGACATGTATTGACAAAATTCATATAAGCAGAATACTGAGAGACCCATTAATCAAATTTTATAATAATTAAATATATTTTAAGTATTTCTTTTCTACCAAAACTAATATAAATTTCTTCCTTATACTTTAGACCACAAATTGGCATGTTAAATTTTTATAAGGTTCAAGCTAACAATCATTAAACAGAAATCTCTTAAATTACTCATAAAATATAAACATATATCTTAATAAACAATACTGGTAAAATAATAACTTCAATTTCATCTTAATTAAGCAATAGAAAAAATGGTTTGTTGATTTTCTTTTATTTTAAATAAGTCAAGCAAAAATAGCAACTAGAAAAACAGGGTGGTTTTCTAAGTTTATATTTCTGTTTGAGTGTATTTCCTAAAACCAAATTTTTGAGCATTAAACAACGCTAAATTTTATTTCTGATTAAAAAATTAAGTTTAAAGTAAACAAATACATTACTGATCACATCCTTCTTATGTTCATAGAAATACCTCCCTTTTTTTACTTAGAGAAAAAATTGAGACTAAGCTATACAATGGAGAATAATTTCTATCAACCCCCATAATTCACTAAAACAGGCTGCTGCTGTATCTCTAAAAAAGGAAGCAAGATATTGGATACAAAGCTTCAAGGAACTATTATTACACACTTTTCCAGTCCATTAAAAGACAGTAATTTAATCAGCTTATAGTTTCTCAGGAAAATCTCATTCAGAGAAATTTTATTGCCAGCTATCTAAATAGTAAATACCTATTATCCTCTCAAAATGCATTTTTGCTTGCCAAGGGCAAACCCACTGCTGTTACTGTAGAGCTCTGTCAGAAAAACAGGAAGCTAAAAAGGTTATAAAGATACCATTAACATCATGGGACTGTCTTGTCGGGACTCAGAAATGCTTAGTAATTGAAGGTTTTATTCAAAGTGTATTAGCACCCACATAAACAGCAAAGTTAATATGATGCTTTAGGCTTTATTTTGTTATAGCCCAGCAAAATCACCTACAAACAGCTGAATACTGGAAATATATCTACTACAGAGCACAGCCCATTTTATCATCTGGCTCTAGCTTGAGTCTTTGAAGAAAATGTCAATAACATACATACAGCTTAAAGGCAAATCTAGATCCAATCAATGAGAAAAACAAAAAAGTATAAATGATAACTAACTGGTCCTGACAGCATGTGCCTTTGACAGAAGTAAGCAAAGGGCAAATGCTCTGGATTTGATTTATGTATTCTAATTTAAAAAGAAACTTCCTATGACATAGCTTATATTAGTGTTCATTAATATACAAAATTATGAATGATTACATGGAAATAGACAATAAGAAAATAATTCCTCTTCTATCATATTACTTATTAATCCACTAATGACTTACAGAAATATGATCTTCCTTGCCAATTTTCTGATTTTGGAGCTATTGGACTAATTACACAGAAAATGTTCTAGTAAGTTTTTAAAATATATAATACAACTCTTGAAGTTATTTACTTTTCAGGTCTAACAATCATATAAACAACAAACATTTTAAAAAATCTTTTAAGATTTATTTGCCTTAAGTATGTGAGTATTCATTATACTGTGCCTGTACTTCCTTCTAAATATGAATATACAAAGTTTATAAAAAGTAGTCTGATGAAGGACTGATGTCCTGCTTTCAATAAAGCAACTACCTGTATTAGCAGAGTAGTAAAGAAAGAAAAAGCTCTTGATAAGGTATTTTCTGACTGGGGAAGAAACAGGATGGTCAAACTTTAAGGGCAGTGTATATCAAGTAAATAATGGAACCATAGCAATAATTAAACTACTTACAGTTACTCAAGGTGGATTCCTTTAACACAAACAAACCTACTGATGAATTCCTTTCTGCCTTCAAAGCCCAGATTTGGCATAATCTCCATTCATTTTCCTAGACTACTTGCATGATTCCTTTTTCTCCAGACCTGTATAAAATTGTTACACTTAGCATGGGGATGACACTAGCCAACTGAGCTACCTAGCCAGTGCCATTATCCTTAGAATTTTTTTTTCTTTTTTAAGTGGGGGTGGGAAGGGAGAGAGATGAGAAGCATCAACTTGTAGTTGTGGCACCTTAGTTGTTCATTGATTGCTTCTCATCTGTTCCTTGACTGGGGAGTTCCAGGTGAGCCAGTGGCCACTTGCTGAAGCCAGTGATCTTGGGCTCAAGCCAGCAACCTTTGGGCTCAAGCCAGAGACCATGTGCTCAAGCTGATGAGCCAGCGCTGAAGCCTGATGAGCCTGGGACCTCAGAGTCCCAGGTCAATACTATATCCACTGTGCCACCAATGGTCAGGCCATTATTCTTAAATTTTAATACCTCCTACAGACTCATGCTACCCAGTGTGGGTACTCCTCACACTGCCCATCCCTTACCTCCTCCACTCCTGTTTCTCTTATTCTCTCTAGAGAGCCTCACTAAATGCCTAATGTTGCTTGCCTTCCTGCCACCTTCAGTTCCTAGTTACCAAGTCATCTGATAAATAGACTCCATTTCTGAGCTTCATCCAATCTCAGTATCCATTCTACCCTTAACCACATTGCACCATGAACCTCAACCCCTCTTTGAACTTACAGAAATACTAAGCTTCTCAGTTTCTTTAAAATTCTCACCAATTTCTAAATATCAACTGAACCCAATTTTTCAATCTCCATTGTTCATTATCTCAGATTACTTACCATGGACATTGTGTATATAAAATATAAGTTGCCATGATACAACACACTTCTATTAATCTGCATTTATGTTATGTCATTCATTCATATACATGTGTGTGTATATTTACATGTGTATGTACAATTTTATTTCAAAATGTGAAATATTAAGAAAAAGTTGAAAATATTTAGTTTAATATCTGAAATTGAGCTTTATAGCTTTGTCCAAAATTTAATAGTTACCAGTGTACCTATTTGCCCCTAACACTTTGTTTTCTAATGAAGCAATCAGACTATTAAATAGGTAAACATTTTAAAAAGAAATAATTTTTTATGCTAATGGTCATATGAACACTCTGCTCTTTCATTTCCCTGTTATTTCATACGGAATAATTTCTGATCTTTAAATGATTGAATACAAACTTATTTACTATAAGTATCTGTTATATCTGACTACTTCACTATGTTTTCTATCATAGCTGAGCTAAATTGTAAACAAATAAAAATAACTTATTACAAATTACTCTCCTTTCTTGTCTCCCTTATATTAGCAAGAAAACTGCACTGATTTTTAAAAATTGTGTAGATAAGTTGTATTCTTTCAAATTTTATTTCAAAAAGGAAAAATGGTGCTACAGAATACTTGTCATACAAATAAACCTGTAAGGACCTATGCAATTGAGAATCAACCTAGAAATAAGGCATACCAGTCTTCTTTCCCATTCTTAAGTTAAAAATCACTCAGCACATCTTTGTACATGGTAAGGAGTAAGCAAAAGCCAGGTTTCTAGCTATGTAACACTCGTAACTTTACTTTATTTCTCTGGGCCATTATTTCCTCATCCATAAAATGGGGATAATAATATCCATTCATATGGCTGATGTCAAGATTAAATAAATTATTATATAGTATCTGCAAGAGTGCTTGTCACATAATTGTTATTAAGTATTATTTTGTTTGTTTTTATTATCATATTGTAGGCCAGAATATTCTTTCTTACTTAAAAAAAAAAAACCAATTACCTGAATGAGAATACTGATCAGCACAAAAAGATGTGGGAAATGCAGGGTTGGCTTCTTTTTCTAAAGAGGTGAGAACTTTAGAAAAACATACACTTTTTGAAAGAGTGATGTACATTTCTGATCAGTAGGGAAATATACATTGGACAAGTGAAATGTCTAGGAAATGATAAGGAGAAGGGGCAACATCATCCTCTAGTGTCAAGTTTAACTCTTTTCAGGACTCTCACTTATTTTTCCCCAACTGGAACTAATCATTTTTTCTATAACCCTTTGTTCTTACCCATCATTTGTACACTAACTCTGGCTTATATATAGTCGTATCTATGTCTGTTATTCCACCTTGGCCAAAAATCTCAAGGGTAAGGATCATAATGAAGTCAAATTTTGTCTCCTATTAATGCCTGGTAAATTGTCAAAATATAGGTACCTTTATTATTCAGTCTTAGTTATGTTGCCATTTTTAATCAATGAGACTTTTGACAAATCCTTTAACTTCTAAGTCTTTCTAACTAAGCCTCATTTCCTCATGTTTAAATATGGGAATATTAATATCTGCACATGAGAAACATGAAATAATGTTGAGATGTTTTGAAAATGTAACAGAATACATAAATGTAGAGTGATATTACGCTAATATATCAAAGGTTATTTTTCTACAAATATGTTAAGGTTCGTTAATCTGTTTAAAGTGATTTGATTATGTGGAAAAATAAATTTGTAAAAACAAAATACTTTCCTACAATTTAAATAAAAACCAGAGACAAATTAATGCACATAAGAAACTTTTACATTAAGTTTGATGAAATACATTTATTCATAAAAATACAGGTAGCTTCCACTGTAGTCAGCTAATGTCTGACAAATACTAACAAACTGAATTATTGTGCTCAGTAAATACTGCTTCCCAACATCGTTATTTACTTCAGTGATGACTTCTTCATACCTCTTTGGCACTTCAAGCACATTAAACGAAGTTTCTTAGCCTGTCAAAACAATAGATTATGCTCCTGTGCATTCTTTTTATCACTGTTACTCAAGTATTTCCGGTGTATGAATGTGTGTGCGCGTGCATGTCTTAACAACCTCTAGTGAGGACAGATAGTCATCCAGTTTTGAGAAGGCTCATTTCACAAATCAATATTTTTTAAACATACATTTTTAAGATATTGATACAAAGAGGAAATTTTCTCTTTTGCTCTCCAACAAAATCCTTGTCCTTATTTTTGTTCATAAAAGGGTTTTCTAACATTCTGTCTGGGTTTAGAATATATGCAATATAAATATTTTAAAACATAGTTTTTCCCTTCACATTTCACAGTAATTTAAATGATAAACAAAGCCTTTAAGGTATTGTGACAAACTATGGAATTTTAAAAGTAAACACTATAGATAACCAATGAATTTGGTGTGAATATTTCATTCTTATACTCTAGTTGGCTTAAAATATTTGTATTTTTAACAAGCTAAAGAAGCTATTTTAAAACTGTTGTCACTACTATTTGACTTGTAGGCTGTTTCTATTTCTTACCAACCAAACAGTATTTACTTGATTATACTGGTCCTTTTAAAAGTTCCCAAATTGCTGTATCTGTACTCTAGGTCAAAAGTTAAAGTGGTCCAGAATCCAATGCCATTAAAAATAGCCAAATGGAAGTGGAAATAATCTCTGATTAAAAGTTTTATAACTGAATGTGATTAAATGGTTTTTAACTGCCTATCTTAGTCATAAAATAAAGTTAATTCTGATATTTTAATTTGAGATATATATTATAGAAGTAGATACTTCCCTAATTACTCAAAGTTTACATTTGGATAATAATTTAGTTGATATACTATAAATTATCCTTAAAAATTAATCTTAAGAAATTATAGAAATAATATATAAGAAAATCTTGCTTAATTTTAAAGATCTATCTATCTATCTATCTACACACACACACACACACACACACACAGATTTAACAATGGATATTCACTTTATATGCTCTAAAATCCTCAACTGGGGTAGGGTGCAGAATGTTTGGAAAATAACCAAATTTTCTTTCCCAAAGACCTCTATCATTTATAAATTTTGTCTCAGTATAATCTGGGTTATGAAATTCTTATATTATTTCATTTCTGACCCCATTTTTAGAGAAAGCATTGTAATTTATAATATTATAGCAAAACTATAAATATGACAATAAATTCTTTTAATCTACCTTGTAACTAAGACTATTATCATTTCTACATACTTTTTCAATGTTGGTACAAATCAAACCACACACTGCATTTTTTTTAAAATGAAAAAGTCACCAACAGATGTAATTTACACGAGTTGGGTTATACTATACTTTGTTATATAAAGCAAGAAATAGCCTGACCAGGCGGTGGCGCAGTGGATAGAGCATCAGACTGGGATGCGGAGGACCCAGGTTCGAGACCCCGAGGTCACCAACTTGAGCATGAGCTCATCTGGTTTGAGCAAAACTCACCAGCTTGGACCCAAGATCACTGGCTCGAGCAAGGGGTTACTAGGTCTGCTGAAGTCCCATGGTCAAGGCACATATGAGAAAGCAATCAATGAACAGCTAAGGCAGGGGTCCCCAAACTTTTTACACAGGGGGCCAGTTTACTGTCCCTCAGACCGTTGGAGGACCGGACTATAAAAAAAACTATGAACAAATCCCTATACACACTGCACATATCTTATTTTAAAGTAAAAAACCAAAATGGGAACAAATACAATATTTAAAATAAAAAACAAGTAAATTTAAATCAAGAAACTGACCAATATTTCAATGGGAACTATGGGCCTGCAAAAGCCAAAAGGCTAATGAGATGGTCAATGTGCTCCTTTCATTGACCACCAATGAAAGAGGTGCCCCTTCCGGAAGTGCAGCGGGGGCCGGATAAATGGCCTCAGGGGGCCGCATGTGGCCCACAGGCTGTAGTTTGGGGACCCCTGAGCTAAGGTGTCACAATGAAAAACTGATGATTGATGCTTCTCATCTCTCTCTGTTCCTGTCTGTCTGTCCCTATCTATCCCTCTCTCTGACTCTGAAAAAAAAAAAAAAAGAAATAATATGTACTTCACAAAGTTTTAATTTTTCATAATTTTTTCCTAGTTCACTGTTGCCTATTCAAATTACTAATTTTATTACCATGTACCACCATGGACAATAAAGTCATTCTTTTCCATGATTTCACTATGATAAGTGATAGAATTTTTAAAAAACAAAAACTATGGTCTTTGGATAGCTACATTAAAATAACCAATTAGAAAATTTAAGAATAATTTCCAAAATAAGTAACCAGCTCTATTTTTTATATAGCATATATATAGATATTACAAATACTCAGGCAAAAGAAAGAACACTTTCACAGTAGGATGGATAAAGGAAGCACTCAGTAGGAAGGGGGCACTCATTCTTCCATCCTTTGTAATAAAAACAAAGGTTCCGGGAAATAAATGACTAGGTTATAATAACAATGAACATGTAGAGAAAAAGGACCATTTGCATTTTAGGAAAAAAATGTAGAAGAGTGGGAACTCAAATCCTAATTTTTATATTTTTAAAATCAAGGAAAGAGAAATTTGCTGAGTGAATAACTCCACAGTTATAAAAATGTGGTGATATTCACAAAACACAAAATTTAATCTGTTATTTATTGTAGACTAGATCACTGATGAAAAATTACAACAAAACAAAAAAGTCACTCCAATAATTTTTAAGTATTTTTTAAGATATAAATGGACTTAAAATGCCCATATGTAGTTAAATATATCTATTTTCAGACAAGAAGTCTCAATACTATCTCAACAGGTAATTTTTTTACAATAATGTAAAATTAATAATATATTAATTAAGCACACAATCCATATAGGAAAAATTCCTGTCCCTTAAGACAAATGGAAATGATATTCACAGGATTTACCCCACCACTTGCATAGTCAGTATAAACCTACCTGTTCTGTCTTACAATTTTTTAAAGTCACATTCAACTTATACTATCACTTTTTAATTTAGAAGATAATGTCAATATACACACCCGACGAAATGCAGTAACTTATATAGAAGACTTATTTGCAACTATTTATATGATGGCTAAAATTCCAGTTTTCAGTAATTCAATTTTTCTGTAATATTTCTAAGTATTAAAAGAATAGTATCAAGAGCAGCCCAAGACTTGGCAGGCTGACTTGGAGGATCGGGTATCGGATGAGGAGAAGGTGATTCTGGATTGCCTGTAGCTCCAAGAAGGTTGCTGAGGGCTAGTCAAAAGCGGTGACTCCCACTGGTCTTTGCCACTTTCCAGCCTGTGAGTTCCAGGGATGGTACATCCAGCGGCCAGATACAGAGCATCAGCTCAAGACCTAACAACCATAGTTAGAGTGGTATCTTAAGGAAAGGCTCCTCACACCTGACCCAGCTAAGGCATAGAAAACGTTGTCACAAACAGCAAAAATAGCAGTAGCAGTAGACAAGTAGCCCACAGTGGATTACAAACAGCTTAAGCCATCCCAGGAAGATTTAGAAATTACACAACTGAAAGCTGGAGTCAGCCAATACCAACCATATATTCAGCTACATAAACAACATATTTGAAGGAGCAGTCTATATCAAGACAAAATGGGAAGACAGGGAAGTGCAATTCAAATGAATCAACTAGAGGAATCCCCAGAAAAAGAATCGAATGAAATGGAAATAACTAAGATGCCAGATGCAGAGTTTAGAATAATGATTGTGAGGATGCTCAAGGACCTTAGAGCAACCATAGATAGACAACATGAGCACCTGAACAATGAGATATCTGGCATCAAAAAGGACATTGAAATCATAAAAAAGAATCAGACAAAAATGATAAACATAATATCAGAAATGAAAACTGGCCCTGGACAGTTGGCTCAGCGGTAGAGCGTCGGCCTGGCGTGTGGGGAACCCGGGTTCGATTCCCGGCCAGGGCACATAGGAGAAGCGCCCATTTGCTTCTCCACCCCTCCCCTCCCTCCTCTCTGTCTCTCTCTTCCCCTCCCGCAGCCAAGGCTCCATTGGAGCAAAGATGGCCCGGGCGCTGGGGATGGCTCCTTGACCGCTGCCCCAGGCACTAGAGTGGCTCTGGTCGCGGCAGAGCGACGCCCTGGAGGGGCAGAGCATCGCCCCCTGGTGGGCAGAGCGTCGCCCCTGGTGGGCGTGCCGGGTGGATCCCGGTTGGGCGCATGCGGGAGTCTGTCTGACTGTCTCTCCCCGTTTCCAGCTTCAGAAAAAAAATACAAAAAAAAAAAAAAAAGAAAAAAAGAAAAGCAATTAAAAAAAAAAAGAAAAAGAAATGAAAACTACACTACAAGGAATGAAAAGCAAGCGGGATGAAAAAGAGGATCAAATCAGCGATTTAGAGGACAAGATATGCAAAAGCACGGAAGCAGAACAGCAAAAGAAAAGGAGAATCAAAATTTCTGAGAAAACTCTAAGAGAGCTCTGTGACAATAGGAAGAGAAACAACATCCGCATCATACGGGTTCCTGAAGGAGAAGAGAAAAAACAAGGGATAGAGAACCTGATTGAAGAAATCATAGCTGAAAATGTCCCAAAATTGATGCAGGAAAAAGTCACACAAGTTCAAGAAGCACAGAGAATCCCATTAAAAAGGAACCCAAATAAACCTACACGAAGACACATCATAATTAAAAAACCAAAGCTAAGAAATAAAGAAAGAATAAAAGCTGCAAGAGAAAAGCAGTCAATCACCTACAAAGGAGACCCCAAAAGAATGACATCCGACTTCTCAACAAAAACACTTGAGGCGAGAAGGGAATGGCAAGAAATATTCAAATTAATGCAGAACAAGATCCTACAACCAAGACTTCTTTATCCAGCAAGGCTATCGTTTAAAATAGAAGGAGAAATAAAAGCTTCCCGTACCAAAAAAAAAAAAAAAAAAAAAACCCTCAAGAAATTTATAACAACCAAACCAATGATGTAAGACATGTTAACGGTCCTGTTGTAAACAGAACAAGGGGGGGTGGGGAATCTAGTAAAGAGGAATGTAGATCTAAGATTTTAGAAATGCATCCAAATTGAAAAAGAAGAAGTAAAACTATCATTATTTGCTGATGATATGATATTGTACATAGAAAACCCTAAAGTCTCAGTAAAAAAACTACTGGACTTAATAAATGAATTCAGCAAGGTGGCAGAATATAAAATTAATATTAAAAAACCAGTGGCATTTTTATACACCAACAATGAACTGTCTGAAAGAGAAATTAAGAAAACAATCCCCTTCACTACTGCAACAACAACAAAGAAAGTACCTAGCTGTAAATTTAACCAAGGAGGTTAAAGACTTGTACTCAGAAAATTAGAAAACATTGATAAGAGAAATCAAGGAACATAATCAAATCAAAAATGGGCAAAAGAAATGAATAGACACTTCACAAAGGACATTCAGATGGCCAATAGACAAAAGAAAAAATGTTCAACATCACTAATCATTAGAGAAATGCAAATTAAAACCACAATGAGATATCACCTCACACCAGTCACAATGACACATTAACAAAACAAAACATAATAAGTGCTGGTTAGGATGTGGAGTAAAGGGAATCTTCCTGCACTGCTGGTGGGAATGCAGACTGGTGCAACCACTGTGGAAAATGGTATGGAGATTCCTCAAAAAATTAAAAATGGAACTGCCTTTTGACCCAGCCATCCCACTTTTAGGAATATATACTAAGAACACCAAATCACTAATTCAAAAGAAGAAATGCACCCCCATATTTATAGCAGCATTGTTTACAATAATGAAGATCTGGATACAGCCCAAGTGTCCTTCAGTGGACGAGTGGATTAAAAAGCTGTACTACATATACACACGAAATACTATGGGGCCATGAAAAAGAAGGAAATACTACCTTTTGCAACAACATGGATAGACCTGGAAACTATTATGTTAAGTGACATAAGCCAGGCAAGAAATAAAAATATCATATGACCTCGATGATATCGAATTCATATGAGGAATTCAATGAATAATGTGAACTGAGGAACAGAATAGAGGCAGAGGAGGGATCAAAGGGACCAGTGGGAAAGGGGATGAGAGGATGAGATCAGAGAAGGGAAAGAGCTTGGTGAAATTATATATACATAACAGCGTTATAGAGAGCAGAAGAGCAAATCCTGGAGGAAAGCAGAGAGGGTGTTAGGGGGAGGGGGCAAGAAGGATGTTGAGGGGAATACGGGGGTGTGGGAGGATGTATTCAGTGGCACACTTGAATCTATGTAAACACAATAAATTTAAATCAATAAAAAAATAAGAAATCATGAAGTGTGAGATGGATAGGAATTCCAGAACATAAAGATTCCTATAAATCTTTAGCTTTATCAAACTAAAAAGCTTCTGCACAGCTAAAGACAATAAGAACAGAATAAAAAGACAAACTACACAGTGGGAGAATATATTTGACAATGCGTCTGATAAGGGGTTAATAACCAAAATTTATAAAGAACTTGCAAAACTTAACACCAGGAAGATAAACAATCCAATCAAAAAATGGGCAAAAGAAATGAATAGACACTTCTCCAAAGAGGACACACCAATGGCCAATAGGCATATGAAAAAATGTTCAACATCACTAATGATTAGAGAAATGCAAATTAAAACCACAATGAGATATCACCTCACACCAGTCAGAATAGCGCTCATCAATAAAACAACACAGAATAAGTGCTGGCGAGGATGTGGAGAAAAGGGAACCCTCCTGCACTGCTGGTGGGAATGCAGACTGGTGCAGCCTCTATGGAAAACAGTATGGAGATTCCTCAAGAAATTAAAAATCGAACTGCCTTTTGACCCAGCTATCCCACTGTTAGGAATATACCCCAAGAACACCATAGCACTGTTTGAAAAGAAGAAATGCACCCCCATGTTTATGGCAGCATTGTTCACAATAGCAAAGATGTGGAAACAGCCCAAGTGTCCATCAGAGGACGAGTGGATTAAAAAGCTTTGGTATATATATACTATGGAATACTACTCAGCCATAAGAAATGATGACATAGGATCTTTTACAACAACATGGATGCATGGATGGGCCTTGATAACATTATACTGAGCAAAAGAAGTAAATCAGAAAAAACTAAGAACTATATGATTACATACACAGGTGGTACATAAAGATGAGACTCAGAGACATGGACAACAGTGTTAGGGGTACAGGGTGGGGGGAGGAGAGGGAGGGGGTTGGGGGACGAGAGGGGCACAAAGAGCATGGCTTTTCAGCATTTGCCATATTCCCCCTTTAATCTATAGACAGACAGCAAATATTTACTTATGGTGTTTCCACTAGAAAGACTGCTGTCTTAGGGACAAATGCTGATGAACTATTTCAGCAGTTCCTCCTTCTTCAAAGACTTATATGTCAACATAGAGCTCCATGTTTCATACGACATACTCAAGCTCACTCCATGCTCCCTGGAGCTTTAACACAAGAGAATGCCCCCCTTTTTTTTTTGGTTGTATTTTTATTTATTTATTTATTTATTTTTTGTATTTTTCTGAGGATGGAAATGGGGAGGCAGTCAGACAGACTCCCACATGCGCCTGACCGGGATCCACCAGGCATGCTTACCTGGGGGGAATGCTCTGCCCATCTGGGGTGTTGCTCTGTTACAACCAGAGCCATTCTAGTGACTGGGGCGGAGGCCATGGGGCCATCCTTAGTGCCCGGGGTGGCTTTGCTCCGGTGGAGCCTTGGCTGCAGGAGGGGAAGTGAGAGACGGAGAGGAGGGAGAGAGGGAGGGGTGGAGAAGTAGATGGGCACTTCTCCTGTGTGCTCTGGCCAGGAATCGAACCCGGGAATCCTACACACCAGGCCAATGACTCCTACGGGTCTACCATATCATGCATTTTACTTAAAAAAAAAAATTTACATTTCTTTTGAAGGCTGATGAACAGGAGACACCAAATCTTTTCGCCTGCAAACTACTACCTCCTTTATTAGATCCAGCTAATAACACTGTTTTGTCTTTTACCAAATAGCTCCAGATGTATGGAAAAGATTTATATAGGCGGATGGGGATCCTCAAACTTCTTAGCGAGATCTTCTGAGCATGGCTTTTAAGATACCTAGAGGCAGAAAAAGCCCAATAGAGATCAGGGGAACTACCAGCTTTTAGGATACACCCTTAAAGGCTCCAACGCCCCAAAGGAGTCTCATAGGATGCCATCTGGGTCCTGCTTCAATAGTGGAAAGGAAGATCATTGAGCTAAAGCCTGCCAGGCTTACATGCCTCTGCTGTGAGGAAACAGGGACACTGGAAGGTAGGCTTCCCCCTCGCTCCTCTAAGGGAGGGTTCAGTCTCTT
This sequence comes from Saccopteryx leptura, assembly GCF_036850995.1. NCBI lineage: Eukaryota > Metazoa > Chordata > Mammalia > Chiroptera > Emballonuridae > Saccopteryx > Saccopteryx leptura. The sequence continues at coordinate 189,210,943 of NC_089504.1, forward strand.
CCAGCCCTGCTCCAGCCACCTATGACCTAACCTTGCCCAGAAAGCTGGGGTTTGCCATTGAAGGCTGAAGGTGCCCAGGGCCGTCGGCCCCATCTATGACACTGTGGACGAGCCTAGGGTATTTCTTCCAAGAAGCAGGTAAACTGATCTCATTTGCACAAGGGCCACTTAACTATGTTTTGCCTGAATAGTCAGGTTTTTTATTCTTCCCTCAAAGATCTCTGTTGTGGGTGTTGATAGTCCTATTTTATGCTGCTTTGCTTAATATATAGTGTTTCCTTTATCCCTCCTACCTCAACGTCCCACTCATATTTCAGGCTGGGACCTACTCCTAATTTAGAGCTCTCTTTCCCCCTTTTTCCAACTTGTATTATGAATTTACCTTTGCCACCCAGCTCAGTGTATCCCAAGGTTCTCTTTACCATGCCACAGTCGCAGAGCTCCAGGGAAAAGCAACATGGTCTCAACTCTCCAGGCAGAGGAGAACAGAAGCTCCATATCCACGCATGCTGCAAATGGCTTTTCCAGTCTACCTGAATCATTACCACCTAGAAGCAGCGGTCATTGGGACTTGGACATGAGCTGCAAAGTATAGAATGGTGACAACAATTCCAGTGCCATGCAGACTTTTCCTGTGTGGACTTTTCCTGGACTCCTGCTCCCTGTGACAGCTCCTAACAGACTGAACTGTGGTTGGGTTGCATTTTTCAGGGATTTGGCATGGTGATGGGGCCAATTTGGACTTGGTGAATATGTTAAGGACACTACTCTTTTATGGATTCTTGCTGTACTGGCCAAGAGTTTGCTTAAAGGCTTTTAAATACTGTTAAAAAAAATAGAAGACTGGATAAAGAAGGTGGGGCACATATACACCATGTTATACTATTCAGCTAGAAGAAACGATGACATTGGATCACTTACAGCAGAATGGTGGAACCTTGATAACATTATGCGGAGTGAAATAAGCGAATCAGAAAAAAACAAGAACTGCAGGAGTCTATACATTAGTGGGACATAAAAGCGAGACTAAGAGACATGGACAAGAGTGTGGTGGTTACGGGGGGTGGGGGGAAGGAAGGGGGGAGAGGGGGAAGGGGAGGGGGAGGGGTACAAAGAAAACTGGATAGAGGGTGACGCAGGACGATCTCTCTTTGGGTGATGGGTATGCAACAGAACTAAATGACAAGATAACCTGGAAATGTTTTCTTTGAATATATGTACCCTGATTTATTGATGTCACCCCATTAAAATAAAAATTTATTTATAAAAAAAAAAGATTCCTATAAAATGTAAAAAAAAAAGAGAGAGAGAGAACAGTATCCTTCTTAGTGTCCTACTGTTTTTCCAATATTTAAAAATATCTGTAATGTGATTTATGTTTTGAGATCTTCCCAGAAAAGTTATGTTCTGTAAAAATAAAACCAACAAAAGAAAGCAATTTGGTCACAGACAGAACCCCTCTCCTTATCTTCATTTTAAAATCCTTGCAAGTTGTTAGTACTTTAAGTCTCCTTTGCCAATTATTGGGCTATAATATTACTAGTAAGGTGGAGAAATTTAAATTTCCTTCAGAGTCAGTCTGGATCTCATTTACTTTCAAGCGTCTCTGAAAAAAGTTATTTTAGAATAAATCACTAAAATAAATAAAGGGGGTGATGTGATTCCTTAGGAAAAACTGTAAGAGCTGTGTGTGGGGTGTCTTAGCTTGGGCTACTATAACAAAATATCACAGACTGGATGACTTACACAACAGAAATATATTTTCTCACAGCTATGAAGACTAGAAGTCCAAGATCAAGGTACCAACATAGTTGGTTTCTAATGAGAACTCAATACCTCCCTTGTAGAAAACCATTTTCTGGCTTTGTCCTCACATGGGGGGCTGTGAAAAGAGCAAGTTCTCTGGTACCTCTTGAAATGAGAACACTAATCCCATCATAAAGGTCCCACCCTTATTGTCTCATCTAAAACCAATTTTCTCCCAAAGGCCTCATCTCCAAATATTATTACATTGAGGGTTAGGGCTTCAACATACAAATTTGGGGGTCAGGGGGACAAAGAAAAACAAGGGCAAAAGGAGGCTGCAGGCAGAGTCCCAGCCTTTCCTGACTGCTTTTCTTCCTCCAGTGCTAAATTTCCACTGCTCCCTCCCTTTTATTCTTTTTCAGGGTCAAATATACTTTCTTAGGCCCTGACCACTCCTTCTTTAAGGAATCTGTTTTGTAATAGGACCTTGTACACCAATCATCCCACAGGAAAAAGACAAGATACGTTCTTTGCCAGCATTGGTTTTTTCTCAGGTGAAATGCATCTGAGCACAACTTACAGAAAACTATTTATCTTTAAAAAAATATTGTTATTAAAACTGGTACTTCAAAATTATACAAAATACACATTTTGTTAATGCTATTTTGCTCTACTCAATTACTAATTTGGTGCTACATTAATTAATTTTAGAAACAGAGGGGCACTAAATAATGTTAGCTCATTCTCCTTTCTCTTTTCCTTCATTATATTTTGCTTCATTTCTTCAAACTACTTTGCTAAAGTGAGTCTTTTGTAATCCTTTCTTGGACCAAAAACCTACCAGTAAATACTTACCTGTTGTTACTGATTCCTTTCTATATACATAACTGTTGGTTCCACAAGGCATACCAAACCGAACAGTAAATTTAGTAAGTAAATTTTCACACGTGAACTTAAAAAATATATATAGACTTCCCCAGACATGGTTTTAAAACTTGTTAAGGAACTGACTAGGGGAATCTTGGTCAAGATGGTGGTGTAGGTAAATGTGGTACTCACATTTACACAACCACATCAAAATTACAATGAACTAAAGAACAATCATCATTCAGAATCACCTCAAATCTAGCTGAATGGAAGTCCTAAAACTAAGCATATAAAGAAAGAGCCACATTGAGACTGATAGGAGGGGCAGAGTTATGGATCAATTTGGTATCACACCCATATGTGGTGGATAAAATGTGGGAAGACATTTTGGCTGCAGAGATCCCAGCTCCACAAGAGACCCCCAGCCCAGTTTTCAGTGCCAGAAAGTCCCTATAACTTCTGGCTATAAAAACCAGTGGAATGTATGGAACACAACCAAATAAAAACAAAAGATAGAAAAATGAAAGAGAAGAATCAAACAAGGCACAAAACTAACAGAAAGCAAGATATAAAATGGCAATAAGGAACTCACAAGTGTCAATAATTACACTAAATGTAAACGGATTAAACTCACCAATAAAAAGGCACAGAGTAGCCGAATGGATCAAAAAAGAAAATCCAGAGATGACGTCAGAGTAATGGCGGAGTAGGAAGTGATACCGATAAATCTCCCCCAAACCTCAACAAGATCTTCAACCAGAAACAGAAAAACCTATCCTTGGAGCCTCCAGATGTTTCGCAATACACCCAAAGGTATGATCGAGCGAAAAGTTGGCTAAATATATAACCAAACCCCGAAGGAAATAGGGAGTAAGAAATGCTCCGCCTTCCTCACTAACCTAAACAGGGCGATTTTCACTGGAAACTGAGAATATAGAAACTAAGGCGGGCAAAGGGGGTGAATAGATCCAAGCCGCGGCACAAACGGCCGAACCAGGCTGTGGCACGGAGATCTAAGCCAAGGAAAAACTGTTCCTGTGACAACCTGGGCAATACAGCTAACACTCGCGCCAAACCCAGAAAAGAAAGACAAGCGGCGCAGCCATTTTACCTGATCCCCTGGTCGGCGCATAGTGGGCGAGAGATTCCTTCCAAAGCCCCCGGAGGGTACGCCCGTGTTACTCCACAGAGAGGCAGTCAGAGGCCTTTGTGTGGGCCGAAAGCCTCCGGGAGGCCCCAGCACCCGGGGAGAGCCGCACACGGGGAGGAAGCGAGAGCTAATTCCAACACTGGAACTTTTCAGTGTGGGCGGGGGTTTCACTCAGAGGGCGAGACTCCGGCCTCACATCCTGGTCTGCGCGCACGGAGAGTGGGAAGGAGACTCCTCCCAGCACCTCCGGAGTGGGAGCCCGTGTTGTCCCACGGAGGGGCAGAGTCGGGGGCCTTTGTGTGGGCCGAGGGCGGAGTCACGGGCCGCCCCAGCGCCTTGAAAGAGCGGCACACGGGGACGAGCGAGAGCCAATTTCAACATTGGAACTTTTCAGTGCGGGCGGAGGGTTTCACTCAGAGGGCGAGACTTCCGGTCTAACATCGTGGTCTGCGCGCGCAGACCCGCCCGTGTTACCGGACAGAGTGACAGAGCCAGAGGTCTTTGAGTAGGCGAAAGCCCCGGCTGATTATGCTAGCAGCTCTGACTGACTGAGCCTTACCCAGAGCCCTGTGCTGAGTGGAAATAAGAGTGGGGAGTTGCCCGCTCTTTGAGCCTCTTACTATCCAGGCAGAGGCAACAGCAACCCCATAGCTGGATTCTCAGGCTGCTGGTTGAGGAAGGAAAGACTAGGAGAGAGGCTCCTGGAACACGGACTCTCTCACTGTTGGAGCCTATAAACACTAATGAGCCTCGACTGCGAACGAGACTGAAGCACAAATACATGACATCGCCATAGAGACTTATCAACTGCAAACCTCTACCTGAGCGTGCCAAAGGGGCAGAACCCGGGGTACAGAGTTGCCGACCAGGAAGAGGGAGAGAAAAGAAAAAGCAAGAAGATAACCTCTCAAAATCAGAATAATCCGCAGACTTTATAACCTATCCCATTTTATTATATTTGTTCGTTTGTTTCTCTTATCTTCATCCTTGATATTTTTTTCTTTTTTCTTTTTTTTTTACCTCCTCCAATTTGGTCGTTTAACTCCCTACCGGTCTTACTCTCTCCTCTCCTTGAACTACACTACCCATAAGTGTTACATCTCCCATTATCTTTTCTTTCCTCTTCCTTTCTCTCTATGAGGGTTGCACTCCAAAACCCTTAACTCTCTCTCTCCTCTTTTTTCTTTTTTCTTCTTTTAGTGGTTCCCTCTTTTTTCTCTCTCTCTCTCTTCTTTTCTCCCTCTATATTAGTTTCTTCCTTTTTCCTTTACATCTCCTCTCATTCAAACCTCAATAACAAACAAATTATTTTATCTGGGACTCAAACTTATGTTTGTGGCATTTTGGGGGGGTTTTACTTCACCTTTTTAACTCATCAGCAGTGCTCCCATCCCTGGCTCTCCATTTTATCAAGCTCTTGTTCCACTAAATACAAAAGTAATTTTTTAATTTGTCCCCCCATTTTCCTGTTTCCTTCTTACTCCTCTCATCATAACTATTAGTCAACCAACATCTAAACGCAAATCATTTTATTCTTGATCCAAATTTTTTCATTATTTGCTTTTTGTGGGTCCATACCCCCACCCCCTTTTTTTTTTTCTTGACCATTTATTACTTTTCCCCCATTCAGGCCCTCCATTACAGGCATTGTTTGTTCTAATAAATACAATATAATTCACAGTTCACCACAAGATTTTCTCAAGAAAGAAGGGAGAGGAGAGGAGAGAAAAAAAGGAGGGGGGGGGAATAATTTCCTTTTTTAAAAATTTTTATTTTATTTTATTTTTCTTTATTTCATTATAAATTATTTTTAAAAAAAACAACTTTTTTCATTTTTTAATTTTTTTAACTTTTTTATTTTTTATTAAATCTCATTAATACTATCAACAAAACCACCCTCAGATGCCATTAAGGAAGAGAAAATCGAATATCATGGATACAAAAGAAAGAGAGGTAACACAGCTACATGAGGAAAAATCTATGGAGAAAAAATTTAATATATTGGAAACCTTGGAGTTAAATGACAGAGAATTCAAAATAGAAATCCTAAAAATACTCAGAGATATACAAGAAAACACAGAAAGGCAATTTAGGGAGATCAGAAAACAACTCAATGAACACAAAGAATATATGTCCAAGGAAATTGAAACTATAAAAACAAATCAAACAGAGATGAAAAACTCAATTCACGAGCTGAAAAACGAGGTAACAAGCTTGGCTAATATAACAGGCCAGATAGAAGAGAGGATTAGTGAAATAGAAGACAAGCAACTTGAGGCACAACAGAGAGAGGAAGAAAGAGACTCAAAAATTAAAAAAAATGAGATAGCCCTACAAGAATTATCTGACTCCATCAGAAAGAATAACATAAGAATAATAGGTATATCAGAGGTAGAAGAGAGAGAAAATGGAATGGAGAACATACTCAAACAAATAATAGATGAGAACTTCCCAAGCCTGTGGAAAGAACTAAAGCCTCAAATTCATGAAACAAACAGAACTCTGAGTTTTCTTAACCCCAACAAACCTACTCCAAGGCACATCATAATGAAATTGGCACAAACCAATGGCAAAGAAAAAATTCTCAAGGCAGCCAGAGAAAAGAAGAATACAACATATAAAGGAAGGACCATTAGATTATCATCAGATTTCTCAGCAGAAACTCTACAAGCTAGAAGAGAGTGGACCGAAATAGTTAAAGTCCTGAAAGAGAGGAACTTTCAGCCACGAATACTATACACATCAAAGCTATCCTTCAAGTATGAAGGAGAAATAAAAACATTCACAGATACAGAAAAGATGAGGGAATTTATCATCAGAAAACCCCCACTCCAGGAATTACTAAAGGGGGTTCTCCAGTCAGATACAAAGAACAAAAAAAAAATAAAGCCACAAGTAAAAGCTCCAAGAAGAACACAATAAAACCAAATTTAAACTGTGACAACAACAAAAAGAAAGGGGGGAGAGGATGGAGATTAACAGTGTAGCAAAGGACGATGGAGTGCAAAAGTACTCACAAAATAGTGCGCTACAATGAACAGGGTAGGAACCCTTTTCATTACCTAAAGGTAACCACCATTGAAAAAACCACCACAGAAGCACATGAGATAAAAAAGATAGCAACAGTGGAAAGATGTATGGAATACAACCAAATAAAAACAAAAGATAAAAAAATGAAAGAGAAGGATCAAACTAGACACAAAACTAACAGAAAGCAATCTATAAAATGGCAATAGGGAACTCACAAGTGTCAATAATTACACTAAATGTAAACGGATTAAATTCACCAATAAAAAGACACAGAGTAGCAGAATGGATGAAAAAAGAAAATCCAACTGTATGCTGCCTACAGGAAACTCATCTAAGTAACAAGGATAAAAACAAACTCAAAGTAAAAGGCTGGAAAACAATACTCCAAGCAAATAACATCCAAAAAAAAGCAGGTGTAGCAATACTCATATCTGATAATGCTGACTAAGGGACAACAAAAGTACTCAGAGACAAAAATGGACATTTCATAATGGCTAAGGGGACACTGAATCAAGAAGACATAACAATTCTTAATATATATGCACCAAACCAAGGAGCACCAATATATATAAGACAGCTACTTATTGACCTTAAAACAAAAACTGACAAAAAGACAATCATACTTGGAGACCTCAATACACCGCCGACGGCTCTAGATCGGTCATCCAAACAGAGAATCAACAAAGATATAGTGGCCTTAAACAAAACACTAGAGCACCTGGATATAATAGACATCTACAGGATATTTCATCCCAAAGTGACTGAGTATACATTTTTCTCCAGTGTACGTAGATCATTCTCAAGAATTGACCATATGTTGGGCCACAAAAACAACATCAACAAATTCAGAAATCGAAGTTGTACCAAGCATATTTTCTGATCATAAAGCCTTGAAACTAGAATTCAACTGCAAAAAGGAGGAAAAAAATCCCACAAAAATGTGGAAACTAAACAACATACTTTTAAAAAATGAATGGGTCAAAGAAGAAATAAGTGCAGAGATCAAAAGATATATACAGATTAGTGAAAATGACAATATGACATATCAGAATCTATGGGATGCAGCAAAAGCAGTGATAAGAGGGAAGTTCATATCACTTCAGGCATATATGAACAAACAAAAGATAGCCCAAGTGAACCACTTAACTTCACACCTTAAGGAACTAGAAAAAGAAGAACAAAAACAACCCAAAACTAGCCGAAGAAAGGAGATAATAAAAATCAGAGCAGAAATAAATGAAATAGAGAACAGTAAAACTATAGAAAAAATTAATAGAACAAAGAGGTGGTTCTTTGAAAAGATCAACAAAATTGACAAACCCTTGGCAAGACTTACCAAGGAAAAAAGAGAAAGAACTCATATAAACAAAATCCAAAATGAAAGAGGAGAAATCACCACGGACACCGTAGATATACAAAGAATTATTGTAGAATACTATGAAAAACTTTATGCCACTAAATTCAACAATCTAGAAGAAATGGATAAATTCCTAGAACAATACAACCTTCCTAGACTGAGTCAAGAAGAAGCAGAAAGCCGAAACAGACCTATTAGTAGAGAAGAAATAGAAAAAACCATTAAAAACCTCCCCAAAAATAAAAGTCCAGGACCTGACGGCTATACCAGCGAATTTTATCAAACATTCAAAGAAGACTTGGTTCCTATTCTACTCAAAGTCTTCCAAAAAATTGAAGAAGAAGCAATACTTCCAAACACATTCTATGAGGCCAACATAACTCTCATACCAAAACCAGGCAAGGATGGCACAAAAAAAGAAAACTACAGAACAATATCACTAATGAATACAGATGCTAAAATACTAAACAAAATACTAGCAAATCGAATACAACAACATATTAAAAAAATAATACATCACGATCAAGTGGGATTCATCCCAGAATCTCAAGGATGGTTCAACATACGTAAAACAGTTAACATAATACACCATATCAACAAAACAAAGAACAAAAACCACATGATCTTATCAATAGACGCAGAAAAAGCATTCGATATAATACAACACAATTTTATGTTTAAGACTCTCAACAAAATGGGTATAGAAGGAAAATATCTCAACATGATAAAGGCCATATATGATAAACCATCAGCTAATATCATATTAAATGGAACAAAACTGAAGGCTTTCCCCCTTAAATCAGGAACAAGACAGGGTTGTCCACTCTCTCCACTCTTATTTAATGTGGTACTAGAGGTTCTAGCCAGAGCAATCAGACAAGACAAAGAAATAAAAGGCATCCATATCGGAAAAGAAGAAGTAAAGGTATCACTTTTTGCAGATGATATGATCCTATACATCGAAAACCCCAAAGAATCCACAAAAAGACTACTAGAAACAATAAGCCAATACAGTAAGGTCGCAGGATACAAAATTAACATACAGAAGTCAATAGCCTTTCTATATGCCAACAATGAAACAATTGAGAATGAACTCAAAAGAATAATCCCCTTCACAATTGCAACAAAAAAAATAAAATACTTAGGAATAAACATAACAAAGAATGTAAAGGACTTATATAATGAAATCTATAAACCATTGTTAAGAGAAATTGAGAAAGATATAATGAGATAGAAGAATATTCCTTGTTCTTGGTTAGGAAGAATAAATATAATCAAGATGGCTATATTACCCAAAGCAATATACAAATTTAATGCAATTCCCATCAAAATTCCAATGACATTTTTTAAAGAAATGGAGCAAAAAATAATCAGATTTATATGGAACTATAAAAAGCCCCGAACAGCCAAAGCAATCCTAAAGAAAAGGAATGAAGCTGGGGCATTACAATACGTGACTTCAAACTCTATTATAGGGCCACGACAATCAAAACAGCATGGTATTGGCAGAAAAATAGACACTCAGACCAATGGAACAGAATAGAAAGCCCAGAAATAAAACCACATATATATAGTCAAATAATTTTTGATAAAGGGGCCAACAACACACAATGGAGAAAAGAAAGCCTCTTCAACAAATGGTGCTGGGAAAACTGGAAAGCCACATGCAAAAGAATGAAGCTGGACTACAGTTTGTCCCCGTGTACTAAAATTAACTCAAAATGGATCAAAGATCTAAACGTAAGACCTGAAACAATAAAGTACATAGAAGAAGACATAGGTACCAAACTCATGGACCTGGGCTTCAAAGAGCATTTTATGAATTTGACTCCACAGGCAAGAGAAGTGAAAGCAAAAATTAATGAATGGGACTACATCAGACTAAGAAGTTTGTGCTCAGCAAGAGAAACTGATAACAAGATAAATAGACAGCCAACTAATTGGGAAATGATATTTTTAAACACCTGCTCAGATAAGGGCCTAATATCCAAAATATACAAAGAACTCATAAAACTCAACAACAAACAAACAAACAAACAATCTAATAAAAAAATGGGAAGAGGATATGAACAGACACTTCTACCAGGAAGAAATACGAATGGCCAACAGATATATGAAAAGATGCTCATCTTCTTTAGTTATTAGAGAAATGCAAATCAAAACTGCAATGAGATACCACCTCACACCTGTTAGATTAGCTATTATTAATAAGACAGGTAATAGCAAATGTTGGAGAGGTTGTGGAGAAAAAGGAACCCTCATCCACTGTTGGTGGGAATGTAAAGTAGTACAACCATTATGGAAGAAAGTATGGTAGTTCCTCAAAAAACTGAAAATAGAACTACCTTATGACCCAGCAATCCCTCTACTGGGTATATACCCCCAAAACTCAGAAACATTGACTCGTAAAGACACATGCAGCCCCATGTTCATTGCAGCATTGGTCACAGTGGCCAGGACATGGAAACAACCAAAAAGCCCATCAATAGATGACTGGATAAAGAAGATGTGGCACATATACACTATGGAATACTACTCAGCCATAAGAAATGATGACATCGGATCATTTATAGCAAAATGGTGGGATCTTGACAACATTATATGGAGTGAAATAAGTAAATCAGAAAAAACCAGGAACTTCATTATTCCATACGTAGATGGGACATAAAAGTGAGACCAAGAGACATTGATAAGAGTGTGGTGGTTACGGGGGGAGGGGGGAGAGGGAGAGGGAAGGGGGAGGGGGAGGGGCACAAAGAGAACTAGATAGAGGGTGACAGGACAATCTGACTTTGGGTGATGGGTATGCAACATAATTGAATGACAAGATAACCTGGACATGTTATCTTTGAATATATGTATCTTGATTTACTGATGTCACCCCATTAAAAATAAAAAATAAAAAAACCAGTGGAGATTATGGCTGAGTAAGATGGAGGGCACCTGGGGTACCAAGCAGTTCCTTTTAAAGGGCTCATGCATGGACTTACTAGGACTCACTCCCTCTAAATTTCATCACTGGTACAGCAGTTCAAAAGCCACCAGAAACATATGGCAGGTACTGAAGTGTCTGGCATCAAGGCAAGAAGTGGTGGAATACTTTTTCCCAGAAAGAAGTGCACGCAGAGGCTACTTTCCCCACAGGGCCAGTAGAAGTGTGCCATATCTGAGTCTCTATCAACCTGGCTATCATTGTTTGCCCCGCCCTGGTAATTCCCTGAGACCCCATCCCACTCAAATTGTGAATCCATTCAGGCTTTTGCATACAAATATCTTTTCTTGATTCATGCTTCAGACTTTCCTAAAAATTCTGAAAAAGCAGCATCTGCCTTTCATATGACTGGTACCTCTTATTAAGTGGCCCCAGGCAAGACACTAGCAGCAGCCACCCAGTTTCTCAGCTTGGCCTCTTATGGGCATCTCCAAGCTCAACACAAGTAGGAGCCATCTGCAGTTTGCTTTATGGCTCATGCTGGGTGGTTCCAGGCAAAATACAGGTGGTGGCTGACCTTGGCCTGCACATCCTAGAGCAGGGGTCGGGAACCTATGGCTCATGAGCCAGATGTGGCTCTTTTGGTGGCTGCATCTGGCTCGCAGACAAATCTTTAATAAAAAAAAACAATAACGTTAAAAATATAAAACATTCTCATGTATACTGCTCGTGTTCATGGCTGCGGGTGGCTGGAGCCAATCACAACTGTCCTCTGGGACAACACCAAATTTTTACTGGATAATGCGTAACATACACGAGCCATTGTATAGCTCTCACGGAATTACATTTTAAAATATGTGGCATTCATGGTTCTCGACCCCTGTCCTAGAAGGACCTTGAGCCAGTGTTCCAGGTGGATAGCTTTAGATGATGTTGAATCACTAGCTCCTCAAGTGACACATTTAAGGGGCAGACTCAGAGGGCACCAGAGCCCTGTTGAAGTAAGTCCTGCTCCATGGGGTGGACCCCTGTACAGCTGATCTGTTGCAGCCAGTCCTCACAGCCAGCTGGCCTGGTTGTCAATCCCTTCCATTGATCCCAACAGCAATCAAGGCTCAACTATAGCAAGAGGATATACACAGCCCACACAGGGTGCAGAGGGTATGCCTTTTGTACACAGCTTGAGTGATTGAAGAGGCTGTGCCATTGAATCCTACAGAACACCTACTATATCAGGCCACTCTACCAAGCCTAGAAGACATAAAAGCTCTACTTACTACATAGAAACAAACACAGGGAGGCTGCCAAAGTGAGGACACAGAGAAACATGCCCCAAATGAAAGAACAGAACAAAACTCCATAAAAAGAACTAAAAATAGAGACAAGCAATCTAGTAGATGCAAAATTCAAAACACTAGTTATAAGTATGTTCAATAAACTTAGGGGAAGAGTAGATAAGCTTAGAACATCAACATATAAAAAATAACATGGAAACCATAAAAATAAAAATAAAAACAGTCAAAAAGTGAAGAATTGGCCCTGGCTGGTTGGCTCAGTGGTAGAGCATCGGCCTGGAGTGCAGGAATCCCAGGTTCGATTCCAGGCCAGGGCACACAGGAGAAGTGCCCATCTGCTTCTCCACCCCTCCCCTTCTCCTTCCTCTCTGTCTCTCTCTTCCCCTCCCGCAGCCAAAGCTCCACTGGAGCAAAGTTGGCCCGGGCACTGAGGATGGCTCTGTGGCATCTGCCTCAGGCGCTAGAGTGGCTCTGGTTGCAACAGAGCAATGCCCCAGATGGGCAGAGCATCGCCCTCTGGTGGGTGTGCCGGGTGGATCCCGGTTGGGCGCATGCGGGAGTCTGTCTGACTGCCTCCCCGTTTACAACTTCAGAAAAATACAAAAAAAAAAAAAAGTGAAGAATTATTTACAGGGAATCAACAGTAGCTGAGATGAAGCTGAGAATCAAAAGAGCAATTTAGAATATAAGGAAGCAAAAAATACCCAACCAGAACAGAAGAAGAAAAAAAGAGGATACTGTAAGGAGCCTCTAGGACAAATGAAAGCATACAAACATTCACATTATGAGAGAGCTTGAAGGAGAAGAAAGCAAGATATTGAAATCTATCTGAAAAAATAATGACAGAAAACTTCCCTAAACCAGTGAAGAAAATATACATACAAGTCTAGGAAGCACAAAGAATTCCAAACAAGACGCACCCAAAGAGGCCCATACTAAGACTTATTATAGTTAAAATACAAAAAGATAAAGACAAAGAAAGACTCTTAAAAGCAGGAAAAAAAAAAAAAAAAAAAAGCAGTTAGTTACCTAGCTCACATAAGACTGTCAGCTGATTTCACAACAGAAACTTTGCAGGCCAGTGGGACTGGCAAGAAACAACCAATGTTATGAAAAGCAAGGACCTACACTCAAGGTTACTCTACCCAGCAAAAGTATCTTTAGAATTAAAGGAAAGATAAAGAACTTCCCAAACAAGAAAAAGCTAAAGGAGTTCATCACCACCAAACCAGTATTGCATGAAATGTTAAGGGTGTTTTTTTTGTTTTTTTTTTTATTTGTTTTTTTTCCTTTTTCATTTTTCTGAAGCTGGAAACAGGGAGAGACAGTCAGACAGACTCCCGCATGCGCCCGACCGGGATCCACCCGGCACGGCCACCATGGGGCGATGCTCTGCCCACCAGGGGGCGATGCTCTGCCCATCCTGGGCGTCGCCATGTTGCGACCAGAGCCACTCTAGCACCTGAGGCAGAGGCCACAGAGCCATCCCCAGCGCCCGGGCCATCTTTGCTCCAATGGAGCCTTGGCTGCGGGAGGGGAAGAGAGAGACAGAGAGGAAAGCGCGGCGGAGGGGTGGAGAAGCAAATGGGCGCTTCTCCTGTGTGCCCTGGCCGGGAATCGAACCCGGGTCCTCCGCACGCTAGGCCGACACTCTACCGCTGAGCCAACCGGCCAGGGCTGTTTTTTTACTTTTACTTAGAGGAGGGGAGGCAGAAAGACATGTGCCCTGACCAGGATCAACCTGGCAAGCCGCCTACATGGCGATGCTCTGCCCATCTGGGGTCGCTGCTCTGTTGCTCAGCAACCAGACTATTTCAGCACCAAAGCAAGGCCATGGAGCAATCCTCAGTGCCTTGGGCCAACTTGCTTCAATTAAGCCATGGCTGGGGGAAGGGGAGAGAGAGAGAAAAAAAGAGAGAAAGGGTGGGTAAACAGATGGTCACTTCTCCTGTGTGCCCTGACCAGGAATCAAACCTGGGACTTCCACATGCTGGGCTGATGTTCTACTGCTGATTCAACTGGCCAGGGCCAAGGGTGTTCTTTAAGAAGAAGAAAAATAAATAAAATATATGAATAAAATAGCAATAAATATATATGTATCAACAATTGAGTCTAAAATAAAAACAAAATAAATGAATAAGCAGAACAAAAACAGACTCATAGATACAGAAAACATTTTGATGGTTGCCAGATGGGAGGGGGTTTGGGCAAAGAAGGGGAAAAGATTTAGAGGTATAAAGTGGTAATTAAAGAATAGTCATGGGAATATAAAGTACAGCATAGGGAACATAGTCAATAATATTCTAGTAACACTGTATGATGTCAGATGGGTATGAGATTTATCAGGCTGCTCACTTCATAAGTTATATGTCTAATAACTGGGGTGTACACCTGCAAATAATATAACATTGTATATCAGCTTTAATTGAAAAATTAAAAAAACACAATTAAAAAGTATTTGGCAAATACATTATTAATTCAACTACTTAAGGAGCTGTGTTACTCTGGGAAAGTTATGGTACCACTCTAAGCCTCAGATTTTTAAACTATAAAATAAAGATATAATACTTCTTCTCTCAGAGGGTTGTCATTTGGATTCATAATATATAGAAAGCATTTAATATAATGCTTTGCACAAGTCACTTAATCCTAAATAATGACTTTTTCCTGTATTTCTGAGAATAAATAGGATTAATAAAGCGTATATGCCCCTCCTCCAAAATATTCTAAGAGGAAGAAAATGTTACTCCTACAGAAAGAATTCTGCTCAAAGTCTCCTTGTTTTATATGTTTCTATGAGAGAATGAAACCCAGCATCTTAATTTCCAAACGAGGTAATAAGAGGTGTTTTACTTCACCAAAAAAATCTTCAACAAACACAAATAATTTAAAATTCAAACCCTCAGATCTTGGCTATGGATTGCAAATAAATCCCTCTATGTGTGCCCTATTGTTCAAATGATATATCAACTCAGAAGTCCTCAATCACATGGTCAGCAAAGACTTCCACTTTTGGCAAAACCTGGAAGCAGTATCTTAGCACAGTTTTATACAGAAAACAAAAATCTCACTGACCTTTTTCTCTGATGTCCTAAAACTTCCATCTCTTAAGAGTAAGTACTGTAGATCAAAGTAAGACCTAGTTTAAAAGGAAAATACTTCCCAATTTTAGCAGATCTTAAGACTTTTAGGAAAATGAAAAGAAAATGGGCTCTGTACTCTTCTTGCTCTATTCAAGTTATTCTGATTATAGTCTGCTCCAAGTTAAATGAAATAGTGCATGTGATAATATAGTATCTGGTGTTAATTTCCTTTATTTTCCTAATAAAGTCAGGATGTTCATGAAAGAAAAACTGGTGGGTCATCACAATCTATATGTAAAAGAAAATCAGAGAGATTTTTCCCAAATATTCTTATTTCATTTGTCAGCAGCTACTTCCTTCTTCCCTAAAAGTTAAGAGGCATATAAACGAATCTGCTTCAAAACAAAGATAATACACCCTACATATCTAGTTTGTAAACTCTGTTAATCAGATGGATTCTGATGAAGCCAAAGTTTCCAACTTAAACCCCTCCCCAAAATTAAACAACGTCCCACCCCAAAATTAAACAACATCCCACCCCAAAATTAAAAAACAACTCAGCCATATTTGAAATCCTTAATTACTTCATAATAGTGTATTGGTCATATAATGTAGCCCTAAACAGGTACATTATGACAAGGACTGTGTTAATAGTGGTTTAGCTGTATTAGTTTATTAAAGCTTTTTAAAGGCATAACTCTTATTCTAACTTTATAATGAGAATAGATAGGATAAGCAGGGATTTGCTTTACTAGAAAAACTGAAATGTATTAAATAAGTAAGGATTATATACAAGTCTAAAATATATATTAAGCACGACCAGGTGGCGGCACAGTGAATAGAGCGTCGAACTATTACACATGGTCCAGGTTTGAAACCCTGAGGTTGCCGACTTGAGCACGAGCTCATCCAGCTTGAGCGCAGGGTCACCAGCTTGAGCACGGGGTCACTGGCTTGACTGTGGGATCATAGACATGACCCCATGGTTGCTGGCTTGATCCCAAGGTCGCTGGCTTGAGCAAGGGGTTACTCACTCTGCTGTAGCCCCCTGGTCAAGGCACATATGAGAAAGCAATGAACAACTAAGGTGCTGCAACAAAGAATTGATGCTTCTCATTTATTTCCTTTCTGTCTGTCCCTACCTGTCCCTCTCTCTGTCTCTCTTGCTAAAAAAATATAAATAAATAAATATTAAAAACTACTGAAACTTGTTAAAATTTAAAAATTTTTAAAGAGATTCATACAGTATACATTTCCTATTATTTCTTTTTTAATAAGTTCATTTAAAAAAATCTAAATAATGACTCCTTATCCCAAAAGAAAAAGGTTATATTCACAAACCTAGAAGCTTTTTAAAAAATTGCCTTTCAAAGAACATATAGTCTATATGCTTTCTAAAACATAATATTTTAAAAATTTGTCTACTCAATACCTTGTAATCATCTCTAAATCTAATGGGACATAAGCGCATTTCATCAGAGATGAAATTCTTCAATGACTGCTAAAATGAGAATCAAAAACTTATTATAATTTAGTAGTTTGGCTTACAGCAAGCATTAATCAGAAGTCATAATAAATCCACATGGTTCTTTAGACAGCACATTAGTCAAACAGTTTTCTGGGATAACGACACTGACTAATGGGCTCTGAGTTAGAAGGGTCAATCATAAACTCATCAAATGCTTCATTTAATCTCCTAATTTGGACAAACACAATTTGTTTATGGGAAAGATATCAGGTGTTCGTGAATGAATAATGGCTATGAAACCGAACTCCATTAATCAGTTCATGATTACAAATGACTTAGAGATTGTTTATTCTAATTTCATTCATTTGGGTCAACAAAGAAAACATGAGCAAATGAACCCATTTGGAAAAAAATGGCGGCACACTTATCTCTCCATATTTAATAAGGCAATGATAAATACTCTTTCAATAACTATGTCAGTTAGTATTCAGTTTGATACCATTCCTTTTTATAATCGAGTTTTAATACCTATGATTTATAAGGAGACCAAGTAAGAAAAAACTAAAAACAAAACACAGAATTGTATACTCTTCAATGCTACCAAAGGTACATTCATTTTATAAGAATTCTGATTTCTCAGGAGGAGGTAGTTTCTCCAATGTTTCCACTGCACTTTTTAATTTTGTATTTTGCCTAACACAAGGTAGGGTTTCAGATATTTGCAGAATACATGAGTGGTTTATAGTAACATAATATTTAAGTATTTGTTTCATGTTCTGTCTTAAACTGGACTGTGAGCTGCAAAGTGGCAGAAATACTGTCTTGGGAATCTACTCTGCATTTCCATTGCCTAGAGCAGTGGTCCCCAACCTTTTTTGGGCCACGGATTGGTTTAATGTCAGAAAATATTTTCACGGACCGGCCTTTAGGGTGGGACGGATAAATGCACAAAATAAAATTATGCGACCGGCGTAAAAACTGTGATATTTTTAAATATAATTGTTGAACTTACGAGACAAGCATCAAGAGTGAGTCTTAGACAGATGTAACAGAGGGAATCTGGTCATTTTTTAAAAAATAAAACATCGTTCAGACTTAAATATAAATAAAACAGAAATAATGTAAGTTATTTATTCTATCTCTGCGGACCAGTACCAAATGGCCCACGGACCACTACTGGTCCGTGGCCCGGGGGTTGGGGATCACTGGCCTAGAGTATGTCCTGGAACAACTTACTTTTGTTCAAATAAACTCTAAGAATAAGTACTCTGTCATGAAAATTCTGATTAATTTTTAAATTAATTTATTGACAGTAAAATTTGCAGTCTTCTGTATTGTTTTGAAAGTATCTGAGAATAATCAAGTATAGAAGAAGCATCGTTTTTTAATTACTAAAAGACAACTGTTCTCTCTTCTTCTTCCTCTTTCCTATTTTGACTAAATGGAACTTAAGAGTGATGGTGCCTCTTTGGGTTCTCCAGGACTGTTCATGTTCCAGCAGTCACCATGCACCGTGCTGGATGAGCTGATTTGCCCTTTCTGATCTAGTGTGTGACCACTTCCACCCTGATTTAGCTGATTAACTTTCTGGGCAGCATCAAATAGGTTGCCTTCCCCTTCAGATACTGTTTGGGCTTGGCCAATAGGAGACAGGAAGATGACTTAGAGGGCAAGAGGAAAAAGAAGTTAGGTTTATTTCCTGCTGGCCTGGGGTTTGATAGTGGCTACCTTCCTCTTCTAAAGGCCCAGTTTCTGTTGAGACAGCTCTCTTATAATAGGCTCTCAAATGTTCAAAAGCTGCTCTTTCCTTTCCCTTATTAGTCCTAGAGGTGTTAAAGATTTACAGCTGTTAAGTTAGGAATCTTAAACCTGACCAACCCTTTAATAGTACCTGCATTAAATGATCTGCTTCTGCCTTTGAATGTGCCATGTGCTGCCAGCTGCCACCCTAGGCTGTGCACTTGCTCATCTCTGGCTTCTACCCTCTCCCCCAAGCCTCAGGGGTTGAAGCACAATCTATACCATGGAGCTGACACCGAAAAGGACTGAGACCGAGGTAGGTCTGCCCTGACATGGACTTGATTGTGTGGGTTCTCGATTTTGTGCAGAAAAGATCTTATAACATAAGTGCAGGTGATTTTCAGAGTATGTTTATTAAAGTTAGGACAGTGAAACCAAGGAGGGTCTTAAAACAGAAGAGGCGAGTCACAGCAATGGGAGTGAGCACAGGCAGAGCTGCCCTGGCCCTTTAGAAAGAGTCACAGAGGCAGAATTGAGCCAGCTGTGTGGATTCAGAAAACAAGTTACAGAGGCAAAAGGAGAGCTCTTGAAGACAGGGTCAGAAGGTTAATCCAAGACAAGATCCCACTGCCCACTGCTCCCCTGGTTGCAAGTCTCATGGAAACACTTATGTCTTAGGAGAAGGAAAGCAAAGATACACATCTAAAGAGTGAGGGGGAGAGACATGAGTGTGTGTGTATGTGAGTGTGTGAGTGTGTGTGTGTGTGTGTGTGTGTGAGAGAGAGAGAGAGAGAGAGAGAGAGAGAGAAAGAGAGAACATGCTTTGGGTCCTTTGTCTTAAGGGTTTTCCATAAGCAGAGGCAGATTTAGCGGCAGGTGCACTGGACATGTGCCCTGGGCCCCAACTTCTGAAAGGCCTTGCAAAACCCCAACTTTACACTTTTTAAATGACATCAAGTTTGGTTTCATATGTGCAATTTTAACATGAATAGTACATAATATTTTTATTTATTTAAAAATATAGTTAACATGTATTTTTATTTTCCCTGTCTCTCTTTTTTTAAGGGACCCAATATTTTCTTCTGCACCCGGGGTCTCAACCGACCTTAATCCGCCTCTGTCCATAAGTAGGAATTTTAGAGGAGGTCTCCAGGAAGAATTTCAAAAGAATACTCATCACTTTCCAGGTGCGTACTTTAATATCAAAATGAGTACACGGAAGGGTCAGGGTCATTATCTGGTCAGTTTTGTCTTTAAAGAATGAAACTGAAAAGGAACCGGCCTGAAGTGGGTCTGCCCCAGCACTGTCTAAAATTAGTAAACCACTTGCTTCTAAGTGTCCTTCGTTAGAAAGATAAGATCACATGATTTATTAGATGGCTGTAAATTGCTCCACCAGTTTGTTTAGCTGTCTGTGTTGTGATAAGGTGCCAAGGAATTGTAAAACTTAGCATTAGCAACAACATTTTAAAGAGGAAAACTCAGGCCTCTAAGCCCCTCCTTTCTGTGGAGAAAGGAAAGAGAAGAATGCAGGAGGAAGGGCTTATAAGGGCAACTGGGTGATCTAGTTGTAGTTTAGCTAATTCCTATAATTCTCTGAAAGGGTGCCTGGGACCACTTGCCACACAGAGCAAAGAAGATAGAACTTATCCGAAAACACCTTCCTCTTCTCTTTTCTTAAAAGCCTTTAGAAAAGAATGTTTATATGTACCTTAATCAAGAATTCCTATACTCGGACTCACCCTAAAGTCATGAAAGTGACGAATACCTCTAGACAAAGGGATCACGAGCCCTCCTTACCCACCCCAACTGGTATGTGATTTTGTCTATAAAAGCAAGCCTCTGAGCTGTAGGGGAGCTGCAGGATTTGGGTTTGTCTTACCCCCCTGTAGTCACTGGCCAATAAACTCCTCAAAAATTCATCTGGACTTGGTGTCTTTGGGGAACTTGCTGGTCACTTTACAACAGTATCAGTTTCCACATTCTACCTTTGCCAAAAAATTTTTGTAGCTTCTTAATAACCTGTTTCAGAGTTAGTAAGGTTAATCCTGGCCTGTCTTGTTTTATCCTAGCATGTTCATCCCCACCACTGTGTCTTAGGAAATTTAGACTTGGCTTTAGGAAACTTCATGATAACTGTTTCTATTCCTGACTTTGTAACTGGACCCCTAATCATGTTCTATTAATGAGATGTTGAAGTTTCTTGATGATGTTATCTATTTCTTTTTTTTTTTTTTTTTTTTTTTTTTTTGCATTTTTCTGAAGCTGGAAACAGGGAGAGACAGTCAGACAGACTCCCGCATGCACCCGACCGGGATCCACCCGGCACGCCCACCATGGGGCGACGCTCTGCCCACGAGGGGGCGATGCTCTGCCCATCCTGGCATCGCCATGTTGCGACCAGAGCCACTCTAGCGCCTGAGGCAGAGGCCACAGAGCCATCCCCAGTGCCCGGGCCATCTTTGCTCCAATGGAGCCTTGGCTGCGGGAGGGGAAGAGAGAGACAGAGAGGAAGGCGCGGTGGAGGGGTAGAGAAGCAAATGGGCGCTTCTCCTGTGTGCCCTGGCCAGGAATCGAACCCGGGTCCTCCGCACGGATGTTATCTATTTCTGATTCCCTAATTTAAGTTCTTAGTCCTGATCTGTTGAGTCCCAGGTTTTTAGATTGAGAAAAAAAATTATATTTTCACTAATATAAAATCCTAATAAGTAGAAGACTATAATATACTCATAAAGAAATTAATATATAAATAAATATTCAAACAATTAATGTGTCTCAGTTACAAAACCCTTTTCACTAAGTCTTTTAAATACTAAATATATTGTGAAAAAGACAAATTTCATGTACCTACACGTCTAGGGAGTGCAGTTTCATGACTGAACTCTCCAGAGCTAACCTATTAAACTTCTCACATGTAAATTACTTGTTTATGATTGATTTCCAGAATGCATTATAAACTTGTGTACTGTCTTTAAAGTTTTCAATTATAAAAGAAAACAAGCATTTTATTTTGAAAAATCAATGGGCTACATAAGAGGAGGAAATAAAGGAACACCACCACTACTATTACTCTCCTCATTAACATTTGGTGGGTATTTTCCCTGGGCTTTTCCTATGCATTTTAAACACATGCACGCATTATGAAAAGAATATATGTGTCATTATCCTATATTTATACTTGTGTTGAAGGAAAAACCAGAAGAATGCAGAGGAGAGGGGGGGCCTGCAATATCGAGGGCCTTAAGCTCTAGCCTGTAACCTCAGTGTTCTTGACTGAGGGAACAAGGGCAGACAGAAAAGTTTGAAAAATAGCAAACCACTGGTGTGGACCTTGTTTGTTATCAGTTCCTTGAAATGAATTCACAGCTCCAGCAAGAAGAATGAGTGATAGGATTATCAAGGACAGACCCTCCAGCCTCCTCTCCCCTTCCCATCCCTAGGACAGGAAAGTCATTCACAGAGGCCTGCAAACAAAGAAGTCATAGAAATCAGGCATTTGTCATGTGAAAGCTAAAGCTGTAAAGGTGAGGAACAAGTGTTTTGTTGCCTCTTTCGGAGTCAGGCAGATCCACCGGCTAAATAAATCCTACTTTCCTCACCAAGTTGTCTGGGCATTTTTGTCCTCCTTTGATTCCTGCAACAGTGCATGGTGCTTTTATCCCCTTAATTTCATAGACACCTTCCCTGGTTAGTTAACACATACAGCATTTTGCTTCATCTTCATGTCTTAAACATAATTATGCTGAACTAACTCCCTTTTTACCCTTTCCTTAATAACTTAGAGCATTCTTTTTGTGTGTGTATGTGTGTATTTTTCTGAAGTTGGAAATGGGGAGGCAGTCAGACAGACTCCCACATGTGCCCAACCGGGATCCACCCAGCATGCCCACTAGGGGGCGATGCTCTACATCTGGGGTGTTGCACTGTTGCAACCAGAGCCATTCTAGCACCTGAGGCAGAGGCCATAGAGCCGTCCTCAGCGCCCGGGCCAACTTTGCTCCAATGGAACCTTGGCTGTGGGAGGGGAAGAGAGAAACAGAGAGGAAGGAGAGGGGGAGGGGTGGAGAAGCAGATGGGCACTTCTCCTGTGTGCCCTGGCCGGGAATCAAACCCAGGACTCCTGCACGCCAGGCCGATGCTCTACCACTGAGCCAACCAGCCAGGGCCAACTTAGAGCATTCTTATAAATATCAAAATATCAAGTAAAGTTTGGCCTATAAAACAGCAATGTCCTTAAGGTATGTGTTAGTCAAATAAGTTTATAAATATGATATATATGTTTGCTCGCTTATAGTTTGCATTGGGTGTGGCTGTAAGTTGGCAAAGTCATTATAGCCTAAAGCAGGGGTCCCCAAACTTTTTACACAGGGGGCCAGTTTACTGTCCCTCAGACCGTTGGAGGGCCAGACCATAAAAAAAAACTATGAGCAAATCCCTATGCACACTGCACATATCTTATTTTTAAGTAAAAAAACAAAACAGGAACAAATACAATATTTAAAATAAAGAACAAGTAAATTTAAATCAACAAACTGACCAGTATTTCCATGGGAACTATGCTCCTCTCACTGACCACCAATGAAAGAGGTGCCCCTTCCGGAAGTGCGGCGAGGGCCAGATAAATGGCCTCAGGGGGCCACATGCAGCCCGCGGGCCGTAGTTTGGGGACCCCTGGCCTAAAGCTTAGTTTTAAGACTAAGCCTTTCCCGCTCTTTTAATACTAAGGTCTTCTCAACACTAAGCTTTTCCCCACACCCTTGACTGCTGCATGATGTGGGGTGGTGCACTCTCATGAGGAATCCCATTTATGCCTCAGATAAGTGGCTTTGTATCAGAGACTTCCTTAGTTATATACTGGCTTAAAGGCTTTAATTTTACACTATAAAATAAGGGAGACCAGGGGCTCACGTGCGCGCTCTCTCTCTCTCTTCCTGAAATTAGCATTGCAGAGGAGGCAGCCAAAATGGTGGAATGCTGAAGGAGAAGCCAGTTTGTGCAGAGTTTGTGCAGAGAAAAGGAGATGGGGAACAGAGGTGAATAAGGCTAGTAAGCTAGAAACCTTTGATTCTAGGAATACTTGGATGAGTCAGTGGCTTTGGGCGCCCTGCATGGAAAGGGAAGTGTTTTCCCGCTATGTATAGCTACCCATGGAGTATGAGCTAGGATTAAAGCTAATGGCCCTCCAGTTCTTGGCTCTGTTGTTTCATTACCGTCTGTCTGTCCGAATCAAATGCAAACCTGCGTGGGCCAGGCAGCTGTAATGGTGGCCGTGGCTACTGGCTTACAGTATGCATAGAAAGATATATTGCCAGTCAGTTGACCTTAGTTGTTCATTGATTGTTGTGTCATATGTGCCTTGACCGCAGGCCTTCAGCAGACCAAGTAACCCCTTGCTGGAGCCAGCAACCTTGGCTTCAAGTCGGTGGGTTTTTTGCTCAAACCAGATGAGCCCGTGCTCAAGCTGGCGACCTCGGGGTCTTGAACCTGGGTCCTCTGCATCCCAGTCCGACGCTCTATCCACTGCGCCACCGCCTGGTCAGGCCAGAATAAATCTTTATAAAACAACTTACTGTAGTTAAATCTATCTTTCTATTTATACTTTGGTTGCTCCGCTACCGCCCACCATAAAAGCTGGAACGTCCACTAGTGGGCGCTAGGGACCAGGTTGACTACCACTGATCTACATGAAGAAAATTATAAAATTCCTATGAACAAAGTAAAAGAAGAACTAAATAATTCAAGAGATATTACATGTTTACAATAGGAAGACTCAATATTGTCAAACATCAGTTCTTCCCACCTTTATCTATAGATTCAATGCAATTTCTAATGAAAATCCTAGTTATTTCATGGATGTCATCAAGCTGTTCCTAAAGTTTATAAGGAGAGATAAAAGGCCCAGAACAGCCAACAAATATAGGAAGAAGAACAAACTTGGAAGACTGACACTACTCAACTTCAGGGCTTACTATAAAGCAACAGTAATCAAGACAATGTGGTATTGGTGAAAGAATAGACAAATAGATATCAATAAAATAAAATAAAGTCCAGAAATTGACCAACATAATACAATTAACCTACTTTTAACAAAGAAGCAAAGGCAATACAATGGAGGGAGAAAAAAAAAAGGTCTTTTCAACAAATGGTGTTGTAACAACTGGATATTCACATGAAAAAAAAAATTAATGTAGGTTACAGAACTTGTACCCTCCACAAAAATTAACTCAAAATGGTTCACAAGTCTAAATATAAAATACAAATTAATAACACTGCTACAAGATAACATAGGAGAAGATAACCTAGATGACATTCAGAACAACTTTTTAGATAACATCATCAAAGGCATGATCCATAAAAGATATAAATGATACGCTGGACTTCATTAAAATTAAAAACGTTTGCTCTGTGAAAGACGATGTCAAAATAATTCGAATGCAAGTCACTAGGTTAAAAAAATTTTGCAAAAGATACGCCTGATAATGGGCTGTTATCCAAAATATACAAAGAACACTTAAAATTCAATAATTAAAAATATATAAAAATATGTCAATAACCTTAACAGATACTACACCAAACAAGATATGCAGATGAGGCCCTGGCCAGTTGGTTCAGCAGAGTGTCGCCTGGCGTGTGGAAGTCCCAGGTTTGATTCTCAGTCAGGGCACTCAAGAGAAGCACCCACGTGTTTTTCCATCCTTTTCCCTCTTCCTTACCTCTCTATCTCTCTTCCCCTCCCGCAGCCAAGGCTTGAATGTTTTAGCAAGTTGGCCCCAGGCACTAAACATGGCACCATGGCCTCGCCTCAGGAGCTAAAATAGCTTGGTTGCTGAGCAATGGAGCAGTGGCCCCAGATGGGCAGACCATCGGCCGTTAGCGGGCATGCCGGGTAGGTCCTGGTCTGGGCACATGCGAAGTCTGTCTCTCTGCCTCCCCACCTCTCACTTGAAAAAAAAAAAAAAAAGATATCCCAATGACAAAAATATAAAAAGATGTTCAAATGAAAATAACAATAAAATACCACTTATACACCAGCAGAATGGCAAAAATCCAGAGCACTGAGAACACCAAATGCAAAAATGTGAAGCAACAGGAACTCACAATCATTGCTGGTGTGAATGCAAATATGGTACAGCCACTTTGTAAGATGGTCTGGCTGTTACTCACAAAACTAAATATACTTTTATCATATGATTCAGCAACAGCACTCCTTGGTATACACACAAAGGAGCTGAAAACATATCCATACTAAAATCTGCATGTAGAACTAGAATAGCCAAAGCATTCTGAAAAAGAAGAACAAAACTGAAGGACCACTAACTGCTTTCAAGACTTACTATAGAATTATAGTGATCATGGCAGTGTGGTACTGGCAAAAGGATAGACAGACATATAGATCAATGAAATAGAACAGAGAATTCATAATCAACCTAGCCATATTTGGTCAACAGATGTTTTACAAAAGTACAAAGACAATTCCATTGGAGAAAATACAAATGGTACAGTGTTAATTAGATATCCATATACAAATAAAAAATCCCATACTTCATTCAATACACAAAACTTAATTAATAGACCTCAGTTCTACACGTAACATCTAAACTATGAAAATTCTAGAAGAAAACAAAAGCAAGTCTTTCTGGCTAGGCAAAAATTTCTTAGATACAACACTGAAAACATATACATAAAAGAAAAACTGATAAATTGGACTTCAACATTAACAACCTCTGCTCTTCAAAAGACACTGTTAAAAGAATGTAAACATACAATAAAATATGCAAAAAATGCAAATTACATATCTTAAAAAGAAGTCCCTAGGAGATATATAACTCAAAACTCAGCAAGTGAAAAACAATAACCCTTCTTTTTTCTTATGGGAAAAGAGGATCTGTGATGGCAAATAAGCACATAAATAAATGCTCAACAACATTCTTCATAAGGGAAATTCAAATAAAACCACCATGAGATACCTCTATATACCCCATGGAACGATCAAAGCAAAACAAAAACTGTAATACCAAGAACTGACAAAGATGTAAAAGAACTTGATTTCTCATAGGGAACACAAAGTGATCCAGCCACTTTGGAAAACAGTTTGCAGTTTCTTTTTATTTTTATTTTTTTTATTCCATGCTTTATTAATCTACTCACTACGTTCCATACCTTATGTAACACTTTACAGTTTGCAGTTTCTTATAAAGTTAAAAATAAAACTGTCATACTATCCAGCAATCCCTGTTGTAGGTATTTACCATGAAACATAAAATCCTATTTGAGAATGTCATTATGGTTTAATTCATAAATTGAAAACAACCTAAATACTTTCAATTAATTAATACACATAATGGAATACTACTCAATAATAAAAGAAGAAAATACTGGCATATCCAACAACATGGATAAATCACAAAATTATGCTATGCAAAAAAAGCCAGACTCAAAAAGCTGTATGATTTCATTTACATGACTTATTGGAAAAGTCAAAACTGTAGGGACAAAAAAATAGATCAGTGGTTTTAGGAACTAAAAGTGGTGGGAGAAGTTCACAACAAAGGGTAATGGGGAAATCTTGAGGGATGATAAAATTGTTCTATATCTTAATTCTGGGTGGTGTTACAACTGTTACCATGCTTAAAAAATCAAAGAACTTTCACTAAAAAAATGCATTTTATAGTATATATGTTAATAATTTTTAAAAAATATTGTTTAGAAAATAAATAGGTAAGGCACAGACAAGGAGAAAATATTTATAAAGTATATACCTGATTTGTAGTCAGAGTATATAAATAACTCTACAAGTCAATAATATAAACAATTCCTTTAAAATAGACAACATATGAGCAGATACTTCATAAAAGTATACAGTTGTCAAACGACCGCATGAAAAGACACTAAACCTCGTGACTTATCACAGGACTGCACATTAGAGTCAAATGAAATAACACATTTCAAAAGAAGTGCTGAAATTAAACAGCAGAATACTGACAACACTAAGTGATGTCAAGGATATGGAACAAATAGGACTTTCATGCATCAGTGGGAAAACAAAATGACACAGCCACTATGGAAAACAGTTTGGCAGTTTCCTATGAAGTTTAAATGACACACCATATAACCAAGCAATCCAGTTCCTAAGTGTTAATTCAAGAGAAATGAAAATAGATGTTTACAAAAACTTGTACTCAAATGTTCATATAAGTTTTATTCATAAAAATCATAAACTGGAAACAACCCATGTGTTCAATGACTGCTAGATAAGTAAACAAACTGGTAGGACTATAAATGGAATACTACTCAGCAGTAACAAGAAAGGGTGCTCACAGCAATCCAGACAGATCTGAAGAGCTCTGTGCCAAGTGAAAGACCACAGACAAAAGTCCATATACTCTATGGTTCTGAAATAGCAAAGTGACGGTGACATAAAGCAGGTCTGAAATGGGGAGAGAAAACTGACTTCAAAGGAGTACAAGAAAACTTTTTGTAATAATGTAAATGTTTATTATCAAAATTTTGGTGGTTGGTTATGTGACTGTATACATTTTCAAAACATCAAATTTCAAACTAAATATTGAGGAATTTCATCATGTTTAAATGAAACCTTTTCTATACCTCCTCTCAGGTTATCTTCATCACTAATCAGGAAATAAAAACAACCCCCCAAAAAGTTTTTAATAATCTTAAATCCCACCCCCAGGGAAAATAACCACTATTAGCATTTTGATATATAACACCCAGGATATTTTTCAATGTAAATAAAAACTTTTGGTCAAAATTAAAATAGAACCACTCTTAATACTGTTCAAAAACATTTAAAAAAATTCCAAAATAGATCACAAATATTTTCTCTTTCAATAAATATACTGTGTACATTAAAATAGAAAAAGACTATGCTATAACCATCTTAGTTTTAAGTAAACACCAAGAATTCCTACTGTATAATGTCCTTTGTTTCCATTAATTATTTCAACATTTACAAAACTTGGTTTTTAATAAAACCAATACATATAATGCAATTTAATTCACAAGTCTTGTATCTCTAAGAAATGTATTTTTTAGTCTTGCTAAATAACCCTCATAAAATAGAACAAAATCTTAACTTTTATGGAATGACAGAACAATAAAAAATAACAGTAAACATTAAATAAACATAAATTAATTTTTTTAAAAAGAGAAAGGATTATCTGATGTGTTACCATCAACTCTGTAAATTTAGGAGATGTATTCACACATAAAAAGATACACTCTATTTAAACAGTTGTTTTTTTATTACTATGAAAGAAAAAAAGAAACCCCAGGGTCTAAAATGTAATGAGTGATCCTATTAGTTCCACCAGACTAAAATCATACAGTCTACGTATGTGGTCTTTTCAGCCACATCTGTCATGAACCATCACAAAATGCACATTTACATCACAAAATGCAAAATACTGAGCACTGATTTAGTAGATGAGACCGGGGAAAGTATTCATCACTTGCTTTTCCCCAAAAAGAAACTCTGGCTCACAGGAAGATAGGTGACTGTTTTTTGTGGAGTATACTCGGAACTTACACACTTCAGAATCAAATCTTAATCAATCTGAACAACAAAGCAAAAACTATAATAAAGTAAAAGACCGAATAAAAAAATAAAAAAAAACCCAGAGGAAATCTCATGGCTTTCTTAAATCCCAATATTTTGTTCAGCTAGAAAACATAGATCAATTATTTAAAATATTTGTAATATATTAAAAAATATAGAAATGTTTACACATAGTAGATGCTCAATAAATGAAATACTTAATATTTAAATATTTAATGAAGCACATTTTATTAAGCATTTTATATACTGATTTGATATTCCTCTTTGGAATGTTTTGTTACAGAAAATAGAATTTTTACTTAATATAAAAATCTATAAAATAGAAGAGTTTTGAATTAATTATTTGCTTGACCTATCTGAAATCTATATTAATCACTTTTTGGTAAATTTTTTATGGTATTATATTACTCTTACAAAAAATCAGACCTGTAATTCTCCTTAAAGAAAAAGGTTATCGTTCAAAACACTTGAATGGCTTAAATTAAGAAACAGTAAAAGGTGATCAATAAAAAAATAATTCTGTTTTAGATAAAAAATTGACAATGATTTTAAAACCACTGAAAAAGAAACTGCAAATCTGATATATAAAAACTCTCCAAATCTTATACACTTGTCAGTCTTTGAATAATGAAGTCTGGGGGAAAATAAATTCACAGACACCCAAGTGAATTGGCAACTGTAAGTGACAGAAGCCCTTCTAAATCCTCTGTTTACACTGGGGATTAGTGGAGTAGATTTTGAGGTGCAAACTGAACAGTCCATGGTCAAGGGAACCTGCTCCCTGTCAGCCCGCAGGGCATAAGGACAAAGCATGGTCCTGGTAGGAAGTGACCCATAAACGTATTCCTACGCAGGATTTATACAAAGCCAGTCTGCCTCACAGAAACTCCATATGACCATTAACTGGCCTGCACGGCCTGCCAGGAGGCCTAATTACAGGTCTACAGAGCCCAATAACAAAAGCTGAAGGGCTTTAGCCTAGGGATGATCTGCTTTATACTGACTTGAGAGAGTCCATATAGAGGACCCAAAAGAAAGAGGTTTAGCTTTAAAATTCTCCCCAGAGATCCAGCATTGTACTCGAGTCTAGAAAGCCCACATGCAACATACTTCAGCTAGGCTTAAACATACCAGCCTCTCAAAATTAACATTCAACTACTGTCTGCTTAACATCTGCTCAAACATGGCAAGTTGCTGTGGTATTGTTAGACTCTAGCTGATGGCTTTCTTCTTACTAAATATTACTATAAATAAATAATGGCCATTCACACATAAACATGTAACTGATGCAAAAAGAACTTATACTTTTTAAAAGCAAGTTACTTAATGATAGTCCTTAGGAAACAATATTATATCTTTTTGACTTAACATAAGCCAAAAACCTTGTTCATAATTGAAAACTGAAAGTCAAGTTAACATTGTCAATTTGATTTTGCATTAAAGCTATTATTTTTTATATAGAATTTCTGAAGTTTGCAGAAACCATATTTGCTAACAACAAGATTTTAACCAAAGCCCAAGTTGATTAAACTATTTAAGATTTCACTCATTTGTTTCCTTTAAAAAGCATTCATAATTTTTGATAACTTCTAACTGTATATGCATGCTGGGTTAGGAGAATGTGTGGCTCAGTATCTCTTCTTTCACTACCTCATAAAGCCACTCCAGTGATGCCATAAAAAGCTACTCTTCCTCATACTTGCTAATATCTATGGAACACTTCATTGCTGTTAGGTACTGTTCTAAACACTTTATTATATTAACTCTCATAAAACTCTCATTATTATTAAAATTAAACCATATTAAAATTAGGTCTCATAAAAACTTTTAAAGATACACATTATTATTATGCCCATTTCATAAATGGAAGAAAAAATGATGTTCAGCAAGTTTTAAAAACTTTCCCATGGCTTTATCAGTAGCTAATGGAGCTGGAAATGGCACCACCAGAATATGTAGCCTTTCAGAATCATTGCTAACATACTATGTAGTAGGTACCGTTCTGAGTGTTTTGCATATCTTAACTCATTTAAACATCCTAACTGCAGCACCATTAGTTATGTACTATTAATATCTCCACCTCACAGGTGAGGAAGGGGAACAGAGCAAAGGGGAAGTGACATGCCCAAGCTCACAAGGTTAGTCAGTGAAGCTGGGTATGAATCAAGATTGCCAATACACAATCAAGCAGAAGACTACATGAAGAAAAAAGAAGTCTGAAAACTACTTATTTATAAAAACCAGAAGTTAATTTTTCAATCACTTGCTCTGGTTTTTAGGTTTGTCCTACATTAAAGCCTGTTTCGCAATAAATCAGGATATTTCTTGGACCCACATATCAGTGGTTAGAGACTTAGAGAGCAAAACTACTCTCAGCTTTAAATCAGGGTAAGAGAATGGCTTTCTATGCTCCCTGGAAATAGTACAGCATTATCATAGCAATCTCATTTGTAGTGTTCAGAATCACAAATATTTATAGTTAGATTGAACTTTAGGTAGTACTGAGACTTCTGTATCACATAGCTATGAGGAGAAAAGGTCAGGACCTGGCTTTTAGGTGTTCAATAGGTAACTACTTAAAATAAAATCTAAGTAGTTTATTCTGCTGCAGAAGATGGGAGCGAGGCACTTATGGCTTATTTCTAAGCATGGCTTCCTACCTGGATATAACGTGTGAGGGTGTGCCCCTCATCTGTGTTTTTAACAATACTTAATCAGCTTCTATCCTAGCAAGGGTCTCTGAAATGCAGGTCATTAGTTAGGTTGGTGACAAAAACACTAGAAGTCATAAACCATCACCCTAGATTATTTAAAGTTATCAAAATGTAACTATTATGAGCACTGTAACAGTTAAGAAAAAGAACATTTTTTTAACTGAAACTTTAATCCTTTTCCATTATCAATTAGAAAAAACTCACTTCAGAATCAAAGGCTTGATTGAAGATAGTAATTATTTTATTGTAAGATAACTGCAGAATTATACACCTAAAAAATAAAACTCCAGGGTCTATATTTGGTAATATTTTCTGATCACCCTTCTTTCTGCCCAACATACTCAGGGATTTAACACATGAATAGAAATAGCTCAAGAGTCAGAAATCATTGGATTTGAATACTGGTTCTGCCACTTATTAGCTATGTGATCTCTTATAAGTCATTTATGCTTTCAGGATATTTGTAAAATGAAGCTAATTAGCTCTCCACGCAGTGATGTGTGTCAAATGATAAAAGATTTATAGAAGTGCTTTGAAAACTATAAAGCATAATACAAAAGGGTTGTAGACATAACTCAGAAAATAAAATATTACAGAAGTTTTATGATAAAGGTGATTTACCATACATGCACTAAAAATAATATAATTTTAAAGGCTGCATATGTCAGTAATTTTATGGAAAGTACAACGTTAAGGAGATTTTAGAAAAAACATATCTCAAAACTACATATACTGTAAAAAGTGTCATCTTTTTGTGCTAACGAATATTTGTTTTGAAAAATATCTCTCCTCTAAATTCTTCTAACCTATGAGCATACTTGGCATAATATAATATTGTTTCTGTGGAAACCAAAATAATGTTTGGAAAGGTGCTAAAATGTCAAACAACAGTAAGAACAAAAGAGACAGAAACAAGTCTTTAAGCTTCTTATTCCTTCTTTCTCTCCTGTGATAATCATGTTTTATTATCTTTTTTGTCATACACTACCTGAAAATTTAAGATAAAAAAATCAGATTGTTATATATCTTTCATATTTGAAGCCAGAAAACCTTTTCATACATTTACTTTAAAATTCATCAAATAGTGATTAAAATGAGCACATCACCATTGAAAGGTTCAATTTTCAATTATCCAGATCATTTGTTTCTCTACAATGACTTATTCACCAAATATGAATAGCTAGAATTCTATTTGGTATAGTACCACTAATGACAGGTACTTTTAAAACTGCTGAGAAAGATTTTAAAGTTTTAGATATGGTTCCCGAGCTTCAGAAGTTTGTCATTTCATTGGGAAAGTAAGTCTAGCACTCACAAATCAAATATATCAGCACTATGTGAGTAAATATTAGCATAAATGGTGTGTATGGACAAGAACAAAAAGAATTCAAAGGAGGAGAGAAAGATCATGTGCTGAAATGGTCAGGGAAATCATGTGAAAATTTTATTTGAGATGTATCCTCCATATAGGAAGAAGGGAAGAGGAAAGAAGATATTTCTAGAAAAGAGAAAATTCTGAGCAAAGATCTCAGGTAGAAAAAAACATGAGTAACTCAAAGAATAATGAGAAAGAGTACAGAAGTGAATTATAACAAATAAAGATATTAAAGTCTGTGGATCTACCCTACAGAACCTTGAAACCTTAAGCATAGAAGTGTAATATTGATTTTGTAAGCTACTGAGAGCCAACGAATAATTTTGAGCAAAGGAATAGCATGATCAAATAGTAGCTGAGAAAGAATCATCTAGCTGTTGTTTTCACAAAAAGCAATATGAAAAATAGACATTTTTCTGGTGGTTACCATTTACCAGGTTCTGGATTGGGCACTTTACATATTATAATATTGTAATATTTATCTTCACAACAACCCTATAAAGTAATTATTATCTTCTCCCTTACAGATGAGGATATTATGAAGCAGAAAAATTCCTATTCTAACTTTCAAACAGGTAACTTAAACGTGCGACACAGTGAAGCTGAGACATTTGGGGCCTGCACTCATATACTGCTGGTAAGAAAATAATGTAATTCAACTGCTGTGAAAAATTTTGGTAACTTCTCAAAGAGTTAAACATAGTATTACCAAATGACTCCACAATTATACATCTAGGCATATACCCCCAATTTATAACTAGGTATTCAAAAAAGTACTTGTATATAAATTTCATGGCACTGCCATTCACAACAACCAAAAGGTGAAAATGATCCAAATTTCCATCAATATATAAATGAATAAACAAATAGTATATATACATACAATGGAATATTATTCAGCCATCAACAGAAGTAAAACACTGACACATTTTATAGCATTGCTGTACCTCCAAACATCATGCTAAATAAAAGAAGCTAAACACACAAGCCACACATTCTATGATTCTATTTATAAAAAATATCCAGAATAGATAAATTTATAGAGAAATAGGGCCAACCTGGGGAGTAGAGAGAAAACTGCTTAATATCCTGTTTCCCTGAAAATAAGACATCCCCCGAAAATAAGACCTAGTGCAATTTTTTTCAAGCTTAGAAATATAAGGCCTCCCCGGAAAATAAGACCTAGTACGTCTTTAGGAGCAAAAATTAATATAAGACACTGTCTTATTTTCGGGGAAACGGTAGATTGTTGTACATGGAAATAGTCACAGGAAGTTCTTGATGGAATTCTGAGTTTGGCTGGTTATGCTGATGTTTGTGATGACATGACTACAGTATATTAATAAATGTTTATTTTTTTGTTCAACAAAAACTGTGAGTTCTTGTTCACAGAAAAATAAGACATCCCCTGAAAAACAGACCTAGCGTGTTTTAGGAGCAAAGATTAATATGACACTGTCTTATTTTCAGGGAAACACGGTAGTGACAGTTTTACTTTGGAATGATACAAATGTTTTAGCCCTAGATAGAGGTGGTGATTATAAAGCATTGTGAATGCACTTAATACCATTTAAAATACATACATAAAATACACACATAATTGTACATGTTAAACAATTATGGTTAATTTTATATTATGTAAATTTTACCTCTACACATTATATTTAAAAAATAGAGAACTATAGTAAATACTAGAAAATATACATATCTGTTATACTCCACTTTAAAAAATCCTGTTTTAGCCCGACCAGGTGGTGGCGCAGTGGATAGAGCGTCAGACTGGGATGTGGAAGGACCCAGGTTCGAGACCCCGAGGTCGCCAGCTTGAGCACGGGCTCATCTGGTGTGAGCAAAAAGCTCACCAGCTTGGACCCAAGGTCGCTGACTCGAGCAAGGGGTTACTCGGTCTGCTGAAGGCCCGCGGTCAAGGCACATATGAGAAAGTAATCAATGAACAACTAAGGTGTTGCAAGGAAAAATTGATGTTTGATGCTTCTCATCTCTTTCCGTCCCTGTCTATCCCTCTCTCTGACTCTCGCTCTGTCTCTGAAATAAAAAAAAAATAAATAAAAAAAAATCCTGTTTTAGCTAACCAAATTGCTCAAAGTCACAGAATGAGCAGGAAGCAGACTGAGAACCCTTCCACTATTCACTACCAACTCTCTGGAGAACTGAAGCAAAAGACCAATTAAGAGGAAATGGATTAGCCTTTGGTGAAATGTTTGCTTGACTAAGGAGATAACAGTGGAAAGATGATAAAGGGATAAATATAAAAAATATTCAAAATAAGAGTCATTAATTCTAGGTGAATGATTGACCATACAGAAGTCAAAGAAAAATTTCAAAGGATTGAATCTTAAGATGATAAAATTATTTTTAAAAAGGAAAGAAAAATCATGGCACAGTTTGTAATTGGATTTACTCAGTATCATAGAATAAATCATTAGCTGAGGTTACAACTTAGATTCAGTTTTAAAAATTCATACAATTTTGCAACTTTCTGTGTCTTATGGCCATTTGAAGATTTAAAAAGCAACGTTTGATATAACCTTAAACATTAAAGAGACATAATATTTGGTTTCTATTGCAATTGAGCAATGAACTTGAAAAAAGATTCTACCTAAATCTGAAGATTTATCATAGCAAAGGATAAAAATGTGACAGTTTAGTGCATATAAAATATAATTATAATAAAATCTGATTTCAAATCATGTTGGTACAATAAACATGACACCCTACAGTAAGGTTATTGTTATTGTTGCTTAATGTTATTTTACTTTTTCAAAGCCATACCCCTAATAATAGTTGTCAAATGTTCTACATAAACTTTACTTACAAACTAGTAATATCAATATTATTAACATTCACTAATAAGTCAATAATAATTCACTGGTTTTATATAAAACTTTCTACTGGGACCCACAGTAAAAGATTAAGTCTAATCAGCAAGATTCTATATTCAAACCCTATCAACCCGATTATGGAAATTATAATGCTGAAATAAATCCTGTCTCAAGAATCCTGCATACAGCCCTAACTAAGTCTTTTCCTGTATCCAATTTCAAGGCCCCAAAAGTCAAAAGTGTTTTCCCTGGAAACTCTTCAGGTAAACTCCAATGTCATGAATGGGCATTATCAGGCCCTCCTATCCACCTACCTCAATTTTAGGACTAGGCTAAGATTTGAACTGCATTCCTTACCAAACTGAGATCAAAGTACTTTATTCTCCTCTCTTCATTTGTTTACTTTTAATAATACAATGAACACGTTAAGTTCATCACTGAAACAGAAGTGGACTTCGTAAGTTCTACATTGCTTAGATGCTCCTCCCCTATATGTCATCCATCTGTCTCCCCTCTCCAAGCCACAAATTCTCATTAAAAGCAATACTGAATATTTTCCAAAGGGATATAACATAGTATATTATGAAGCAATATATTCATAAAACTGGTATCAACAAGCAAAGTCTAGTAAAAATGGTTACTTAACCAGTGGCAATGAAAAGAAGCACAGTTCTCTTGTAAAACAATTTAGCAAAAATGTATAAAAAATGCTCTAAAGATTAATACCCCCTAATCTCATAGACTCATTTCTATAGTGACCACCCTCAAGAAAATAATCTAAAATAACCAAAATACAATTTGTAACATGATGCATATCATGGTGTTACTGAGAAGGAAAAGCTAGAAAAAACATTAACTCAATAAGAAGAAATTAAGTAATGCTACATTTTGCTAAGGTCTGTCCTTTGCTTCTCCAGGTCAATATACATTTTTTAATTTGAATAGTGCCATAATATTTTGAAAGTCTCTCAAATATACAGAACCTAGCATTTTATCCTTAATGACATTTTTTAAATTGTGACTGATAAAAATAAGTTCTACACTGTGAGATCTGGACTGTCAGGTTTGTTTTATAATATGCTTGAAAATCATATTAAAAGATCAAGAAATAAAAGAAAACTGTATAAAACTATGAAATAAAATTCTTATAGTTGTATTGATGAAAACAAATATTTTCTGTACTAAGCACCATAAGTATTTTCCTTTAAAACAAGTTTGTCAATACTCAAAGTAAGAACTAAAAAGATTTTTCAAAGCAAAATGCCACTCAAGAATGAATGTATATCACAGTGGTCCCCAATCCCTGGGCCGCAGACTGGTACCGGTCCGTGGGCCATTTGGTACCAGTCTGCAGAGAAAGAATAAATAACTTACATTATTTCCGTTTTATTTATACTTAAGTCTGAACAATGTTTTATTTTTAAAAAATGTCCAGATTCCCTCTGTTACATCTGTCTAAGACTCACTCCTGATGCTTGTCTCGGTCACATGATACATTGCCGCTAAAATTAAACCCATAAACTAGCAAAATGAGTGAAAAACAAAATTCCATTGAAAGTTTTTTTGCGAAGTGGAAAAGGGCCAGTGAGGAGAGAGAATAAGAACCTACAACCTCGGCCCTGGCCGGTTGGCTCAGTGGTAGAGCGTCAGCCTGGCGTGCAGGAGTCCCGGGTTCGATTTCCGGCCAGGGTACACAGGAGAAGCGCCCATCTGCTTCTCCACCCCTTCCCCTCTCCTTCCTCTCTGCCTCTCTCTTCCCCTCCCGCAGCCGAGGCTCCATTGGAGCAAAGATGGCCCGGGCACTGGGGATGGCTCCTTGGTCTCTGCCCCAGGCGCTAGAGTGGCTCTGGTCTCAACAGAGCGATGCCCCGGAGGGGCAGAGCATCGCCTCCTGGTGGGCAGAGCATCGCCCCTGGTGGGCGTGCCGGGTGGATCCCGGTCAGGCGCATGCGGGAGTCTGTCTGACTGTCTCTCCCCGTTTCCAGCTTCAGAAAAATACAAAAAAAAAAAACAAACAAAAAAACCCCTACAACCTCAAAGAAAAAGAAGGTTTCATTTAACAGACAATACCAGGAGTCCTACTTGAAGTAATGATTTATCGCAACTGGTGATTCTCAGGCACCAAGGCCGCTCTGCATAATATGAGGCGACTGGTTAAGTAATGAGGCAATGAAGCCTTCAAAACTGCTTCGCCACTTGGAGACCAAGCACCCTACTTTAAAAGACAAGCCTTCTGAGTATTTTGAAAGAAAAAAAGCATGAACAAGAAGGACAGAAACAATTACTGGTGGCCACTACATCAATAAATGCGAGTGCACTGAGAGCATCATATTTGGTGGCTAGTCGTATTGCTAAGGCTAAGAAGCCATTCACCATTGGTGAAGAATTGATCCTTCCAGCCACTAAAGACATTTGTCGTGAATTTCTAGGAGAGGCTGCGGTTAAAAAGATAAGATAGCACAGATGCCTCTTTCGGCTACCACCTTCACACGGCGCATTAAGGAAATAGCAGAGGACATTGAATCACAATTGTTGGAAAGGATTAATAAATCACCGCGGTACGCTCTCCAGGTTGGCAAATCTACAGATATTGACAACAAGGCAATGCTACTTGTTTACGTGCATTATCTTTATCAAGAGGATGTGCATGAGGATATGTAATGTGCACTATCATTGCCAACCAAAACCACAGCTACAGAACTATTTAAATAGCTGGATGAGCCTGACCTGTGGTGGTGCAGTGGATAAAGCGTCAACCTGGAAACGCTGAGTTCACTGGTTCGAAACCCTGGGCTTGCCTGGTCAAGGCACATATGGGAGTTGATGCTTCCAGCTCCTCCCCACCTTCTCTCTCTGTCTCTCTCCTCTCTCTCTCCCTCTCTGTCTCTCTCTCTCCCTTTCTCTCTCCTCTCTAAAATGAATTTTAAAAATTAAAATAAATAAATAAATAGCTAAAATGAATTTAAAAATTAAAATAAATAAATAAATAAATAGCTGGATGACTATAT
Source organism: Saccopteryx leptura (assembly GCF_036850995.1). Taxonomy (NCBI): domain Eukaryota; kingdom Metazoa; phylum Chordata; class Mammalia; order Chiroptera; family Emballonuridae; genus Saccopteryx; species Saccopteryx leptura. Next base: position 189,250,127 of record NC_089504.1, read on the forward strand.
ATCAGGAAAATGCAATGCACAGTTTTTTGTGTTGGCATATGCACAGATGGAGCTGCTGACATGATTGAAAGGATGTCTGGTTTAACTACTCGGATTAAGGAGGTTGCACCTGAATGCGAGTATATGCATTGTGTCATTCACAGGAAAATGCTTGCTAGCCGAAATATACCACTGGAACTTAACAGCGTATTGAATGATGTCGTTAAAGTTATTAACCACATCAAAGCACACGCCCTTCACTTGCGCCTGTTCGAGCAACTTTGTGAGGAAATGAACGCGGAGCACAGACACCTTCTCTTATACACAGAAATAAGATGGTTATCCCGAGGGAGGTCCCTGGCTAGAGTGTTTGAATTACAAGAGCCGCTGCAGAGATTTCTCTCAGAAAAAAAGTCACCGCTAGCAGCACATTTCAGTAACGAGGAATGGGTGGCAAAACTTGCTTACTTGTGTGACATATTTAACCTCCTCAATGAACTCAATCGGTCACTTCAGGGGAAAATGACAACTGTCTTCAAGTTGGCAGATAAAGTAGCTGCATTTAAAGCCAAACTGGATTTCTGGGACGATGCCTGAACAGGGGTATATTTAACATGTTTCAAACATTCGCGGGAATTTTGGAAGAGACTGAGCCCAAGCCTTCATTGTCCCAGCTGGTGCATGATCACCTGTATTTGCTTTTAAAAGAGTTTGAACACTACTTCCCAACCACAAAAGACCCACGAATTGCCAAGGAATGGATCCATGATCCATTTGTCAACAAACCAGGTGAATCCAGTGTGTCTATGCAAGAAGAGGATCAACTACTAGAGATCACAAATGACAGAGGCCTTAAAAATATGTTCGAGACTACAACTCTGCCGGTATTCTGGATTGAAGTCATGGCAGAAAGAATACCTACCCCGTGATCACCACAAAAGCACTAAAAACCCTGTTGCCATTTCTGACATCCTATTTGTGTGAAGCGGGATTTTCTGCAGTGATAGCAACCAAAACAAAATTACGGAATAGACTGGACATAAGCAACACACTTAGGGTGTCATTGTCTCCCATTATCCCTAGATGGGACCATCTCGTTGCAGAGAAACAAGCTCAGGGCTCCCACTGATTTAGTGTTATGGTTGTTGAGAGATAGACTACTATATCTTATTCTATATAAACATTAAAATAAATAACCCTTAACTTATAATATTCATAACAATGGTGAGTTATATTTTTCATGCACTTTAAATTTGTTTTTGTGTTGTATCTTATTTTTAAGGCATGTTTAAATGTTACCATAGCGACTGGAAAGTGTTTGGAGGCAGAGAGGATGTTACTCATGTTATGTTGCTGGTGCAATGTTAAGAGGATGCTTCTAATAAAGTTGCATAGGAGTACACAGTGGATTCATGTTTATTTTTATTGTCATAGGTTCATGATTGGTAGTGAGCCTGAACCTATCATATTACATATTGATGTCAGACATGAAACGTTATCAGAATAACAAATTTAAATATAGCCTGAATAATGAGGACATGCTCGTTCCTCATTTAACTTAGCCCAATAAATATCATAAGTTCAACAATTATATATATTTAAAAATATCACAGTTTTTACACTGGTTGCATAATTTTATTTTGTGCATTTATCCATCCCAACCTAAAGGCCAGTCCATGAAAATATTTTCTGACATTAAACCGGTCCGGGGCCCAAAAAAGGTTGGGGACCACTGGTATATCATGTAAATAATAGTCAAACTAACTAGCTTCATCTTGTAGTACAAAATTCTATAGCAAGCAAAATTTTAATGCATCATGTTTTCTACATAACTAAAGATAAAACAAGTAAAGTTAATACATAAAATATAAGAGACATTTAAAGTAACACAGAAGTGGTATAGAGACTCATAGTCAAAATACGGTACTTAGCAATTTTTATCCCTCTATGTGGTAAGTAACTTCTGTTACTGATTTATGAAACTAGTGTAAAATTTACACTGGTGTTCCCAATCTTTAGACTGTAAACATTTTGTGTCAGAATGCAAGGAGCAAATGTAAGATATCCTTAAATCATGCGCACACATATATTTTTCTCAATCAAGGAATACAAAAATACAACTGCTGTCATTTGGTAGTCTCAAATTACTTTTGATGGTAAAACCTAATTCCCTTTTTACAACTGGAAATGATAAATTCTTTACGGATCTTTAAAAAGTAAACCTGAAAAATATGTACTACCTTGGGGATATTATTCTAACCCTACTTCATACTTGATCCTGACAACTTATTATCTGAGTCAGTTATGTACATTTTTGAAAAGCACAATAAGATTCAGAGTAAAATATTAGTACTCAGAATAAATGACATGGATCTTTATATTTTTTAAAAGGTAAATTATTTAATGTCTACATGAATCTGGATATGCTATCTAAAATCAAGGTCACAGCATTATGTCATTGAGAAATAAAACATATAGTATTTAAAGACTAAATGGTATCCAGAACAAACATACCAATTAATTAGTAGAATGTAATTGGAGGAATTTTAAAATGGCATTTACTGTGTTTCCTTTGATTCAGTGAACACATCAATCTGTTACATCTCATACAAAATAAAATTAAAATAGAACAAAATCTTGCCTGACTGGGCGGTGGAGCAGTGGATAGAGCATCAGACTGGGATGCGGAAGACCCAGGTTTGAGACCCCGAGGTCGCCAGCTTGAGAGAGGGCTCATCTGGTTTGAGCAAAAGCTCACCAGCTTGAGCGCAAGGTCGCTGGCTCAAGCAAGGGGTTACTGGGTCTGCTGAAGGCCCGTGGTCAAGGCACGTATGAGAAAGCAATCAATGAACAACTAAGGTATTGCAACATGCAATGAAAAACTAATGATTGATGCTTCTCATTTCTCCGTTTCTGTCTGTCTGTCCCTGTCTATCCCACTCTCTGACTCTGTAAAAAAAAAAAAAAAAACAAAAACAAAAACATAATCTTAAATCTAAAATGTAAAAATATAAAACTTTTAGAAGAAAATCTTCATTATGTGAGGTAAGGCAAAAGTTCTTAATCATGCTACCAAAAGTACCATCCATTAAAGACAAAGATCAATAAATTGAACTGAATCAAAATTAAAACAAGCCAATTTCATAAACAAAAAGGTAGAGAATGACTTTTCAGTATTTTACTACAGCAATAAATATTTAAGGTAAAATATGACCATACATGCAATCTAGATCTCATAAATTTTTGAGCTTACATGAAATTGTTTTTCTTTTTGACCCATCTGTAAACATGCTAGAATTTACTTCAAGCTTTTTCACTGAAATTAAGTTAATTATCAGTACTTACCAGCAGCTTCAAGAACCAGCTGTAGTCTGGCTTTGGCCTGTTCAGCTGGTGGCTAAAAATCAACCATAAAAGACATTTACAGGTCAGTTTTAATAGACAAAGATGTATATTAACGCATTGTTATTTGACTATCAGAAAACTTACAGAACTTTATCATAATCAATATTAACACACATCTACAACTTAGCAAAATTCCATCACAGCAGCTCTACCAATCTGCTCACTTACCTTAGTAATGGAGTCATACTTTACATTAACATGATACAAGAACTAAGTTTTTTCTTTTTTTACTAGAAAAGCTTTTGTTTACTCCCCAACATTGTAATGATCAGCAATAGCTTAAATAACTAAAACCTAATAATCAGGCAAAATCCACCAATTTAACAATGTATATTCTCAAGAACTGCTATTTCTCTGCATATGAAAACATGTGAAGTGACCATATTAGAATTCAAACAGCAACTTAAAGTCCAATATTTCAGGCAAATCATATCCTAAGACCAAATATTTTCTGTTTCTTTAACTGTACTGGCAAGGGGAAATTATCATGAAGATAGGGCACAATATGAGCTCCATGCTTTCAATTCCTAATAACCTAAAATTGCTCTCTCAGGAATCCTTGATTCAGTACAATTGATAAAGTTGAAACTGAAGTACTTTCCTAACAGTGACCTTACTTTGAGATTTTTGGATGTGTTAATAGTATTCAAATTATAAAATGGATTGCATCAAGGCTATTTTTATAAAACACCTGTAAAAAGTTGTTTTTAGACAGACAAGTGGTGGCGCAGTGGATAGAGTGTTGAGCCAGAATGCAGAGGTCCCTGGTTCAAAACCCAAGGTCGTCAGCTTGAGCTCAGGCCTACTAGTTTGAGCACAGAGTCATCAGCTTGAAGTCCAAGGTCACTGGCTTGAGCAAGGGGTCACTGGCTCAGCTGGAGTCCCTCAGTCAAGGCATGTATGAGAAACAATCAATTAATAACTAGTGAAACAACTATGAGTTGATGCTTCTCATCTCTCTCCTCCCTCTCTCTCCCTAACCCTCTTTCTCTCTCACTCACAAAATCATTAGAAAAAGTTGTTTTTAATACTTAAATTTTACAATACATTTACAAAGATGTCAGCCAGTGTCTGAACAACCTCATGTTTACATAAGAGACCATCATTTGAGAATATTTTACAAAATATATTAGAATATTTCACTATTTGTGCAAAAACGGCTTAGATAAAAAGAATTCATTAATTGGTTATAGAAATGTGCTATGGTCAGAAAAATTTAAGAATATGAATGATGCTTTTGAATAAACTGCAAGAAACAGGATGGGAGAGTGGTAGATGAGATAGACAGGAAGAGCCTTTCATATCAAAGAACAGGAGTTAACACATGTTGGTCAAATAAGTTTGTAAATATGATATATATGTTTGCTCGCTTATAGTTTGTATTGGGTGTGGGGGACAGGCTGTAAACAGGCCGGGTCGTTATAGCCTAAGGCTTAGTATTAAGACTAAGCTTTTGCCCACACCCTTGACAGATTGCATGATGCGGGGTGCACTCTCATGAGGAATCCCATTATGCCTCAGATAAGTGACTTTGTATCAGAGACTTCCTTGTTTGTATATTGGATTAAAGGTTTTGATTTCTACAATATAAAGTGGGAAAGACAGGGAGCTTGCTCTCTCTGGGTTCCTGAGATTAGCATTAGAGGAGAGAGCAGGTTGAAGAGCAGAGAAAGGCCACGTGGAGGAGAGGAGAGGCAGCCAAGATGGCAGAGTGCTGAAGGAGAAGTCAGTTAGTGCAGAGTTTGTGTAGAGAGAAGGAGATGGGGAACAAAGGTGAATGAGGCTGGTGAGGTAGAAACCTTTGATTCTAGGAAACTCAGATAAGCCAGTAGCTTTGTGAGCACTGAATGAGTGGGTTTTGGAGCCCAGTGTGTGTTTCTACTTGCCCGCCGGATGCAAGCTAAGGTTAAAGCTAATGGCCTACCAGTTCATGGCTCTGTTGTTTCATTACCATCTGTCTGAATCAAATGCGAACCTGCATTGGCCAGGCGGCTGTGATGGTGACCGTGGCTACTGGCTTTACATTTGACGTAGTCTGTGACAGGATTCGATACAAATCGGCATGGAACCACAACCCCCTTTGAGAGGTGAAGTAGAGGACTGGCTGCTGTTATGGTTCCCCATGGCTGTCCTTTTGGGGACCATAGGCTGGCTGACTTTTACAGCCATACATGAGGAAACTGAGAGCTCTGTGGAAGAGGCTGCCCAAGACCTAAAAACCGAGAGCAGTGGAAGGAGCTGGAGCAAACATGGAAGAAAGAGATGTCCACCCTGGAGCTGAACCAAGCACCAAAGGAGGCCGACCAGGTTCGTGAGATTCGCTTGGAAATGGAGCAGCTGCTGGAGAAGGAATCACAGGTTCATGAGTTGCAGCTTGCCCTGCACATTGTAGAAAGTCAGCAGTTGTGGGAGGCTGGGGCTGAGACCAGAGCTGGGGGTACAAGACCTGCTGAGCAGAAGGCGGTAGCCTGGGGCTCAATTCTGGCAGCAGGAGCTGATGTTTTCAGTTCCTCTTTGGAGGATGAGGAAAATCGGGCTGGAGTTGTGATCCTCAGTCTTCAGAAGGTGAGAGCCTGGCAGCAAAGAGTACCTGCTTTGCCCTGGTAAGTCTGTAATTTTGGGACATAGGGGTAAATGCCATCATGCTCTCTAGAGCACAGATGGAAATGCTGACTGCCATTGCCACATGCTCCCCTTTGGGACAGTGTAAGACCTGCCAGGATGACAGGAATGAGGGGGGTGGCTGAGGCCCCATGTGCTTGGACTGATTTCCTGGATTACGACTGGAGTGGGCACTGGCTCCTTTGTTGGATGGATTTACGGATTTTGGACAATGTGAAATACCCTGATGGGGGTGGGGGGTAGCTTTGCTGGAGGCCCTTCCCCTGCCCTGGCAAGCTTTTCCCATGGCTAGAAAGAAGGCCAAGGACATTTTGCACTTTTGGCAAAGTACTCAGAGACTGGTGAAATGTACCCTTGTAATTGTTGAAATTGTATGATTTGTCATGTAATTTGTGTAATGTGCCTCATTTCCTTGTGCAGGAATATCTGTGCTTTAGTTTGTGAAGCGAGCAAAAGGGATGGAATGTTGGTCAAATAAGTTTTTAAAATGATATATATTATATGTTTGCTCGCTTATAGTTTGCATTGGGTGTGGGGGACAGGCAGTAAGCAGGCGAGGTTGTTATAACCTAAGGCTTAGTTTTAAGACTAAGCTTTTCCCCACACCCTTGACTGATTGCATGATGTGGGGTGGTGCACTCTCATGAGGAATCCCATCATGCCTCAGATAAGTGACTTTGTATCAGAGACTTCCTTATTTGTATATTGGATTAAAGGTTTTGATTTCTACACTATAAAATGGGGGCAAATCGAGAGTTTGCTCTCTCTCAGTTCCTGAGATTAGCATTAGAGGAGAGAGCAGAGAATGGCCACGTGGAGGAGAGGAGAAGCAGCCAAGATGGTGGAGTGCTGAAGGAGAAGCCAGTTTGTGCAGAGAGAAGGAGATGGGGAACAGAGGAGAATGAGGCTGATGAGGTAGAAACCTTTGATTCTAGGAAACTCAGATAAACCAGTAGCTTTGTGAGCATTGAATAAGTGGGATTTGGAGTCCAGTGTGTATTTTTACTTGCCCGCTAGATGCAAGCTAGGATTAAAGCTAATGGGCCACCAGTTCGTGGCTCTGTTGTTTCATTACCGTCTGTCTGAATCAAATGCGAACCTGCATTGGCCAGGTGACTGTGATGGTGGCCGTGGCTACTGGCTTTACACCACACTATCACCCTAGACCAGGGGCTGGTCTCATAAATAAGGTTTATTGGAATACAGCCATGCCCATCTATTTATATGTTCTCTATTGTGGCTTTTGTGCTCAACTCAACAATAGCAGAGTCAATCATTTGTGGCAAGAAACTTATGCTAGCAAAGCCTAAAATATTTACCATCTGGACCTTTAAGAAAAAGTTTGCTGACCCGTGCCATAGAAGATAGAGTGACTTAGAAGAATTTGAAACAGCAGGGTGATAAGATGAGATTTGAACTTTGATTCATCATCCTAGCAATACACTTGAGGCTGGACTGAGATGAATGTGACCTGAGGCAAGGAGCACAGTGAGGAAGCAATTAAAGAATTCTGGGCAGGAGACAATGAGGGTCTGAGGTGGAGCAGTAGCGGTAAGTTTGAACAGGAATAGATGTGAGAAATATTTAATTGATAATGTTTGGATGCCAGAGGAGGAGGAACTGACCAAAAGAAAGAAGACTTTATGTCATATATTTGTAGAGAAAGTGTATTATAAAGTACTAAAAATATGTGACATCAAGTTAAAATATCACAGCAAAATATCAATAGAAGACTGTGACATCTATTGAATATAATTTCTTTAAAAGTTATAAACAAAACTGCCTATAGGGGCCAAACAGTTAATATAAATAGTTATGATGATAAACTGCAAATGACATTTGACATCCGTATCAAGGAGCATTGAGAAGGTGGAGAATTCAGGGACATGTGGCCCAGCCAAAGAAAGCAGCAGCTGCTCAGCACAGACTCCCTGTCGTCAGGCAGAGATGCAAGTCCAGGGTTAAAAAATTTCTTGATTTTTTTATGAGACTTTAAGTTATCATGAAAACCAATACTGTGAGGAACAAACACTACTTCTAAGAGGCAGGTTCAATCTTAAATCAGTTTGTGACCTCTGCATACAAACAATATAACATTAACTAGACTGGCAAGAAGAAAATGATATTCTCACAAACACGTATTAAGCAAACTAAGAATTATGAAATATATATTTCAGAGTATCCTAATAAGCAATGTCCTTTGACAGAAAAATAATGGACACCTTATTCGTTATTTCATGAGAAAATGTTATGTATTTCATAAGGAAAGATAACTGTTAATAAATATAAAATATTGAAGACTTAGAAAAATATAAAAAATGTGTGCCCATGTCTAATGAAATATTAACAGTATTGTTCAAGTCTCCTACAAATCCCCTCCATGGCAGCTCCCTCTTTCTCCCATTCATAATGACTGTCTTGAAAAAATGGTGATTACCATTCCTAAGGAAAGATCCTCGATGGTTGATGTTTATGATAAATACCTGTTAAGACATGTTTATGTTTTTATTAATTCTGCTAACAACCTATAAAATAAGGTTCATATTTCAAAGATAAAGAAAACCAGGGAATAAGCAGTTTAGAAGCTTGCCTTTACTAGAAAATGATAGACTAAAATTAAGACTGACTCCAATTCTCAGGATCATTCTAACTAAATCACTAGGATTTTCATAAATTCAAAGCAATTAACTGCAGAAATATGAAAGCATAAAAATAGGTTTTTGATTCTGTTCAAAAGAAAAATCTGTCCAAAATAATACATTTGTCCTGGTAACAGAAATATGATTCCATTATAAATATATTTGACTATATAAAATGACTTGCTAAATTATATTTGTAAAATATAGGAATCTACTCCAATTATGAGAATAAAAATAAACTGTTAGATTCACCATATTTTTAAAAGTAATTTGTATTTTATAAATACTTTTACTCTTATAAATATATGACTCATTTTTCAAGCATGAAATTCATTTAATAAATATTTTTCTTAGATAGGGAGTTCAGATGTGAATGTTCTCCCAATTTTTGTCCATGTGCAAGTATCTTTCTTTTGCTCTGACTGGTGAATAAGTTGAGTGAATATGGGATTCTCAGTTGCAAATTTTTTCCAGTTACCTGACCCTCAAATTGCTTCCAAGGGGCTTGAGTTAGTCCCAGAAGAGGAAAAGCATCACAACAGATCTCCTGACTAAAACCTTCTAGGACTCATCACACTATGTAGGCTTAGAATGAAAATAAATCTGGGACTCGAGTGTCAAGATTTCTAATGCTTCAGCTATATTAGAGTATATTGGATCCCAGGGATTAGCATGAATTCCATCTAAAATTGGTAAATGGAACTAATACTATTCAGAATGAGAAATTAAACCTTATTTAATTGATAATAATACCAAATACAAAATCATGGAATACGGTAACTTCTCTATGCAAGAATTATAAAATGAGGACATAAGAAAACATTACAATTATATTGTGTATAGTAAACTTGCAGTGAGAAAACTGTATTCCAATAAATATTATTCCTTACTAGACAATCTGGATGAAATGGATAAATTCCTAGAAACATAGGTACAATCTTCTAAAAGTGAATCAGGAAGGATCAGAGAAACTGAATAGGCAGATCAGATTATAATGATTAAAATTGAAGCAGTATTCAAAACATTCCCAACAAACAGAAGTCCTGGACTGGATGGCTTCACAGGTGAATTTTTTCAAACATTCAAAGAAGAACTAAGAACTCACAAAATTCAACAACAAACACGCAAACAATCCAATAAAAAAATGGGAAGAGGACATGAACAGACACTTCTCCCAGGAAGAAATACAAATGGCCAACAGATATATGAAAAGATGCTTATCTTCATTAGCTATTAGAGAAATGCGAATGAAAACTACAATGAGATACCACCTCATACCTGTTAGATTAGCTATTATTAACAAGACAGGTAATAACAAGTGTTGGAGAGGCTGTGGAGAAAAAGGAACCCTCATTCACTGTTGGTAGGAATGTAAAGTAGTACAACCATTATGAAGAAAGTATGGTGGTTCCTCAAAAAATTAAGAATACAACTATCATATATCCAGCAATCCCTCTCGTGGGTATATATCCCCAAAACTCAAAAATATTGGTACATAAAGACACATGCAGCCCTATGTTCATCGCAGCATTGTTCACAGTGGCCACGACATAGAAACAACCAAAAAGCCTTTCATTAGATGATTGTATAAAGAAGATGTGGTACATATATACTATGGAATACTATTCAGCCATAAGAAATAATGACATAGGATCATTTACGACAACATGGATGGACCTTGATAACATTATACTGAGTGAAATAAGTAAATCAGAAAAAACTAAGGATCTGTATGATTCCATACTTGGTGGGACACAAAATTGAGACTCATGGACATGGACAAGAGTGTGATGGTTACCGGGGGGAGGGGAAGGAGGGAAGGGTGAGGGGAGGGGAGGGGCATAAAGAAAACCAAATAGAAGGTGATGGAAGACAATTTGACTTTGGGTGATGGGTATACAACATAATCAAATGTCAAAATGATCTGGAGATGTTTTCTCTGAATCTATGGACTCTAACTGATCAATGTCACCCCATTAAAATTAATTGTCTAAATAATTTTTTTTTTAAAGAACACCTGTCCTTTGCAAACTATTCCAAATAATTCAAGGAGAGAAGACTCCCAGAACCATTTCACGAGGCCAGCATTATTTTAATTCCAAAACCAGATAAAAACTCTACAAAGAAAGAAAATTATACTCCACTATCCTTGATGAACATAGATGCTAAAATCCCCCCCAAAATTTAGCAAACCAGATCCAGCAATACATTAAAAACATCACACATTATGATTGAGTGGAATTTACTCAGGAGATGCAAAGTTGGTACAATACCCACAAATCAATAAATGTGGTATACCACATAAACAAAATGAGGAATAAAAACCACATGACCATATCAACAGATGCAGAATAAGCATTTGATAAAATCCAGCACCCATTTTTGATTAATAAAAAAACAAAACTCTCAGAGTAGGAAGAACATACCTCAACACAATAATGGCCATATATGAGAAGCACAGAGCCAACATTATACTCAATGGACAAAAATTATAAAAATTTCCCTTAAGATTGGGAACAAGACAGAATGTTCACTTTCACCACTGTTATTCAACATAATAATGGAAGTTCTAGCCATAACAATTAGACAAGAAGAAATAACAAGATATCCAAATTGGAAAGAAAGAAGTAAACTTTCATTATTTGCAGATGATATATAAAAGAACCCTAAAGATTCCACCAAAAAACTACTAGAACTGATAAATGAATTCAGTAAAGTGGCAGGATACAAGATAAATATCCAGAAATGAGTTGTACGTTTATACACAAATAATGACCTATCAGAAAGGGAAACTAAGAAAACAATCCAATTCACAATTGCTTCAAAAAAAATAAAATACCTGGGAATAAATTTAATCAAGATGTAAGAGATCTGTATTCAGAAAATTATAAGACATTGAAGAAGATACAAATAAGTAGAAGTATATACCATGTTCAAGGATAGGAAGAATTAGTATCATTAAAATGTCCATACTACCGAAAGCAATCTATGGATTCAATGCAATTCCTATCAAGATACCAATGGTGTATTTCACAAAAATAAACAAATATTTCAAAAATGTATATGGGACCACAAAAGACCACCCATAGTCATAGCAATCTTTAAAAGGAAGAACAAAGTTGGAGGAATGATGCTACCTAATCTTAAACTATACTGCAAGATCAAAGTAATCAAAATAGCAAGGTAGTGGCATAAAAACAGACATATAGATCAATAGAACAGAGTAGAGAGCAAAGAAATAAATCCATGTCTTTATGGTCAATTAATATTTGACATAGAGGCAAAAACATACAATGAGGAAAACATAGATTAGTCAATAAATTGTGTTGGGAAATTAAACAACTGGACAGATATATGAAAAAAAAAAAAAAAAGAAAGTAGACCACCTTCCCACACCATACACAGGAATAAACTCAAAATGGATTGAAGACTTAAATGTTAGATTCAAAACCATAAAAATCCTAGAAGAAAATATAGGCAGTAAAATCTTGTATATTTCTTGTTGCAATATTTTTTCTGATACATCTCATCATGCAAGGGAAACAAAATAAATAAACAAACAAACAAACGGGACTACAGCTAGTGCTTGACTTATGACCACAATTGGTTCTGACAGACCAGTCGTAACACAAGTTGGTCGTAAGTTGAGTAGGCTTTATGTACAGTACTGTGAAATGATGTTATAAAAATCTTTGTCATATTTTATCATAATTTGCTTTCATTATTGTTATATATCATAATTTTCTTTGAAATGGTGCACGCGGAGATGGTAGTGCTGCCAGAAGCTGGTCCGCACTGTTGTACACCCAGCTGGGCAACGCTTGCGCTGCCAGACGCGGAGCAGTCATGGTTAGCGATTGTGGTCGTAAAGTCAAATGGTCATAAGTTCAATAGATCGTAAGTCGATCAATACCTGTATATCAAACTAAAATTTTTTCAGGACAAAGAAAACCATCAAAACAAAGAGTAAAGAAAAAATATATTCTCTACATGAGAATTAGTGAATAATTAGATAAATATCAATCAACAAAACTGAATTATAGAGAATGTAAATGTTCCCTTAAATTTTAGCATTGTCATTAACAGGATAGTAAGAACAGTATAAACTTTTACTGTTTTATTTATTGTTAACAGTAGCTTTATTTGTCATGGCAAAAGTTATGTAAATAATGCAAATGTCCTCTTTGTATTCTTATATTTTCAAAATTTTATTAAAGAATGTATTAAAGTTACACTATTATTGTGTTATGGTATAATATTTTAAAAGTATATATTAGTATAGATACAGTACCATAATTATGAAATTATGATCCAATAAACATTTAAAGAAAAGTATACTTCTGCTCAAAATATTTATCATATAGGATTTACAAAAAAAAAATGTTACAGGGCCTTCTTTATGCAAAAAAGAAAAGGCCATAAGCAGAAATAAGAAAATATAGTGTTTAAAATTTCTAAATTAATAGGGATATATTTGTGGGGAAGAGAGAAGAGAGGGCTTGTAGTTTTACTATTGCCATGGATTCTACAGAAATGCTCTGTTGCCTCCCCTCCCCTAGGTAGCAAAGTATTTGTAAGCCCTAGTTTTAAAGTGTATCCACTTTCTTAAGACAAAAGCTCCTAAGATAAAATAAAAGGATAGGTCAGTTTCCTAATGGCTTATGGAGGTGAGCATCTTCAATGTCTAGACTTTTTCCTTTGACTTCATTCTTATTTAGTCCAATCCCTTGGGTTCCCTATAAATACACTTCATGTCTAGATTCTCAAAATTATGTCAAAGCTAACATTCAAGATAAGCTAAATCCTTTAAGCCATGACTATATAAAAAAAGAGAAGCAAAAGAAGACTATCTTTCTATACATAAATCAGTTTACACAGTAAACTATTTATTTGCTCGTCCTTCCCACTTCTATTATATATTCAGATCCTTGAACCCCTGACCATCACTATGAAAAATCTCAAAGTTGATGAAGATATTAGCCACCCAGCTGCCAATAAGTTTCCAGTTGTTAAGGACAGAGAAGAAGAAAGTCTGAAAGAAAGACTATGGCTGAGCTAAGAGGGAACTCAAATTTGGAAACAAAATTAGACCAGCAACATATCACAAAATCAAAATTAGGATTGGGTTATATGGTTTTCAGCTATTACTCTCTATTTCACGTTGTATATAAATTTCACATTATTTATAAGTAAGTAAATATATATATGGAGAGAGAGAAAGAAAATGATGGTATTTATTCAAGGTATATGGTGGAGTAGGTAGCACCAGGGATCAGTCTCCTTGCCTACCCAATAATTTCACTGGCAGACTGTCTGATGTAACTATTTGGAACTCTGGACTCTGTTGAAGGCTTGCCAGAGGTCCCCAAACTTTTTACACAGGGGGCCAGTTCACTGTCCCTCAGACCGTTGGAGGGCCGCCACATACAGTGCTCCTCTCACTGAACACCAATGAAAGAGGTGCCCCTTCCGGGAGTGCGGCGGGGGGCCGGATAAATGGCCTCAGGGGGCCACATGCGGCCCGGGCCGTAGTTTGGGGATGCCTGACAGTAACTTGTGATTAATTTTGGTCAATTTCAGGTATTAGCACAATATCAGCTCCCCCTCTCCCAACCATGTGGCAGGTGGCATACACATGTTCCCTGAGCAGCTTGCACACAACACAAGTGTAGAGAATCTGGATCCCTTGTGCAATTTTGGTAGGAATTAAAGTGGTACAGCCCTGTGGAAAACAGCATGGCAGTTCCTCCAAAAAAATTAATAGAACTTCCATATAATCTATCAATTTCACATCAAAATACATATCCAAAAGAACTGAAAGCAGGGTCTTGAGAAGATATTTGTAGACCCATGTTCATAACAGCATCATTCACAATAGCTGAAATGAATGCAACCCAAGCGTCCATTGATGGATGAATGAATACACAAAATGCAGTACATAATATGCATACAATGGAATATTATTCAGCCTTAAAAATAAAGAAAATTCTATAATATGCTACAACATGGATAAATCTTGAGGACATTATGCTAAGTAAAATAAGTGAGACAAAAAAAAAGACGAATACTGTATGATTCTACTTACATGGGGTATGTAGTCAATATCATAAAAGACAAAATACAGCTTTTTATTTTGGGTAGGTACCCAGGTGGTTGGGGGGTGAGGGAAATGGCAAGTGATTGTTTAACAGACACAGAGTTTAGTTTTACTGATGAAATGAGTCATGGAGATGGATGGTGGTGATGGCTGCACAACAGTGTGACTGTATTTGATACCACTGAATTAAAAATAGTTAAGATAGAAAATTTACTACAAAAATAAAAACAATTAAAAATATATACAGTAACCTTTATCCTACTTATAGGAATTGGGTTATTGAAACATCCTATTTGAAGAGAATGTACAGTTTAATATTTCAGATGTAGACAAATGGTGTTAGAACATTATATAATAGGTCCTCATAGATTCTTGACTTGTTCAAAATTCATTACTTTCATTTGTTCAAAACTTATATGAAACATCTCTTATATATAAGGCACCATGCTACAAGTTGAGGATAAAGAGCTAAACAGATATAGCTTCTAGTTGCTATAGAAGGATCTAATAGAATAATGAGAAAAAAATAATAAAACTACTATTTAGTATATGTCTATATTATTCCAAATGTTTTTTTCCTATCATAAACTTTTTTCAAAGAGCTTTTTGAGGTACAATGGAACTATGACAAACTGCAAAGTTAAGATATACAGTTTGATAGGTTCTGACATACTTATACAGCCATGAAGCATCACTACCGCTAAGATAATGAGCATATCTATTATTCTAAAATCATCCACATGTCCTTCTTCAATTCTCCCATACCCTTCTATGCCTTCACTCTACTTCCCAGTCTTCAGGCAAACACTGATCTGCTTTCTATCATTATACACTACTTAGCATTTCCTAGTATTATGTTGATGATATCATATGCTATGTACTCTTTTGCGTCTGACTTTTAAACTCAGTATAATTATTTTGAAATTCATCCACATTGTGTGAATATCAGTACTCATTTCTTTTTATTGTTGATCAGTACAGTGGTACCTTGAGATACAAACAGACCAACATACGAATTTTTTAAGATATGAGCTGCGACGCAGTCCGTATTTTTGTTCGAGATCCGAGTGAAATTCCAAGATACGAGTTGTGATTTGGGAAGCTGCCACTAGTTGGCGCATTGGCACAAGGGTCCAGTATCAGCAGTTTGATATATGAATTGACTGACTTACGAGCTCGGTTACAGAACAAATTAAATTCGTATCTCAAGGTACCACTGTATTTCATTATAAGGATACACTGTAATGTATATGCATTCACCTGTTGACAAACATTCATATTATTTCCAAGTTTTTTTGCTATTGTAAAAAAATATTATAGCCTGACCAGGCAGTGGCGCAGTGGATACAGCATCGGACTGGGATGCAGAGGACCCAGGTTCGAGACCGCAAGGTCGCCAGCTTGAGCGCGGGCTCATCTGGTTTGAGCAAAAAGCGCACCAGCTTGAACTCAAGGTTGCTGGCTCCAGCAAGGGGTTACTTGGTCTGCTGAAGGCCCACAGTCAAGACACATATGAGACAACAATCAATGAACAACTAAGGTGTTGCAACGCGCAATGAAAAACTAATGATTGATGCTTCTCATCTCTCTCTGTTCCTGTCTGTCTATCCCTCTCTCTGACTCACTCTCTGTCTCTGTAAAAAAAAAAAAAAAAATATATATATATATATATATATATATATATATATATATATATTGGGTGATGGGTATGCAACATAATCAAACGTCAAAATTATCTGAAGATGTTTTCTCTGAATCTATGTGCTCTAATTGATCAATGTCACCCCATTAAAATTAACTGTCTAAGTAAAATAAAAAAATAAAGTCTAAAAATAAGGAAAAAAATATTATAAATATTCAGGAGAAATTCTTTGTGTAAATGATGTACTTTCAGATCTCTTGGATAAATAGCTAGCATTGGAATGGTTCAGTCATATGGTAAATATTATGTTTAACTTTTAAAGAAATCACCAAACTTTCAAAAGTGGTTTTTCATTCCCACCAGCAGTGTATGAGTTCCAGTTGTTCCATATCCTAGTCATGACTTAGTATAGTTAACCTTTTTAATTTCAAAATTATAATAGGTTTCGCACTGTGGTTTTAATCCATATTCTCATAATGATTAATGGTGTTAAGCATTCTTTCATGTCCCTACTTATTATTCATATTTCTTCCTTGGTAAAATAAGTGTTTAAATCTTTTGCTAAATATTCTAAAATATTTTTTAAAAGTTGACATACAATATTATATTGGTATCAGCTGACTAGACATTTATTTAGCTTATGAAGTGACCACCCTGATAAATCTAGTACCTATCTGACACTATTTATAGTTATTAAAATATTATTGACTACATTCCCTATGCTATACTTTACCTCCTCATGATGATTCTCTGACTACAAATTTCTATTTCTAAATCCCTTCCCACCCATCCTTCCCAAGATTCCACTCATCTGGCAACCTTCCAAACGGTTATCTGTATCCAGGAGTCTGTTTTTGTTCAGCTTGTTCATTTTTTTTTTTAAAAGTCCAAATATAAGTGAAATCATCTGGCATTTCTTTTTCTCAGACTTATTTCACTCAGAACAGTATATCCGGATGATGTCAGAGTAATGGCGCGGTAGGAAGCGATACCGATAAATCTCCCCCAAAACTCAACAAGATCTTCAACCAGAAACAGAAAAACCTATCCTTAGAGCCTCGAGATGTTTTGCAATACACCCGAAGGTATGGTCGCATGAAAAATTGGCTAAATATATAAGCAAACCCTGAAGGAAATAGAGAGTAAGAAATGCTCTGCCTTCCTCACTAACTTAAACAGGGCTGCTTTCACTGGGAACTGAGAATATAGAAACTAAGGCGGGCAAAGGGGATGAATAGATCCAGGCCACGGCACAAACGGCCGAACCAGGCTGTGGCACGGAGATCCAAGCCCAGGAAAAACTGTGCTTGTGGCAACCCAGGCAATACAAGCTAACACTCGCGCCAAACCCAGACAAAGAAAGACAAGCGGGGCAGCCATTTTCCATGATCTCCGGGTCGACGTGCGCAAATAGTGGGTGAGAGATTCCTCCGAGTGCCTCAGCAGTGGGCGCTCGTGTTACCCCACAGAGAGGCAGAGTCAGGGGCCTTTGTGTGCAGAATCTCCGGGCCACCCCAGCACCCTGAAAAGGCCGCGCACGGGGAGGGAGCGAGAGCCAATTCCAACGCTGGAACTTTTCCGTGCAGGCGGGGTTTTATTCAGAGGGTGAGGCAGCTGGCCTGATATCCTGGTCTGCAGGCACAAAGAGTGGGCAAGAGATTTCTCTGAGCACCTCAGGAGTGGGCGCCTGTGTTATCCCAGAGAGGGGCAAAGTCAGAGGCCTTTGTGTGGGCCAAAAACGGAATCTCCGGCCGCCCCAGCACCCTGAAAAAGCCGCACACGGGAGGGAGCGAGAGCCAATTCCAACACTGGAACTTTTAAAGAAAGTGCGGGAGGAGGTTTCACTCAGAGTGTGAGACTGCCAGCCTGATATCCTGGTCTGAGCGCGCAGATAGTGAGCGAGAGTTTCCTCCAAGCACCCCGGGAGAGGGCCACCGCCCATGTTACCGGACAGAGTGGCAGAGCCAGAGGTCTTTGAGAGAGTGAAAGCCCCGCTTGATTATGCTAGCAGCTCTGACTGACTGAGCCTTACCCAGAGACCTGAGCTGAGTGGGAATAGAGTGGGGAGTTCCTAGCTCTTTGAGTCTCTTACTATCCAGGAAGAGGCAGCAGCAACCCCATAGCTGGATTATCAGGCTACTAATTGAGGAAGGAAAGACTAGGAGAGAGGCTCCAGGAACACAAACTCTCTCACTGTCGGAGTCTATAAATGCTAATGAACCTCGACTGCCAACGAGACTAAAGCACAATACATGACATTGCCATAGAGATTTATCAACTGCAAACCTCTACCTGAGCATGCCAAAGGGGCAGAACTCAGGGTACAGAGTCACCGACCAGGAAGAAGGAGACTCTGAAGCAAGAAGATAACCCCTCAAAATCAAGAATAATCCGCAGACTTTATAACCTATCCCATTTTATTATATTTGTTCGTTTGTTTCTCTTATCTTCATTCTTGATTTTTTTTCCTTCCTCCTCCAATTTGCTCGTTTAACTCTCTGCCGGTCTTACTCTCTCCTCTCCTTGAACTACACTACCCATAAGTGTTACATCTCCCATTATCTTTTCTTTCCTCTTCCTTTTTCTCTATGAGGGTTGTAATCCAAAACCCTTAACTCTCTCTCTCTCTCTCCTCTTTTTTCTTCTTTTAGTGGTTCCCTCTTTTTCTCTCTCTCTCTTTCTTTTCTCCCTCTATATTAGTTTCTTCCTTTCTCCTTTACGTCTCTTCTCATTCAAACCTCAATATCGAACAAATTATCTTATCTGGGACTCAAACTTATGTTTGTGGCATTCTGGGGGGTTTTTACTTCACCTTTTTAACTCACTAGCAGTGATCCCATCCCTGGCTCTCCATTTTATCTAGTTCTTGTTCCACTAAATACAATAGTAACTTTTTAATCTGTCCCCCCATTTTCCTGTTTCCCTCTTATTCCTCTCATCATAATTCTTAGTCAACCAACACCTAAAAGCAAATCATTTTATTCTTGACCCAAATTTTTTACTTATTTGCTTTTTGTGGGTCCATACCCCCCCTTTTTTTCTGTTTATTTTTTTTGGCCCTTTATTACTTCTCCCCAATTCAGGCCCTCCATTACAGGCATTGTTTGTTCTATTTAGTACAATATAATTCACAGTTCACCACAAGATTTTCTCAAGGAAGAGGGGAGAGGAGAGGAGAGGAAAAAAAGAGGGGGGGGGAAATAATTTCCTTTTTTAAAAATTTTTATTTCATTTATTTTTCTTTACTTAATTATTAATTTTTTTAAAAAACCAACAACTCTTTTTGATTTTTTATTTTCATTTTTTTAAACTTTTTATTCTTTATTAAATCTCATTAATACTATCAACAAAACCACCCTCAGATGCCATTAAGGAAGAGAAAATCGAATATCATGGATACAAAAGAAAGAGAGGTAACACAGATAGATGAGGAAAAATCTATGGAGAAGAAATTTAATATATTGGAAACCTTGGAGTTAAACGACAGAGAATTTAAAATAGAAATCCTAAAAATACTCAGAGATATACAAGAAAACACAGAAAGGCAATTTAGGGAGCTCAGAAAACAACTCAATGAACATAAAGAATATATTTCCAAGGAAACTGAAACTATAAAAACAAATCAAACAGAGATGAAAAACTCAACTCACGAGCTGAAAAACGAGGTACAAGCTTAGCTAATAGAACAGGCCAGATAGAAGGTAGGATTAGTGAAATAGAAGACAAGCAACTTGAGGCACAACAGAGAGAAGAAGAAAGAGACTCAAAAATTTAAAAAAATGAAATAGCCCTACAGGAATTATCTGACTCCATCAAAAAGAATAACATAAGAATAATAGGTATATCAGAGGAAGAAGAGAGAGAAAATGGAATGGAGAACATACTCAAACAAATAATAGATGAGAACTTCCCAAGCCTGTATATATCTCTTGATCTCTGCACTTATTTCTTCTTTGACCCATTCAAGAAACAAACAGAACTCCGAGTTTTCTTAACCCGAACAAACCTACTCCAAGGCACATCAAAATGAAATTAACACAAACCAACAGCAAAGAAAACATTCTCAAGGCAGCCAGGGAAAAGAAGAATACAATATATAAAGGAAGGCCCATTAGATTATCATCAGATTTCTCAACAGAAACTCTACAAGCTAAAACGGAGTGGACCATAATATTTAAAGTACTGAAAGAGAGGAACTTTCAGCCACAAATACTATATCTATCAAAGCTATCCTTCAAATATTGAAGGAGAAATAAAACATTCACAGATACAGAAAAGATGAGGAAATTTATCATCAGAAAACCCTCACTCCAGGAATTACTGAAAGGGGTTCTCCAATCAGATACAAAGAACAAAAAAAAAACAAAGCCACAAGTAAAAGCTCCAAGAAGAACACAATAACCAAATTTAAACTGTGACAACAACAAAAAGAAAGGAGGGGAGAGGAAAGAGATTAACAGTAGCAAAGGAAGATGGAGTGCAAAAGTACTCACAAAATAGTGCACTACAATGAACAGGGTAGGAACCCTTTTCATTACTTAGAGGTAAGCACCATTGAGAAAACCACCACAGAAGCACATGATTTAAAAAAGATAGCAACAGAGGAAAGATATATGGAATACAACCAAATAAAAACAAAAGATAGAAACATGAAATAGAAGGATCAAACAGGACACAAAACTAACAGAAAGCAATCTAGAAAATGGCAATAGGAAACTCACAAGTATCAATAATTACACTAAATGTAAACAGATTAAACTCACCAATAAAAAGGCACAGAGTAGCAGAATGGATTAAAAAAGAAAATCCAACTGTATGCTGCCTACATGAAACTCATCTAAGTAACAAGGATAAAAACAAATGCAAAGTGAAAGGCTGGAAAACAATACTCCAAGCAAATAACATCCAAAAAAAAGCAGGTGTAGCAATACTCATATCTGATAATCCTGACTACAAGACAGCAAAAGTACTCAGAGACAAAAATGGCCATTTCATAATGGCTAAGGGGACACTGAATCAAGAAGACATAACAATTCTTAATATATATGCACCAAACCAAGGAGCACCAAAATATGTAAGACAGCTACTTATTGACCTTAAAACAAAAACTGAAAAAAATACAATCATACTTGGAGACCTCAATACACCGCTGACGGCTCTAGATCGGTCATCCAAACAGAGAATCAACAAAGATATAGTGGCCTTAAACAAAACACTAGAGCACCTAGATATGATAGACATCTACAGGACATTTCATCCCAAAGTGACTGAGTATACTTTTTTCTCCAGTATACATGGATCATTCTCAAGAATTGACCATATGTTGGGCCACAAAAACAACATCAGCAAATTCAGAAAAATCAAAGTTGTACCAAGCATATTTTCTGATTATAAAGCCTTGAAACTAGAATTCAACTGCAAAAAAAAGGAAAAAAATCCCACAAAAATGTGGAAACTAAACAACATACTTTTAAAAAATGAATGGGTCAAAGAAGAAGTAAGTGCAGAGATCAAGAGATATATACAGACAAATGAAAATGACAATACAACATATCAGAATGTATGGGATGCAGCAAAAGCAGTGATAAGAGGGAAGTTCATATCACTTCAGGCATATATGAACAAACAAGAGAGAGCCCAAGTGAACCACTTAACTTCACACCTTAAGGAACTAGAAAAAGAAGAACAAAGACAACCCAAAACCAGCCAAAGAAAGGAGATAATAAAAATCAGAGCAGAAATAAATGAAATAGAGAACAGAAAAACTATAGAAAAAATTAATAGAACAAGGAGCTGGTTCCTTGAAAAGATCAACAAAATTGACAAACCCTTGGCAAGACTTACCAAGGAAAAAAGAGAACTCATATAAACACAATCCAAAATTAAAGAGGAGAAATCACCACGGACACCGTAGATATACAAAGAATTATTTTAGAATACTATGAAAAACTTTATGCCACTAAATTCAACAACCTAGAAGAAAGGGATAAATTCCTAGAACAATACAACCTTCCTAGACTGAGTCAAGAAGAAGCAGAAAGCCTAAACAGATCTATTAGTAGAGAAGAAATAGAAAAAATCATTAAAAACCTCCCCAAAAATAAAAGTCCAGGCCCAGACACCTATACCAGCGAATTTTATCAAACATTCAAAGAAGACTTGGTTCCTATTCTACTGAAAGTCTTCCAAAAAATTGAAGAAGCAATACTTCCAAATACATTTTATGAGGCCAACATAACCCTCATACCAAAACCAGGAAAGGATGGCACAAAAAAAGAAACCTACAAACCAATATCTCTAATGAACACAGATGCTAAAATACTAAACAAAATACTAGCAAATTGAATACAACAACATATTACAAAAATAATACATCATGATCAAGTGGGATTCATCCCAGAATCTCAAGGATGGTTCAACATATGTAAAACGGTTAATGTAATACACCATATCAACAAAACAAAGAACAAAAACCACATGATCTTATCAATAGACGCAGAAAAGGCTTTCAATAAAATACAACACAATTTTATGTTTAAGACTCTCAACAAAATGGTTGTAGAAGGAAATTATCTCAACATGATAAAGGCCATATATGATAAACCATCAGCTAACATCAAATTAAATGGAACAAAACTGAAGGCTTTCCCCCTTAAATCAGGAACAAGACAGGGTTGTCCACTCTCTCCACTCTTATTTAATGTGGTACTAGAGGTTCTAGCCAGAGCAATCAGACAAGACAAAGAAATAAAAGGCATCCATATCGGAAAAGAAGAAGTAAAGGTATCACTTTTTGCAGGTGATATGATCCTATACATTGAAATCCCCAAAGTATCCACAAAAAGACTACTAGAAACAATAAGCCAATACAGTAAGGTCGCAGGATACAAAATTAACATACAGAAGTCAACAGCCTTTCTATATGCCATCAATGAAACATTTGAGAATGAACTCAAAAGAATAACCTCCTTCACGATTGCAACAAAAAAAATAAAATACCTAGAAATAAACATAACAAAGAATGTAAAGGACTTATATAATGAAAACTATAAACCATTGTTAAGGGAAATTGAAAAAGATATAATGAGATAGAAGAATATTCCTTGTTCTTGGTTAGGAAGAATAAATATAATCAAGATGGCCATATTACCCAAAGCAATATACAAATTTAATGCAATTCCCATCAAAATTCCAATGACATTTTTTAAAGAAATGGAGCAAAAAATCATCAGATTTATGTGGAACTATAAAAAACCCCGAATAGCCAAAGCAATCCTAAAGAAAAAGAATGAAGCTGGGGGCATTACAATACCTGACTTCAAACTATATTATAGGGCCACGACAATCAAAACAGTATGGTATTGGCAGAAAAATAGAAGCTCAGACCAATGGAACAGAATAGAAAGTCCAGAAATAAAACCACATATATATATTCAAATAATTTTTGATAAAGGGTCCAACAACACACAATGGAGAAAAGAAAGCCTCTTCAATAAATGGTGCTGGGAAAACTGGAAAACCACATGCAAAAGAATGAAACTGGACTACAGTTTGTACCCCTTTACTAAAATTAACTCAAAATGGATCAAAGATCTAAACATAAGACCTGAAACAATGAAGTACATAGAAGAAGACATAGGTACTAAACTCATGGACCTGGGTTTTAAAGAGCATTTTATGAATTTGACTCCACAGGCAAGAGAAGTGAGGGAAAATATTAATGAATGGGACTACATCAGACTAAGAAGTTTTTGCTCAGCAAGAGAAACTGATAACAAAATAAACAGACAGCCAACTAAATGGGAAATGATATTTTCAAACAACAGCTCAGATAAGGGCCTAATATCCAAAATATACAAAGAACTCATAAAACTCAACAACAAACAAACAATCCAATAAAAAAATGGGAAGAGGACATGAACAGACACTTCTCCCAGGAAGAAATACAAATGGTCAACAGATATATGAAAAGATGCTCATCTTCTTTAGTTATTAGAGAAATGCAAATCAAAACTGCAATGAGATACCACCTCACAACTGTTAGATTAGCTATTATTAACAAGACAGGTAATAACAAATGTTGGAGAGGCTGTGGAGAAAAAGGAACCCTCATCCACTGTTGGTGGGAATGTAAAGTAGTACAACCATTATGGAAGAAAGTATGGTGGTTCCTCAAAAAACTGAAAATAGAATTACCTTATGACCTAGCTATCCCTCTACTGGGTATATACTCCAAAAACTCAGAAACATTGATACGTAAAGACACATGCAGCCCCATGTTCATTGCAGCATTGTTCACAGTGGCCAGGACATGGAAACAACCAAAAAGCCCGTCAATAGATGACTGGATAAAGAAGATGTGGCACATAGATGACATAGGATCATTTACAGCAAAATGGTGGGATCTTGATAACATTATACGAAATGAAATAAGTAAATCAGAAAAAACCCAGGAACTGCATTATTCCATATGTAGGTGGGACATAAAAGTGAGACTAAGAGACATTGATAAGAGTGTGTTGGTTACGGGGGGAGGGAGGAGAGGGAGAGGGAAAGGGGGAGAGGGAGGGGCACAAAGAAAACTAGATAGAAGGTGACAGAGGACAATCTGACTTTGGGTGATGGGTATGCAACATAAGTGAACGACAACATAACCTGGATATGTTATCTTTGAATATATGTATCCTGATTTATTGATGTTGCCCCATTAAAAAAAATAAAATTATTAAAAATAAATAAATAAAATAAAAAAAAGAACAGTATATCCTAGGTCAGTGGTTCTTTAAGTGTGTGCCAGGGCACACTGGTGCACCCTAGAAGATTTCCAGGTGCACCCTATGGTATTCCAGAGAAATATGTGCCTGTTGGAGACCAAAAACTAACAGGGTTTTTGGAGTTTAGATATTTGGGGGCAGACGTGTGAGGAATTGGCTGTAAGCTGACAGTCTGACCAACCCCCACCTCACTTGCCTCATTAGGTTGCAAAAGGTGTTATGCTGTGGTGCTGGATTGTTTACACTATCCCCCATGATCCCCGGAAAGACTGGAGGCAAATTTCTTCTGTCCTTTGTTTGGTGTAAAGTTAAGATGATATGTATGGTGGTGGTTTTTTGCCCTCAACACAATTAAGAGTAAAAAGAAAAGAATTCTTCAATGTATTGATGAGGCAATGAGAGTTTGCCTTTCAAATATATGCCCAAAGATTGAAGAAATCGCTAGGACACATCTGGCTAATGTTTCTCATAAACACAAGAATGAAAAAACTTAACGCATTCACGCTGGGACCTGCCACTCACTAAGAATGTATCTATATATATAAAAAGATAACATTTTTGACGGTTTTTTATTTTTTAACTCCTGTTTTTTACAAATTCCTAAAACCATAACAAAAAAAGAAACAAAAATGTTTATGTCAATAAATTTAATTTTGTCATATTAATTTCATTTAATTTTAAAAGCACGTTTGGATTTTATATATTTTCTTTAATATCTGACTTAATTATTATAACATATTTCCCAGAAATTTGTTTATAGTGTGCCTACAATTATTTGTAGGATTTTAAATGCACCCCAAATTCAAAAAGTTTGAGAACCACTGTTCTAGGTCCATCCGTGCTGGTACATATTCTTTTGACATGTTTTACTGGATTGTTTTCTTGTTGAGTTTTCAGAGCTCTTAGTTATAATGGAAGTAATTTTTCATATATGTGACTTGCAAACCAGACAGAAACACAGAACTATATATTTGTATTTACTTAGTTTCTGGATAAACTCCTCCCATTGAGTGGCTTGGTTTGTTACTGCCTTAGGAGTTTCTTTTGAATTAATTTTGATGGAGTCTAATTATCAATTTCTTCTTTTATGAATCATGCTGCTGTGGTGTTACAGCCAAGAACTCTTTACCTAACTTCATATTACAAAGATTTGTCCTGTGGTTACACCTAGAACATTTACAGTTCATGTTTATAATTAATTCTATAAAATAGATTTAGTTAATTTTTTATATAGTATATACTGAAAACATTTTTTTATACATTTCTACCCAATTGTTCCAACATCATTTGTGGAAAACAGTATCATTTTTCACTGAAATGCTTTTTCACATTTGTTAAAAATCATCTAGAGACATTTTAAACTCTATTTTGTTCCACTGATCTAGCTGTCGATCTTGATACGAATACCACATTGTCTTGATTACTACAATTTTATATTAACTCTTGATATCAAGTAGAGAAACTACTCCAACTTCTTTCTGCTTTTTCAAAGTAGTTTTAGCTTTTCTAATTTTTTCATCCCTAATTTTAGAAGGAACTTATCAATTTCTACAAAAGAAAAAAA
Organism: Saccopteryx leptura; assembly: GCF_036850995.1. Classification (NCBI taxonomy): domain Eukaryota; kingdom Metazoa; phylum Chordata; class Mammalia; order Chiroptera; family Emballonuridae; genus Saccopteryx; species Saccopteryx leptura. The sequence continues at coordinate 189,276,849 of NC_089504.1, forward strand.
AACAGCCTGCTAGGATTTTGTATGAGATTGCATTAAATCTACATCAGTTTGAAAACAAAACAAAACATTTTTACAATACTAAATTATACCATAGTATATCTTTTTCAATCATTTTTACCTCTTAGTCTTTATATTTAAAATGTTATTTTTTTGGAGAAGAGGGCAGATAGATAAGATTCCTGCATGTGCCCCAACCAGGATAGACCCAGCAACCCCCATGTTTTGCTGATGCTTTAATCAACTGAACTATTTTTTAGTACCTGAGGCTAATACACTCAGACCGACCAAGCTATCCTCAGCACCTGGGGCTGATGCTCAATCCAACTAAGCCACTGACTGCAAGATGTGAAGGAGAGAAAATGGGGAGGGGGAGATGGGGAAACATATGGTCGCTTCTCATGTTTGTCCTCACTGGGGGTCATATGCTGGCTGATGGTCTATACACTGATATAACTGAGCAGGGCCAAAATGTATTTTCTTTTAATAGGCAGTGCATAATTGGATCTTGCTTTTTTTATAAAATCTAAGAAACTGTGTTTTAACTGGGGTGTTTAGACCAATTTATTGATAGACTTAAGGTAATTACTGATCTATATTGCTGTTTGTTTCCTATTTATTCCTCCTGTACTGTGTATCCTTTCTCTTCTTTTTCTGCCTTGTCTGGGTGTGAGTACTTTTATTACTTTCATTTTATATTCTTTGTTGGCTTATTAGATATCTCTTATTTATTTATTCTCAATCATTTTTATTATTATTTTTTTGTGTTTACATAGATTCTAGTGTCCCCCCGAATACAATCTCCCCCATGTTCCCCAGTACATCCCCCTCTGTCTCCTCCTGGTAACGCACTCCCCCTCCCGCCAGGATTTGCTTTTCTGCTCTCAACCATCCTATCACCCTATCATCCCCATTCCCTCTATCCGCTTTCCTTCTGGATCCTTTGATCCCACCTCTGTCTCTATTCCACTCCTCAGTTCATGTTGTTCATCAGATTCCTCAGATGAGTGAGGTCATATGATATTTTTCCTTCTCTGCCTGGCTTATTTTACTTAACGTAAGAGTGTCCAGGTCAATCCATGTTGTCGCAAAAAATAATATTTCCATCTTTTTTATGGTCCCATACTATTCCATTGTGTATATGTATCACTGCTTTTTAATCCAATCGTCCACTGACATACACTTGGACTGTTTCCATGTCTTGGCTATTGTAAACAATGCTGCCATAAACATGGGGGTGCATTTTTCCTTTTCGAACTGTGCTATGGTATTCTTGAAGTATATTCCTAAAAGTGGGATGGCTTGGTAAAAAGGGAGTTCGATTTTTATTTTTTGAGGAATCTCCACACTGTTTTCCACAGTGGCTGCACCAGTCTGTATTCCCACCAGCAGTGAAGGAGGGTTCCCTTTTCTACACATTCTCGCCACCACTTACTTTGTGTTCTTTTGTTGATGAGCGCCATTTTACTGGTGTGAGGTGATATCTCATTGTGGTTTTAATTTGCATTTCTCTAATGATTAGTGATGTTGAGCATTTTTTCATATGCCTATTGGCCATCTGTATGTCTTCTTTGGAGAAGTGTCTATTAATCTCTTTTGCCCATTTTTTGATTGGACTGTTTATCTTCCTGGTGTAGAGTTTTACAAGTTCTTTATAAATTTTGGTTATTAACCCCTTATCAGACGTATTGTCGAATATGTTCTCCCATTGAGTAATCTGCCTTTGTATTTTGTTCAGATTGTCTTTAACTGTGCAAAAGCTTTATAGTTTGATATAGTCCCATTTGTTTATCCTGTCCTTTCTTTCCCTTGCATGTGGAGATAAATTCGCAAATATATTGTTGCGAGTGATATCGGAGACCTTATTGCCTATGTTTTCCTCTAGGATACTCATGGTTTCATGAGTTACATTTAAGTCTTTTATCCACTTTCAGTTTATTTTTGTGAATGGTGTAAGTTGGTGGTCTAGTTTCATTCTTTTGCAGGTAGCTGACAATTTTTCCCAAACCATTTGTTAAAGAGAATGTCTTTACTCCATTGTATGCTATCAGCACCTTTGTAAATATCAATTATTCATAAAGATGAGGGTTTATTTATGGGTTTTCTGTCCTGTTCCATTGATCTATATGCCCATTCGTATGCCAGTACCAAGCTGTTTTAGTACAATGGCCTTGTTGTATAACTTGATGTCCAGAAGTGTGATACCACCCACTTTATTCTTCTTTTTCAAGATTGCTGAGGCTATTTGTGTTCTTTTTTTGGTTCCATATAAATTTTTGGAATATCTGTTCTATATCTTTGAAGTATGCCCTTGGAATTTTAATAGGAGCTTTAGGTAATATAGACATTTTAATGATGTTCACTCTTCCTAGCCATGAACACGGTATATGCTTCCACTTGTTTGTATCGTCCTTGATTTCTTTTATCAATGCTTTATAATTTTCCGAGTATAAGTCTTTAACCTTCCTGGTTCAATTTACTCCTAGGTATTTTATTATTTTTTTTGTTGCAAAAGTGAAGGAGATTGTTTTCTTAATTTCTCTTTCAGACAGATCATTGTTGGTGTATAAAAATTCCTCTGATTTCTGAATATTAATTTTATATCCTGCCACCTTGCAGAATTCATTTAGCAGGTCCAACAGTTTTTTGACTGCGACTTTAGGGTTTTCTAGGTACAGTATCATATCATCAGCAAATAATGACAGTTTTACTTCTTCTTTTCCAATTTGGATGCCTTTTATATCTTCTTTTTATCTGATTGCTGTGCCTAGGACTTCCAGAACTATATTGAATAAGAGTGGGGAAAGGGGGCACCCCTGCCTTGTTCCTGATCTTAAGGAGATTGCTTTTAACTTTTGCCCATTGAGTATAATGTTGGCTGTGGGATTGTCATAGATGGCCTTTATCATGTTGAGGTATGTTCCCTGTATTCCCACTTTGCTGAGAGTTTTGATCATACAAGGGTGCTGGATTTTATCAAATGCTTTTTTTGAATCTATTGATATTATCATGCAGTTTTTGTCCTTCTTTCATTTACGAGGTGAATCACATTGATAGATTTGCAAATATTGTACCAGTCTTGCCTCCCCAAAATAAATCCCACTTGATCATGGCGTATGATTTTTTTCATTTATTGCTGGATCTTGTTTGCTAATATATTGTTGAGAATTTTAGCATCTATATTCATCAGGGATATTGGCCTATAGTTTTCTTTCTTTGTGTTGTCTTTGCTTGGTTTTGGAATCAAAATTATGCCCACCTCATAAAAGGAGCTTGGTAGTTTTCCCTCCTCCTGAATTTTTAAAAATAGCTTGAGAAAGATAGGAGTTAGTTCTTCTTTGAATGTTTGGTAGAATTCGCCTGTAAAGCCATCTGGCTCAAGGCTTTTGTTTTTTGAGAGTTTATTGATAACTGTTTCGATCTCATTTGTTGTAACTGGTCTATTTAGGTTTTCTGATTCTTCCAGATTGATTTTTGAAAGATTGCATTTTTCAAGGAATTTATCCATTTCACCTAGGTTGTCTAATTTTTTGGCTTACAGTTCTTCATAGTATTTTCTTACAATCCTTTGTATTTCTGCTGTGTCCGTTGTTACTTTTCCACCCTCATTTCTACTTTTATTTATTTGAGTCCTTTCTCTTTTTTTCTTGGTAAGTCTGGCTAAGGGTTCATTGATCTTGTTTACTTTTTCAAATAACCAGCTCTTGGTTTCATTGATCTCCTCTATTGTTTTTTTTTTGTCTCTATGTCATTTATTTCTGATCTGATCTTTATCATTTCTTTTCTTCTAATTCCTCTAGGCTTTATTTGCTGCTCTTTTTCTAGTTCTTTTACTTGCAGGATTAAGTTGGGTTTTTTTTCAGCTTTTTCTAGCTTCTTAAGGTATGCCTGTAATGCTATGAACTTCCTTCTCAGGACGGCTTTTGCTGTGTTCCACAGATTTTGAGTTGTTGTATGCTCGTTTTCATTTGTTTCAAGGAAATTTTTTATTTCTTTCTTGATCTCATTGTTGACTCAGTCATTGTTTAATAACATGCTGTTTAGTTTCCATGTGTTTGAGTGTTTTTCAGCTTTCCTATTTTAGTTGATTTTTAGTTTCATGGCATTGTGGTCAGAGAAGATGCTTGATATGGTTCAACCTTCTTAAATTTTTTGAGACTCATTTTGTACCCTAATATGTGGTCCATCCTAGAGTATGTACCATGAGCACTTGAAAAGAATGTATATTCTGCTGCTTTAAGGTGGAAGGTTCTAAAGATATCTATTAAATTCAGTTGATCTAGTGTATCCCTTAATTCTGTTGTTTCTTTGTTTTCTTTCTTGAAGATCTATCCATTGATGTCAGTGGGGTATTGAAATCCCCTACTATTATAGTATAGCTGTTGAGCTCTCCCTTTATGTCCATCAAAATCTGCCCTATATATTTAGGTCCTCCTATATTAGGTGCATAGATATTTATAATAGTTGAACCTTCCTGTTGGATTGCTCCCTTTATCATTATGTAGTGACCTTTATCCCTTACTATAGTTTTGGTATTAAAGTCTGTTTTGCTAGATATAAGTATTGGTACCCCAGCTTTTTTTTTTAATTTTCATTTGTATGAAATTTTTTTTTTCCATCCTTTTACTTTCAATAATTGTGTATCTTTTGTTTTGAGGTGCGTCTCCTGTAGACAGCATATGTACGGGTCCTGTTTTCTTATCCACACAGCTACCCTAAATCTTTGGATTGGAGAATTTAATCCATTTACATTTAAGGTTATTATTGATATGTAGTTGTTTATTGCCATTTTACTCTTTAAAGTTATATTCCTCTTTTACTTTATTCTTTTCTCCCTTTGTTCTGTTTACAACAGGCCCCTTAACATTTCTTGCAGCATTGATTTGGTTGTAATGAATTCCTTGAATGTTTTTTGGTCTGGGAAACTTTATTTCTCTTTCAATTTTAAACGATACCCTTGCTGGATAAAGAAGTCTTGGCTGTAGGCCCTTTTTCTGCATTACTTTGAATATTTCTTTCCATTCCCTTCTGGACTCCAATGTTTCTGTTGAGAAGTTGGATGTCATCCTTATGTGGGCTCCATTGTAGGTGATAATTTTTTCTCTAGCAGCTCTTAATATTTTCTCTTTATCTCTTAGCTTTGGTATGTTAATTATGATGTGTCTTGGTGAAGTTTTTTCGTATTTCTCTTTAATGGAATTCTCCGTGCTTCTTGAACTTGTGTGACTTTTTCCTGCATCAATTTAGGGAAGTTTTCAGCTATGATTTCATTGAACAAGGTCTCTAACCCTTGTTCTTTATCTTCTTCTTCAGGAACCCCTATGTTGCAGAGGTTGTTTCTCCTTAGGTTGTCACAGAGCTCTCTTAGAGTTTCCTCAGATTTTTTTAGTCGCTTTTCTTTTCTTTTCTTTTTTTGTATTTTTCTGAAGCTGGAAACGGGGAGAGACAGACAGACTCCTGCATGTGCCTGACCGGGATCCACCCGGCACGCCCACCAGGGCGATGCTTTGCCCACCAGGGGGCAATGCTCTGCCCCTCTGGGGGGTCGCTCTGTTGCGACCAGAGCCACTCTAGCACCTGGGGCAAAGGCCAAGGAGCCATCCCCAGGGCCCGGGCCATCTTTGCTCCAATGGAGCCTTGGCTGTGGGAGGGGAAGAGAGAGACAGAGAGGAAGGAGAGGGGGAGGGGTAGAGAAGCAGATGGGTGCTTCTCCTGTGTGTCCTGGCCGGGAATCGAACCCGGGACCTCTGCACACCAGGCCGACGCTCTACCACTGAGCCAACCTGCCAGGGCTCTTAGTCGCTTTTCTTTTTGCTGCTCTGCTTCTAAGCTTTCACTCATCTTGTCCTCTAAGTCACTGATTCAACCCTCTGCTTCATCCAGCCTGCTTTCAATTCCTTCCAGTGTATTCTTCATTTCTAATATTGTGTTTGTCATTTCTGTCTGGTTCTTCTTTATGATATTTGTGTCCTTTTGATGCTTTCCATTTCTTTACTGAAGTGTTCATTAAGTCCATCCATTGTAGCTTTGAGATCTTTAAGCATCCTAAAAATCATTATTTTGTACTCTGCATACAGCAATTTGATTACTTCCAATTCGTCCAAGACTTTATCAGAGTATTTATCTTGAAGCATATGACTTATGCTTCTCTGCCTACCCATTATTCTCTATGACTTGTAGGCTTCTTCCGGCTGTGATCTCCTTACCTAGTAGAGACTCTTTGAAGTCTTGATTTGTTTTCTTCTCAGTTTTCTTAACTCAGTGGTAGTCTTGTTTACTGATCTCAGCAGGGGACTTTCTTGAAGCTGTATCCTGGAATGCAATGGGTGTAACCTGAGACTCTGAAGGTCCAATCTGCCAGCTTCTCTCTGGGGGTGGGATGCTTTCTCTGTTTCAGTAGGGGGAGGTGTATCTCAGATCTCCATGGAGACCTGAGTTATTGCTCCTCCTCCCCACTTCCTGTTTTCAGCTGTGTCTTGTTGCTCTGATTGGAGCTTGAGAGCTTTCTGGAGGTGGGTCACCCAGAACCACTTTAGGCTTGTGCTTTGTTGAGGGATCAACCCCTCCCCCAGCTATGGCTGCCTTCGCACTGGATGAGTCAGCTTCTCAGGTCATCCCATGCATTCCTCTGCCCATCACCGTCTGTCTTTCTCTCCCCACTTTCCTTTTGGAAGACAAGCTAGCCCTCTCAGCACAGCTTGTTCTCAGGTCTCCAGGCAAGTGGCTGTTAGCGATATTTTTTGCTTTTCTCCTTGTAATGAGAGCCCTTCTGGGCTCTAACTCTCACCCCACCTTTGTTCCTGGAAGGAGGGGAGACCCATTGCATCTCGGCGCTCCCTCCCGGGCTCAATGTGGCTTCTTCTTTGCTCCTTAGTTTTTGAAACCTGTTCTTTTAATCCAAAGTTGGTTTTTCACGCTGACTGTTCCTAAATTAATTTGTAATCCAGTTTGGTGGTGTGAGCTGGAAGTCTGTGCATCTGGCTACTTTGCTGCCATCTTGTTTCTCCTCTTTTATTTTTTAATGATTTTATTTATTCATTTTAGAGAAAAGGGGGGAGGAACAGAAAGCATCAACTCCCATATGTGCCTTGACCAGGGAAGCCCAGGGTTTCAAAGTAGCGACGTCAGCGTTCTAGGTCTACACTTTAACCACTGTGCCACCACAGACCAGGCTAGCTATAACTCCTTTTATGTTATTTTGGTTGCTGCTTTAGAATATATAGTATACATCTTTAACTTTTCATTCTTTATCTTTATTATCACTTCATATATACTATAAAACCTTATAAAAACATACTCTCATTTGTCACTGCTGCCATATTGTTATAAACCCCATGATACATTGTGTTGTTTAAACAGTTATCTTTTAAAAAGCTCTATCTACACATGTAGTTACTTCAAGTATTCTCTTTTCTTTTATGCCAATCCAGGTTTCCATCTGGTATCATTTCCTAATACCTAAAGGGCTTCCTTTGACATTAAAAAAAAAAAAATTCAGCCCTGGACAGTTGGCTCAGCGGTAGAGCGTCGGCCTAGCGTGAGGAGGACCCGGGTTCGATTCCCAGCCAGGGCACACAGGAGAAGCGCCTATTTGCTTCTCCACCCCTCCACCGCGCTTTCCTCTCTGTCTCTCTCTTCCCCACCCGCAGCCAAGGCTCCATTGGAGCAAAGATGGCCCGGGCGCTGGGGATGGCCCTGTGGCCTCTGCCTCAGGCACTAGAGTGGCTCTGGTCGCAACATGGTGACGCCCAGGATGGGCAGAGCATCACACCCTGTTGTTCAGAGCGTCGCCCCTGGTGGGCGTGCCGGGTGGATCCCGGTCGGGCGCATGCGGGAGTCTGTCTGACTGTCTCTCCCTGTTTCCAGCTTCAGAAAAATGAAAAAAAAAAAATTCATTTGTGAAAAATATTCCCTCAGAGAGCAGAATTTTAGGTTTTTACATTTTTTCTTCCATTATTTTAAAGATGTTGCTTTACTGTCTTGTAGTTTACATTGCTTCCAATGAGAAATCTGCTTTCATAATTATATTTGTGTTTTCATACATAATAACAATAAGTAATTTTACTCTATTTGCTTTAAAATTTTTCTTTTCATAACTGGCTGTTAGCAATTTAACTATCATATGACTTGGTATAGTTTTCTTTATATTTCTGTGTTCAGGGTTTGTTGAGTTTCTTGGAACTACTGGTTTATAGTTTTCATCATATTTGAAAATCTTTGGTCATTATTTCTTCAGCTATATTTTTATGTTACTCTCTTTTCTTTCAGGACTCCGATCATGTGTATATTGCATATCTGGCTGCCTAAAATTGTACTACAGCTTACAAATACTGTTGTTTTTTGTTTGTTTTAGTCTTTTTATCTCCAGTTTCATTTTAGATAGTTTCCTGTGCTATATCCCTTCACAAATTCATATACTGCAATGTATGATCATCTCCATTAATCTCATCTAGTATATTTTTCATCTTAGACACAGTTTTCATTTCTAGAATTTAATTTTTTAATACCTTTCATTTTTCTTTTATGTCCAGTCTTTCTCCATGACCATAAGCAATATAGTTATAATAAATCTATTAATATCATTGTCTACTAATTCTACTATTGTGTCATTTGGGGGTTTGTTTCAACTGATTGACTTTTCTATCATGTTACATTTTCTTGGTTTTGTGGATGCATTGAAATTTTTGATAGGATGTCAGACATCACAAATTTTATTTTTTTGTGTGCTAGATATTTTTATATTTCTATAAATGGATTGGTCTTTGTTCTGGGAAATAGTTAAATTGCTTGAAAGTCGTTTGATCCTTTCTGTTTCTGTTTTGTTAGGCAGAACCAGAGCGTTTTAAGTCTGTAGTTCATTTTTTCCACTATTGAGACCTTTTTTTAGCACTTGGTTGGAAACACCATCACATATGAAGTTTTCTACATATTTTTTTGGGGACAGGCACTATTTCCAACTCTGTGTGAGTGGCAGACAAGATTCCTCTAATCACTCCAGGTGGTTCTCTTCCAATCTTTAAACAGTTTCCTCACATGCAGGTACTGATGAGTAGTCTGTTGAATACATGAAGCGGACCCTCTACAGATCTTCTGTAGCTTACATACTCTCTGGTCATCCACCCTGTGAACTCTAGAGGCTTTGGTCTCCCTGGTTTCAGAGCTCCATGTTCTCAACTCAAAAAGAGCACCAGGCTCTGCCTGGGTTCCCTCTACCTCTGAAAAAACCTGGAAACTTTCTCCAGGTCTTAAGCTGGAACAAATAAAATGTTAATCCAATTTTTAAAAAATCTCTCAAGAATCACTGCACTTCATGCTTGATTTGATGTTCAATGTCTTTGAGAACTGTTTTTTCATATAAATTGTCCACTTTTTTAGTTGTTTCAGGTCAGGGAATAAATCTGATCCCTGTTAATCCATCTTCACTGGAATAGAAACTCTATTATTTCCTTTAACATTCAATAGTTAACAACCTCATGAAGTAACGTTTCTTGCTCAATATCACATAGTCATTTTCCTTTTTATTCTCTTCTTAATTTTTCCATGAATTTGAAAGAGAGAGAGGAAGAGAGAAAGAGAGAGAGAAGCATCAACTTGTTTCATTTATTATAGTTGTGCACTCACTGATTACTTCTCATTCGTGCCCTGAAAGATTATTGACCCCATGACCTTGGCATACTGGGATAACATTTTATCCAATGAGCCTGCTGACCAGGCCCTCATATAGGCATTTTCTAATGTATGTCAATAAAAATGCACTATCTACATAGATAATCCTGTAAATTCTCCATATTTTGGACAACTTTTATGGCCATTTCCTGATTAATCTACATATGTTCTTTAAAAGTTCAGTTCAAGATGCAGCACCTCCTGAAAACCTCATCAGTTTCAGCTATTTTCTCCCTAACTCCTTTCATAATAATTACAATTTTCTGCTTTTTGTCCCTGTAGTGACCTGGGCTTACATGTATCAGTACATCTTCAATATAAATTGCTCGTTTTGTTGTCTATGTTTCCTTCTTTGAAGACTATCAGCTTCTCGAAGGCAACTCTGTCTTATCTCACTGCATCATTAGCACCTAGAATAGTGCCTGGAAAACAGTCAATGTTCAGTAAGTAGATATATATTTGAAATAAACTTCCATATAAATTTTAAAATCCTTATAAATATTATATATACATTAATTTTGAAATACTAATTTCACTGAATTCTACCTGTTGGAAAGATAACTTAATTCAAATAGCTGGATGTTTGAAGAATAATGGTATTAGGGAAGTTATAACAAGTTGTAATAATAAACCACCTAATGTGCATATAATTAATGTTTATTAAATAACCTATTGATTTTAGAATGGCCTTTGTTAAAGTGATCACATAAGCTCAAATATATATGTGATAACCTGTATATGCTGTATCTTTCCCAGCCAATATGACAAACATTCCAAACAAAGGGCATAAGCTGGAAAAAAAATGTTTTGAAAAAAATATAATAGCTATTATTCATTGTACACTTTCATGTTCCAGATGCCGTGTTAAGTACTTTCTGCATATCTCATTTAACAAAATTCTCATAACAATCCTGACAAAGGCAGATGTTCTTAAAGCTATCTTTTAGATGAAAAATACATACATTACCTAAAATCACAAAAATGACCAAGTGGCAGAGCATGAATTTTAATCCAAATGAAAAAATCTCTGTTCTTAAAACATTATACTGCTTCACAGATTGAGATCCATTATGATTAACTTAAAAAAAAACTAGTTATTATTGAAAAAAAAAGTCTAATCATTTTCGATTGCCAGGAAAGACTATATAAACTTAAAACTAAATTTTCTTTAGTCTTTTGGATGCAACCACAAATGACTTTAAAGGTTGTGAGTACCATCTTCAAAGCTGATTTTAATCAAGCCTCCTCAGGTAGTAACTTTAAAAATATTAAATATATTGTATAGGAACTATGCCATTTTCTTTCAAGTAAAATGTAATCTATGACAGAAGCAAATATCAACAGCTTATTTTTCTGGCTACATTTCATTTTAAGAGTTACTATATTTCTACCTCTTAAGAGCAAGGTCTAAGCTAGAAATACACTGCTCACAAAAATTAGAGGATCCAGGAATGTGCAGGTACTCTAGTACTTCCAGCC